>NT_176837.1:3734779-3833963 GCF_000188095.3 Bombus impatiens | reverse complement strand
TTCGTTTCACGCCCCTAACCCTAGTTCTAATGTAAACCCGACATATAGGTATTTTATTCCACGGTCTTTCTCTATCTTTCACGCAACTTGAATATTCCATCCTTGTAGAACCTCTCAGATTTTTCGGCGAAAAACTTTTCAATATGATCTTTCATGTCGACCAAATTCCTTAAAAAGCGGAATGAACTTTCCAAATAGCATTTAACAAGTGTAATAACTTATTAAAAATCAACGACCATATTTAAAGATACTTCTAGTAACGTTTCTTATTATGATATGCTTTTTTTTTACTTATTTATTTATTTATTTATTAAAATTACAATCAATTCTCGCGTTGAGAATTTTCAGTAATTTTTCTGGCGTGACGCAGTGAAATGGCTGATTATTTATAATAAGTTAATACTTATTATAGATAAGTATAATTTATAAGTAAGTATTATAAATAAGTAAATATTACTTAATTTAGATAACTAATTGAATCTAGCGTTTAGGTCTAGCGGGTAGTGCCTCTTCAGCCTGCGAATCTGGTCCGTCGTATCAAGTAGTCCAGTGATTAGGGGGTTTCGGTGTTTGTTGACTCTTTTGCTATATCTGTCGCTATATTTTGCTATTTCCTCTTTGACTGTGGGTATCTTGAGGTCGCGGTGTATTGTTTCATTGGTTACATACCAAGGTGCATCAATTAAGGATCTTAGCGTTTTCGATTGGAAGCGTTGAAGTATTTCAATGTTGGTGTTACTTGCTGTTCCCCATAGTTGGATTCCGTAGGTCCAGACAGGTTTTATTACGGTCTTGTAGAGGCTAATTTTGTTCTGTGTGCTTAGATGTATCGACATCTGGCAATCATCTTGTCCGCAGATATAGGGTCATTGTGTCGTGCGTCACGCCACATAAACTGTTGGAAAGTTTACTGTCGAGTGCCGCTACACAGCCAATATTATATCTAATATATTAATAACGATTTAGTATTATTCAAGCGTGTAGTTAACATTTTTAGAGGATACTCTCATCGCCAACATCGTTTTTCAACATTTTCAAATAACAGCGTTCACAACGTGTCTGTCACAACGTGTCCTCCACGGATCTGCTCTTTTAAACAATTTAAAATAGCGATCGTAATGTAAACCGATATTTAGCACTCTACAATTAAAATATCAATTATCGTACTCCCTTATCAAACTCTACGTTTTTCTAAGTAAAGAAACAATTTCCGTCGATAACAATAAAAGGTACTTTTGAAGGTTTTGTGTGCGTGTTAAAAGAATAAAACATGGAAATAATATTCTAACATCGCGCTGAGTTCAAATATTATAATTTATACCTGTACTTACAGCCGTTGTATCGAAATTAGACCAAAGCGTTGGCGATGTAATGGACGCACTGCGAAGTCGCGGCATGTTGGAAAATAGCATAGTAGTCTTCATGAGCGACAACGGTGCACCAACCAACGGTATACTGAGCAATCAAGGCAGCAATTACCCTCTTCGTGGCGTAAATATATTCTACATAGAACGATTGTACGTTCGTCTGGAATAGCTGAAATTTTGAGAATTTTCCAGATAAAGAACAGTCCATGGGAAGGTGGAACGAGAGGAGTCGCAGCTATCTGGAGTCCTCTGATTAGAAAATCTAAAAGAGTGTCGAATCAAATGATGTTCATGTCCGATTGGCTACCTACACTTTTATCTGCAGCAGGTTAATAGAATAATGTTAAAAGTATTAAAATCATTCTACGGTATTAGAAATTCGCGTTCTATTAAATTCTCATTTCTCGCAAAATTTTCAAAGCAACTGTAAGACAAATTATTAAAAGGATCAAGATTTTGCTATAAGTCACTTTACGTCCACATCTCTATAGAAATACTTTACCATATTGATATTGCAAGATATTACGGTAAAATTACTAAAAACGTTAACAAACACTAGATTAATTGAAACGTTTACAAAATCAGATTGACACACAGTAAAGTTTATTTTATTCAAAATTTGTGTAACCTTTAGGAGTGGACAGGATACAACTCGGAAACATCGATGGATTCGATCTCTGGCCATCCTTGGTGTCGGGCAAAATCAGTCCCAGATCCGAAATAGTGATCAACATCGATGACCTCGCTGATTATGCTGCTATTAGACGAGGCGATTTTAAATATATCATCGGCCGGACTGAAACTGGCATCGCCTGGCTTGGGGCAAGTGGAGACCCATCCGAGGGCGTTTCCCCTCGATACGATCCTCACAAAGTGTTGTACAGCAAAACTGGTGTCGCTATTTCTGGTATTATTACCGCCAAACAAGCGATGGAACTAAACAAAAAGAAAAAAGAAAACATAAGAATTGTGTACGATACTTCTTCAAAAACCAATTTTCAAGAGAAGATACTTACCAGCGAGGACATTATCGAAATGCGAAAAAAAGCACAGATAAAGTGTAACGTTACAGAGAAAGATAAGGTCAGTGTCGTACGAACAAAGATCCTATTTGAAATTACATATGTTACGTATAAGTTTTCTACGCTATTTTATTTTTATTTTCACTGATAAAAATACCATAACTTATAATAAGTTTTATAACCATCTTGTGTTGCAAACCGCTAAAAAATTTGTCTATAATTTTATTACAGATCCCTTGCGAGCCAATGATAGCACCATGTCTCTTTAATATAGAACAAGATCCTTGCGAAATGGTGAATCTTGCTGAGAGAAATCCTGTGATTTTAACTATATTTGAAACGATTCTTATTAGGCACAGATTAACCGTGATACCTCCTAGTAATTTGGATGGAGATCCCAGATCGAACCCATCGCTTTGGAATAACACCTGGACCAGTTGGGCCGAACCTAATCCATTAATGCTCGCTTATACGAATATTAAGCAGCCTGAATATTACGCCGATCAGGCGATCGTAGTAATATCTATCATTTTTTGTTTTTTCGTTATTGGAGCAATAATTGCTTTTAAGTGTCGGAAAACTAATTCGAACAACTTGGGGAATCCTGAATATCAGAATTATCATGAAAGAGTCACTTGTACTATAGATGACAGCGAAGAAGCATTTTCCATATCTAGTGTTGTACCAGGTACAAGACGAAATGATACGCCTAGACACGGAGATATAAATTGACATCTTCGAATGAGATACACGAGCGCTAAACCTCTTTTAATTACCGTAAAAATTTATTACACTCGTCGTACTCTTTTGCAAAGATAATAATATTCTATTTGAATTCTAATAATTAAACTGCACGCGATACTTGTTCATTTATAAATTCACGAAATGTATTAAATGAAAGCGAGTACACAAGTTTCACGGTTTTTATCTCGTGTCATCTCGTTCTTTACTTTCCTATAGAAAACGTGATCCATACGATATACAGGAGTATTATATCGTTAATAGGATGACAACGATAAAATACAAATTCCAAGTTTAAAGGTACCGCTTGTTCAGTAAGTTTGTTGTACTTTGAGAAAAATTCATCGAATAATTCGCAACATTTGTAAATAGTCGACAATCTTAATTAATGCTTACGAAATATTCATACTGATTAAAAACAAAAATTACACCTATGACTAGATTATATCACTTCTAACAGAATTAAACACACGCGCACGTGCGTTCATTTAACTGACATCTGTCACATGAATGATCAACAATAAAAACACTTTTATGAATAAATACCTCAATTTCATAATTTATTTATTCACCGACGCTTTCTTGTCTCTGTACAAAATTTCGTGGAAATAGAAAGTTCGAATCATCGCATTTAAAAAGCAACAAATACGGCACTTCCATTTGCGATCGATATCTAGATTTCGATGATCTTGTGTTTTGCCAGCATTTTATTTCAATTTACTATCCATTTCATTGATACCATTGATACCAAACGTTTACGTCAATAAACGGCTGGCAAATCACAGAGAATTTGCATGAAACGCATTTTGAACAAAACTGTTTGCAAAAACTATAAAGAGTAACCATCGGAATAAATATTCTTCCATCAGATATCGGAACTCGATACCCGAGAAACATCTTATACTATTAACAATTTCATAGCTAATAAAATAACTGAAATATACAGTTCTTCTCCAAGGCAATGTTTCGTTATATCTAAACACAAAAGCTATACAACGATTATAATACAATTTAGTCATGCTCTCACACTCTCTTTTCCTCTGAAGAGATGGAGCGACTTTTTCGTTTTAAAAGCTTCAGGAAAAGCTCCAGAAGCACGACGCGATTAATGTTCCAACGCTCGGAATTGTCACATTAAAAATACAGACATCTTTGCATCCTTGAATCACAGGAATACGTGCGTCACATATTTAATCACGTTTATCTCGTTCGATCTAGTCTAATTACAGGAATAGCCCCGGCAGTTGGCACTTGGCAGGAATGTATCCAGAAGGCAAGGATGGTGTTCACTTCACCGTCATTAATATTCCATCACATGTGCACCACCTTTGGCGTGCTACAATTACGTTGACATCGTGTTAATATTAATTATCTTATGATAAACATTTCTTGGATATACAAATTTCGAAAAAAGAAATAATAATGCATTGTCTCGCGATTCTAAATATTTTCTTGAGTTTATAAATTAAGACATAAAATGAAAGGAACGGATGAGGGAAAAAAATTTCATTCAACATTGAGATTAAGCATCCAAATATTTTATAGAATTAGAAACGATTAGTTAAAAGATCAATGACTGTTATTATCTCTTCAAACTAATCAAAACTAATCTATACTGATATTAGAAAACTACCTTTTTCCCCACAGCCAATTCAGTAAAACGCTCGACTGACTCTGAACATCCCTAGCTGTAAGCAGAAAATTAGAAGATTTATAGCCAACGCTTTAAAAATACCTTGATACTTCTATAAAAATCTTACAAAACATTTTCCTAAAGTTTTATATCTTGTTAAATTTCTCTTCAAACTAATCAAATGTTCTACTACATCACTTTTATGATAATGATTAAGATTAAAAAAAAATTTTAAATATAATGAAAAACAAAACACGTACAAAGCCAAACTACGTACTATTACGTAACTACTAATTACGTACTATTGCTTAATACTCTGGAAGATGAAAACTGGAAATGTTAAATATGCCTGAGGATACATACAGAGTGTATAATTTGCATTGACGAGCCGGGCAGCTGCTTCTGGGGGCAAGGTACTTAGAACGTCTTTGTGCGCTAGCAAAGACATTTGCTGTGTGTGCCTCAATTCTCGCTCATCCCTCAATCGCACGTCTTTTGCGTGGCTCACCGTTTGCAGCTGCGACAGCCTAAAGGGAAAACTAGCTTGTACAATGAAATAAGGAGCTTACTATACTACTCACAAACACATCTTAACATATTTCCGCCGAGGAAAATGTAAAGTTAATTCTCTCCTTACGAATAAAACGCTCAGAAACGAATTTACCACCGCATTCACACATTTAAAGCTCTTATAAGTAGCTTATATCTTTACAACCAGCTGATCCGTGAAGTTATTAAACTGAACCCATTAAAGTCCAATATCTATGTTTTCTTTTCTTTTGTTCGATCTAGAGATGCTATACAGGGTGTCTCCGAAATCATACTACAAGCGATCGGGTGGTGATTTTACATGTAAAAATAGGTCAGAAAAAGAAAAGAATATCACTTTTTTATTTAAGGCTCCGTTTTCGAAAAAATTAAGTTTAAAAGCCCATCAGGTACCCTGTATTAGCTGGAAATTTGGAATTATAAAACTTTTGTTTCTGCTCGTGTCTGTAGTATTAAACATAGACAATGTCACGATTTGCTGAGCTTTCAAACACACCTCTCTTGAAAATGAAGCGTTAAACGAAAAAATGTTATTCCTTCTTTTCGGCTTATTTTTACACTACCTGGCCGCTTGTACCATGATTTCGAAGGCATCTTGTATATAATTCAGGAAAAGAGATTTGAAAGAAAATTTTGCTTATCAAACCTTTGAATCTTTAATGTGCTGGGCGTAACAGGAGCTCCAAAAAATTGACACTCATTCGTTTCTTGAAACGCATTCATATTTAATTGAAAACATTTGTCTTGTTCAGATTAATTGGTGCAGAGCTTCAAACAACATGAACAGATCATACAGGGCTACAGAGGAAAGGATGAATCAACTTGGAAAGCTTGTTTCCAGATCTGCTACGCGCTAAGCAAACTTAGGGGCTAAACAAATGTGTAATCTTTTAATTAACGCAATGTTAAAAACTCTTTTTATTGAATTATGATATCCTATTTAATAGAAACTATCAGCTAAACGAATAAAAAATATTACAGAGGAGAATACGCTAGAATCAAACGTGTAATTATTTTCCTTGACACTAAAAAGTATTATTTTAAAATAATAATTCTTCGACGAAATGTTTGAATTGAAATTTATAAAAGTCCTTCAATAATAATACATCTTTTCTTTGGGAATAAAAAAGAATCAAAATAAACCATGCCTGAAGATCACTTCTATTTAAAAGCATAGAGATATATTATATGTATTAAGTCGTCCCAAAAGTTTCTCTCGTTTTATAGGGAAATAATAGATGCACAATATTCTTTTGTTTTATATTATTTTATTGAATTACGTATGATCCATTTTGTTCCATTGGAACTATAAAACGAAAGAAAGAAACATTTGGGACAACCTAATACATTACCTCATATAAAGTTAAATATTAATGTCTCAACTATTCCAAAAAGGAATGTGTATAACACTATATAGCGACTATAGTAAATAATGATAGATGTCAATGAATTATGTACTATGTATACAATTTAATTAGGATAAAAGAATATAATACATACTTCAGGGCAAGAGTTTCCTTGTCTTCTCCAATTGGAGTATCAATAGCCTCTTTCGCTATCTCGACTGGTCCCTCAGACTTTGACGGTGAAGGATGTTCCACGATTGGTTCCACAGTGCTAGAAGATGACACCTCCCTTTTTGGGCTGAGATCGGAGCTCGCTGAACTCCCCATCTTTCTTAGCTCTTCGTTCACTCTGATTGCATTAGAGAGGCGTAATTGCAATGTGTCACGTTCTTCGAGTAACTGCATCAATTCATGCGTCAATTCCTCGCATCTGACATCCCTTTGATGAAGCATATACAACGCAAGATCTAGTTCTTGCGAAGTCGACGCTTTGTTTTCTTCGTCAGAAGCTTCTACGCTTCGAACTGCAGAAGTATCAGCCGCAGGAACGTCTTTCGTTAAAACATTTCGAATTAATTCATATTCCTTCACTTTCTCTTGTAAAAGTGTCTTCAATGAATTTATTTCCGTTTCTCTGGCAGCTAAAGTATTTTTGAGTTCGGTAAGTTGTTTTCCTGCTTCATCGTATGATGCTAAAACTTCCTCTATACGTTCCTCCTTCTCATGAATTTGAATTTTCAAATTGTGAAGTTCCGCATCTTTGGTGATACTCAATTCGGCCAACCTACGTTCCTTCTCTGCCAGGTCGGAGCTTACTCGAATCAATTCTTCGTCTTTCTGGTGCAATTCGTTTTTCATTGTCTGCTCTATCGTAGAAAATTCTTTCAGCTGTTTCTTCAGATTTTCAATGTCCTTATCCCTCAATCGTAGTTCGTTTAAAATATTTTGATTTTCCTTGGCTAACTTTTGCTTTATTTCGTCGATCTCCATTTCTTTCTCTTTCAGTTTCTTCTCCAAGAATTCATGAGCCTCCAAACGAACCTGTTCTTTCTCGATACTAAGTTTTTGTATAACTTCTTTAGTTCTTTCCGAGAGCCTCTCAAATTCTTGCAAACGAGAAACTTCTTTCTGCAATTCAACAATTGTTGATTTCAAATGTTGGACTTCCTGTTCCTTACCATATAATTCAGTAGTCAACCTCTGCACCATTTCACGCAATTCAAATTCATCTGATTGAGGCTCCATGCTAGCTTGAAGAGACAACTGAGAGTCTTTCTCAGCTATGACATACTTTAGTTCATTAATTTCCTGTTCCTTGGCATACAACTCATTCTGAAGCCTAACAATTTGTTCTTGATCTTGAACCGATCTTCGATCTTTGGAATGAAGACCTGCCTCTTCTTTGGAAACAAATTCTTGATTTTGTATCTCTATTCGTTGTTTCAAAGCATCAATTTGTTTTTCCTTATCTTCGGCTCTTATAGTAGCTACTTCCAAAGCAGATTCCAACTCAGCCTTTTCATTATACAGGCAATTGATTCTTTGTTGCATTTCTTGAATTATATTGGGATACGTATTTTCATTTAAAATGTATTTCAAATGCTCAATCTCTTCTTCCTTCCTTTCCAATTCAACCTGCATGTTATCTATCGTACGCTGTAAATTTTGTTCATTATTACCCATTCTAAAAACTGGTAAACCATCTATAGTATTAGAAGAGCTCTGTTGGTGTTGACCCTGCTGTACAGTAGTTGATAATCTATCAATTTCCATTTGTTTCTCATTTAACATTTGACTGCTCTTCTCTAATAGAGATACCTTCTCATTCAAACTATGATGAGTTTCTTCTAATGTCTTACGAGTGGCTTCTAATTCCAAATTTAAACTGTCTATTCGTTCTGTTTTCCTTAAGAGCTCATTTTTTAAATCCTCTACGTTTTGTACCTCTGTACGAAGTTTATCAATTTCAATTTTATTGTTGTCTAAAACTGTCTTCTGCTCTGCGGTTTCCTGAATATGATGCTGCAAAATCGACTCTTTCTCTGTCAAAGTTAACATCGTACTTTGAACTTCTTGCTCTAAAGTCTGAATACGTAATATGTATTCATTTATACTGACTGATGCTGCTTCAGATTCATTCAAACGCTTATTCAGTTCTTCAATCGTTTCCGTATATCTTTGATTATCCAACGACAATTCCTGAACTCTTGCCTTGCTTTCAGATAACTCTAGTTGTTTCTTAGTCAACTGGTCAGTTATTGATATTAAATTAACCTGAATAGATTCTAGACTTGACTCCTTTTCCACCAAATTCTGCTTTAAAAGTTCCAATTCTTGTTGCAGAGCACGAAACTGAGAAATATCATTCTGTTTTTCAAGCGAATGCTCACTTATAACTTTCTCCGACGTCGATAGTCTTTCATTAAGATTTTGTATCTGTTTTTCTTTTTCCTCAATTTCTATTGCATGTTTCTGTACTAACTCTTGAGTAGCTTGACTGACAGTAGCACTGACAGTTTCCATACTCTGTTGCTGAATACATTCATTTTCTTTGTCACTAAGACATTTCTTCAGAATTTCCAGCTGTTGTTTCTTTTCACTGAGCTCCTGATTCAGACTCTGTATAGTGTCCTGCAATTTTAACTTTGCATCTTCATTGTCCGTATACTGTTTTTGAAGTTCCTGCTTCAAATCCGCCACTTCTTGTATTCTGATATTCAAAAGGTCGATCACTTCCACCATCGACGCATTCATAGAAGATAATTGTTTCTCTGAAGATGTTGTTAAAGCAGTTAGCTTTTCTTCTGCAGATACTTTTTCTTGTAGAACGTCCTGTAATCTTTTCTGTAGTTCGATGGCATTTGATTCGGAGGTTTCGATTTGTTGACGCAAATCGGCTATTTCCATCTCCAATTTACTAGTTTTTTCAAATGCTTCCTCCTTCAAAAAATCAGTATTTTGTCTCATGGCCGTAACTTGATCATTGGCATCCATCAAACTCTGTTCATACTGCTTCCTCAATAAATCATATTCTTCTCTAGATTTGCTTAACATTCCCTGCAATTCCGAAATTCTTTTATTTAAATCGTCTACGATCTGGATAGATTCATTTTCTTCCGCAGTTCGTTTTGATTCTGAAGCAGATAATTTCATCTTTAAATCTTCTAAGAAATGTTGAAGTTGCTCATTTTCATTTGCAAGCGCCTCCATCTCATCCTTAAGATCGTCGATCTCATCCTTATATGTTTTACACAAATTTTCATAATCTGCTTCTTGAACAGATCGCTTTTCTCGAGAACGTTCCTGTGTAGCTGGCTTAGACTCTTCGTTCGAAGAAATGTTTTCATTTTGAGAAATGTCAGTTTCGTCTAACTTAACTGCACTTCCCCGTAGTCGTTTGTCAAGAGCCTCGACTTTATCAGATAATTCCTTATTTTGAATACGTAATACTTCCATATCCATGTCCTGTCTTTCTTTCATTTCCATATACCTTTCATTCGCAGAAACTACCACATCTAAACGTTTTATCAAAGCCTCTTTCTCAGCAACAGTATTTTTCTGTTCTTCTTTAAGCTCTACCAAGGTCTTTTCCAATTTACTAATCTGAGACTTCAATTCTTCCTCTATTGCAGAATCCAATTCATAAAAATCACTTGCTGATTTCTGTATTTTTATCTGTTGCTGGAGACTCTCTAGCTGTACCTTATACTCCTTCAATTTTTTTATCATTTTTGCATTCCTCAATTGAGTAGTTTTGCTTTCTTCCATCATCTTCTCCTTCTCTTTCTCTAAATCTTTGATCTGATCCTGAAGATCATCTATTTTGGCTTGTAACTGCATTTCCTTGCTTGGAATCAATGTAGTAGTGAGATGCTGTTCATCAGCTAACTGAGCATCATCCGCATTCCATCCCCAGGTTTCCTCGTCGAGTTTTTCCATCGATCCAGCATCCCATGCTGCTTCCACATCCAAGGAAACCTCCTGCTGAATTTCCTCTGTTGTAACTTTCGTGATCTCCGGTCCTGTCTGTTGTCCAACAGTAATTTCCTCTAATGGAGTAGATTCTTTCGACGTATCCGTGATGGTAAGCGTTTTATCGGACTGTTTATTCGCCTCTTCCAGAGCTCGAGTAAGATTTACAACTAGTTCTCTAGCTTCATCTCTCTCGTGCATAGTTTTCTCAATCTCCATCTGCAAGTGTCGTTCAACGTTCATAGAGTCCTTCAATTCCTCCATGGACCTAGACAAATCATTCACTTGCAGTTGCAACAAATCTCTCTCCTTGGTAAGAATTGATACACGATTTTCCAGCTCTGGTATCAACTCAAGATCGGTAGAATTTTTCAATTCTGCCTCTAAGTTATTTATTTGTAATTTGCACGAGTCCAAAAGGACTTTTTGTTGGTTTTGATCTTCAACAGTTTTGTTTAACTCTTCCTTCATGGAGATTAAAGTCATGTTTAATTTCTCTATCTGATTATCTTTAGCTAACAATGAATCCTTGAACTTATTTTCGATATCATTTTGCTGTTCCACCATTTGCGTACTAAGATTATGTAACTCTACATTCAGTAAATCAACCTGTTTTTCTTTTTCAGTCAGTACTTCTTTTAGCTTCTCCACATTTGCCTCTGCAGCATGTAATTGTTTCTGTGAAACTTCTAATTCTTCAACACATTGACTATAATTCTGAGATATCTGTGTCCTCTCTTCAATCATCAATTTTTGCAGATGATTAATCTCTTGAGTTAGATTAGAGCACTGTGCTTCCTTTTCATTTAATAAAGTCTGCAATCTTCTCACTTCTTTGTTAGTCAAAAGATCGGAATTGGAAGCAGATGACATACCAAAGATTTTAGAAGCATCAAATAATTGGGGAGCATTATTTTGAGGAGCACTGTCAAGAACGGGTGACTCTTTCTTTGATTTTTCTATAGGTTCTGTATTCAAATTTCTATACGCATCTAACTCCATCTTTAATTCCTCTATTCTCTTTTCACTGGATTCTTTATCGACTTTAAGAGATTCAATTTCTTGTTCCAAACTGTGTCTAGTATCTTCCAACAGTTTTTCTGCCATTTCTCTCTGTGCTTCCATTGATTTAAGAGAATCTATTTGAAAGTTCAATTGTTGTTCTAGTTCATCAGCGCGTTTCTGAACAATTTGCATCTTTTGTTGCATGTTTAATAATTCTGTTTCTCGTACTTTGCATTCTTTGTTTAAATCAGAATTTAATAGATCAGCACCTTCCAATCTTTCTGTGTTCTGTTTATTATCTTCCAATATCTGCTCTGTTCTAACTATCTTCTCTTCCAAAGTAGCATTTCTAGATTGCTGTTCTTCAACTTTTCCTATCAATTCTTTATTTTCTCTTAATGTTTCCTCCAATTTTGCTTTCACCTCCTCGTGATTTGCTATCAATGAATTATACTGGAACAAAAGATCATTGTATGGATCTTCCAATGATCTGTTTCTCATACTAGTTTGATTCATCAAATCGTTGAATCTAAGAGATTCTCTCATCTGAACAAAGTTACCAATGGAATTAGCTAATTCATTATCCAAATTCTCAATTTCAGCTTCTCGTTCTTGTAATTTTGCTTCCAATGCTTGCACCAAAGTCTGGCATTGTTCACAATGACTACAATGTTGGACTCCAGTCATTTTTGTATCATCTTCAGTAACTTCTTCTTCCAAAGTTTGAGTGGTTTCCGTTGATGTGTTAATAACTGCTTTCTCCATTTGCTCGATGAACAATCTGCGTTCTTCTGACTCTTTTTCAACAATTTCCAATTTTTCATTAATATGCGCCTGCTTTGACAGTAATAGCCCATTTTGAGCCTTAAGATCATTAATTAATGCAAGCTGGTCAACATACTCTGCTTCCATAACTTGCATTCGTACACTAAGCTCTCTAGCTTTCTCCTTTATGTCCTCTAGCTCCAATTGTTTACGTCCATTTTCTTGAATAACCTGCTGTTTATAAGATTCATATTCCGAGATTATATTCTGTTTGCTTTCTCTTTCTGTTGCAAGTTCTGCTGTAGAAGATTCAATATCTTTACGTAACTTCACAATTTCCTCTTCCATTTCTGTAAGTTGTTGCATAAGGAGAGGCATCTTCTCCTTTGAATTAGTCAAATCATTTGTTAATCTTTCGATATTTTTGGAAGCTTCTGTAGACTCGTTTCTAGCTTGTATTAGTTTCTCTTCTAAATCGGCTATTCTATTATCCTTTTCGCGTATTGCAATCTCCACATCTTGAATTTGCTTGTTTTTAGCTTCTTTTTCATCTTTTTCGGTCGTCCACTTCTCTTCGAGCTCGGTAACTCTACTCTCAAGTTCTTGACATACCGCTGTCTTCTTCTTTAGATTAGCGGCAATTTTTTTCATCTTTTCTAGCTGCATTTGTATCTTGTCGTCCGAATCCTTTAACTTTTGCTCCAAATCGGCAACTTTAGCTTCTAAAGCAAGTTTAGTTTCTTCAGTTATATTACGACCAACTAGTCTTTCCTTTTCTTCTAATTCACCTTTCAAGATTTCACATTCTTGCATCTTGGCATTCAATTCTTCAATTACATTTTCAAGTCTCTGGTTTTGCAGTTGGGTATCTTCAGTATGCTTCACTTTTAATTGTTCTATTTGTTTATATGTGCTTCTTAATTCTGCTTGCACATCATTCACAAATCCTGTATTATTATCTATAATGCTCTGTAATTCCCAAACTTGCCTTTCAGCTTCACTTTTTTCATTCTTAGCTTCCACAATTTGTACTTCTAGATGATCTTTCATTGTAATTAAATCAACAAATTCTCGTTGCTTCTCGACTAATTGATTTTGAACATCGTAATTTTGCTGAGACAGATTTTTTACTTTTTCCAATAAATTACTATTTTCTTTTGTGGTTGCATTGATCTTACACTCTAGTTCATCAAGGATCATATTCTTATCTTTCAATTGCTCTACCAAAGCATCATAATCTTTCATAGGTTTTGATTCCTTTACTTTGTTATTCAATTCAACAACGTCTTTTCTCAAAAAATGTATTTCTTCTTCTTTACTTTTCACTAGATTACTAAGATTTGCTATTTCGTTAGATATCGACGTTAGCAATGAATCTTTGTCTTGGATTAACATTTTATAGTTATTAAGTTCATCCTGTAAACTATCTATCATAATCATTTTATTTTGTAATTCTGCATTTTTAGCTTGTAACTCTTGATTTTTGTCTTCAATAATTGCTTTCAAATTAGCAATTTCATTATCCTTTTCAGAGACAGCTGCAATCTGCTCCTGATGCTTTAATTCAAATGTCGTCGTTGTACTATGCAATTGTTGTTGCAGTGAAATAATTTCTGCATCTTTCTTCTCCTTTTCATCTAGCAATATTTTGTATTCATTTTGCAAAATTTTGAATCCCTCTTCGATGGAAGCTTTTCCTGCTTCCAGTTTCTCCATTTTTTCTTGCATTTCATTGCACTTATATTTCCATTCTTCTAAAGTATTAAACATTTCTTTTAATTCATTTTCCAAGCTTTCTGCTTTCTTTCCAGACTTTTCACATTCCATAATCTGTTTACCTTTTTCCTCTAATTCTTCTTCCTTGTTTGCAAGTTTTATTTTCATTTCTTCAATTAGGCCTGTTTGTTCTGTGATTAAGCTTTTGCATTTTTCTATTTCATGTTCTAAGGAAGCAATAATCATGGATTCTGTTTGTTGAGACAGGGCATCATCGGATTGTGGAGTTTCAAATACTTCCTGACCCGATTTCTGTAAACCAGTGCTGTCTTGAACAGCATCTTGTTTTTCTTGATTTAGTTTTTCTAATTTTTCAATAAGTTCTAACTTCTCATTATCAGGATCATCTTGCAACATTTGATTCATTTTTAGATGTAATTTTTCTTTTTCTAGCATCACTTCAGTTAAATTATCTTTCAACTTTTGATTAAAACTTTTAAGTTCTGACACCTTTGTAACTACTTCTTCATTTTCTTTCAATAACTCTTCTATTTTGGTTCTCAAATCATTGATTTGAAGATCCTGAGTCGTTTCATGCCACTGATCTAATGAATTACGTAATTCTTTTACCTCTTTTTGTAAAAGACTTTTTTCTTCCATTAATATATCAACTTGTGCTTTAAAATCAATTTCTCTAATTGATATCTCAGAAGCTTCAGATAATTTTGTTTCAATTTGAGAATCATCATCCAATTTGACAATCGTAGACAATGTTTCAATTTGTTTCTGCAATTTACTATTCTCTTCAATAAGATTTGTTATTTGAATTCTGAGGTTAGATAATTCTACAGACTGATTATCATTTTCTTGTAATAAAGTATCAACTTTTAATTTCAAATCAACGTTTGATTTAGATTCTACATATTCTAGTTGTTCCTCAAGTTTTGTAAGTTTAATTACAAGTTCGCTATTTTCTTGTGTGAGAAGCTCGATTTTTGTTATACTTTCGTTATGCTCTGGAATCCGTTCAAAAGATTCTGTCGAACCCGTATCAGAAGATCCTTTCTCTTCCACTCTGCTTAATTTCATCGTTAAATCCGTGTTTTCTTGGGTTAATTGATCAATCTTCTTTAATAATTCATTTTTATCCGGGTCATTTATAGATTCTGTAGATTCAGCATGGAAATTTTCTTTTTCTTGAAGTTTATTTAATTTAAGGGTTAAATTACTATTTTTCTGTGTCAAATCTTCGACCTTTTTCAATAAATCAGTTTTGTCTAATTCTTGTACAGTTTCGAACGACTCTGTTGACCCAGTGTCAGATGTTCCTTTTTCCTCGAGTTTTGATATTCTATTATATAACTCGGTATTTTCTCGTGTTAAGGTTGTCACTTGTTTGATCAATTCTGTATGATTAGCTTCCGTTGAAGATTCTAGTTTACTTTCATTTTGCAATCTGTGCATAGCTTCTAATTGCTCTTCAAGATCTACTACTTTCATTTCTGCAGTTACTCTAAGATTTTCGGATTCTGCATTTTCTGCCTCTAGAGACGAAATTTCCCGCTTCGCCATATGGAGCTCTAAAGTGAAAATCAAATACTCATTATGGAATAAT
Source organism: Bombus impatiens (assembly GCF_000188095.3). Classification (NCBI taxonomy): domain Eukaryota; kingdom Metazoa; phylum Arthropoda; class Insecta; order Hymenoptera; family Apidae; genus Bombus; species Bombus impatiens. The sequence goes on along the minus strand of NT_176837.1, from coordinate 3,818,232 downwards.
TAAATCTATATTTTATGCCTTTTAAAATTTTTTTACATTTGGTATTCAATATTAATTTTATATTCAAATTAATACAAAAAAAAAACAATACATAGATTACCTTGCATAAGATCCAATTTTTGATTCTCTAGAGTAGCAATGGCTTCAATTTGCATTTCAATTTCTTTCGTTTGAGCAGAAACTTTACTTTCAAGATCAACAACACGTTCTTGCCAATCTCCTGCTGAGGCTATGCAAATCGTACAACATGCCAATAATGTATGTATATAATTGATATTAATTGATAGTAAATACAAAAGCAAGCAACTTAAATATTACATTATCACAAGTAAATCCATATTCAACAAGCTTAGATTCAACAAGCTTAGATTCAACAAACTTAGATTCAACAAGTTTAGATTCAACAATTTTTAAGTAAACATATCAACTGTTCTCCAATTATTAATTAACCTTACACAAATTAATTAATTTTAAGATTAATTGATCTTACACTAAACATGATTAATATTCTTCAAATCATTAATTCAACAAACAAATTCCCAAATTTAAAGCAAACATAAATTGGTCTGTTTGTTAATTTAATTATCGCCTATTTATTTATTAATATATCCAAGTGTTAACTTGTATATTTTGAACCATATTAGACAGTTATTTTATATGATATTAATAATATTATACAATATACTGTAAAGGTTTTAAAAAAGATGGCAAAATTGCTTTTTTTTCTAATTGTTCATGCAAGTATGTTAATTATGCAAAAAATCATGTAAAAGGTAATACAAAATTTAATATTTGCTAACAAATAAATCTAGTTCTATGAATCAGAGTGTAGCAAACTTTGACAAGTAAAGTAGGTACCATGTTATGTTAAAATAATAAACCTGATATAACATAATTGATTAGTAATCTCAATAAATATTTATATAATATAGTATAAGTATCTAACTAATCAAGTAAAAAGATTCCATCACCGGAAATTAGCACAATTACAATTGTCTCAATAGCAATATTTCTCTTATGGGGTAAGCAACAAGAATACAAAAAATATTAACAATTTGTGCTATATATATATATATGTATACATATATGACTAATTCACATATACAAGATCAGTTATCAAAAATTCAATATAAATTTCTTATATGTATCATTAAATACATATGTATAAATATGTACATAGGTATTGAAATTTGTCTGCAGTAAGGAAGACAACAACAGGACTTATGGATAATTATTTTAAGAATAATATAAATAGACAATGCATTGCACGTAAAATTGATAACAAAACTAGAACAATGAAAACAACGATGACAGAATTTCTGCCCTGGTTCCTACCTTTAAGCTCATCAAAGTCTACCAGACTCAGCTGAAGGTTACCTTTCTCTTCCTCTAATAATGCCACTTGGTTCCCCAATCTGACAAGTTCTGCATTTGTATCAGACACCTAAATTACAAAATTACATGTAAATGAACTTCATTATTATTTTAAGTAAGTATACTTCCAAATAATTGATCAATTTAAAAATTATATAGCTTTGAAATGATTAATAAATTTTTGGCCTTATAAACTTATAAATTAATAGTATTAATATATTTTACCTTTTTAAAGTTCTCCAACTGTTTTTGTAGGCTTTTTATTTTACTTTTATGTTGTGCTTTAATTTTAATCATACTCTTATTTAATTCTTCCAATTCTTTGGTAAGTTTCATCACTTTTTCACCTTCTTTAATTGTACTTTCTTCTGGCAATTTTGCCACGATTTCATTTTTTTGTTCTTCAAGTTTATGTACCAAATTTTCAAGATCAGTTATTTTATTTGAATATTCTTCATTTTTTAATGTTAAATCTACTACTTGATTTTGCAATTCTGCTTTAGATTCTTCTTCAAGAAGCTTATTAGATTGTTTTAACTCTTCTACTAAATTTTCAAGTTCAACTATTCTATTATCCTTCTCCATTATTGCACCATTACCATGCATAGATATATTTACAATTTTATCTTGTAATTCTGCAACACCTTTTTGTAACTCATATTTTTCATCTTGCAACTGCTTATTATTATGTTCCAATTTTTCCAATTTAAACTGCAAATCATCGACAGTCGGATCTCTGACTATTCCAATACCAGATTCCAGTTTAAATACTCGTTCATTAGCTTCTGCTAACTTCAACTCATAATCTTTTAACTGTTGTAATAAATTCTCATTTTTCGCTTTAAGGGAAGATTCCATTAGTACAAAATTTTCTTGCATTGATTTCATTGCTTCTTTAGTTTCTACCAAAGCATCCATTGTGGAACGAGAAAAGTCAGCACTTGCTGACTCAGACAACTTTTGCTTGTTAATTTCTTTCTTAAACCTAAATAAAGTAATAGATAAAAGAAATAATAAATAAATATATTTTAATCAGTTATAAAATATATTTAACAAGTTTATAAAATTACCCATCAACCGAATTTTCTAGTTCTGTTATTTTATTATCCCTTTCTTGCAATTGTATTAAGAGATTTTCATTCTTATTTTTCAGGGATGTCTCTAAAAGTACAAAGTGTTCCTGCATCGTTCGCATTTCGTCTTTCGTATCTTCGAGAGTATCTAACGTCGTTTTGCCCTTTTTTGAAAGATCTGCAGACATAAGGGTAACTGCCTTTGTCTTAGATTCAATAACAGAGTCTTTTTCTTTTAAATTTTCTTGGAGATCCATAATTGTAGCTTCAAGCTCCAAAATTTTATTAGTAAGTTCTGCAATTTTGTTTTCTTTTTCCTGAATACTCTCAATTTGTATTGGCGACATGACCTATAATTAAAATATTAAGTGTAATTGCCAATAGCATAGTAAAAATACTTATTATTGAAAAGATGTAAAAATTATTTGCTTACATCAGAAGTAATCATGACTGGTTTAACAGGGGCAATGGATGATAATTGATCCCTTTGAAAACCCACTACTGCCACATCTTTTTCTTCTAATTGTTGCCTAATAGCTTCTACTTTCTCTTCAACTGCACGTTTAGTTTCTATTATTTCTTTGTTACGTTGTTCAAAAGCTTTTCTATTTTCTGCTAGCTTCTTTTGGAGTAAAGTAGACTTTGCTTTTGCAGTTTTTGCCTGACTAATATCATCAATACTTCCTTCAGATGTATCTGCCAAAGATGTCTCAGATGTATGAGTTACATCTGTAGAAGTCAAATTTCTTTCTCTACTCTTACGTGACAATTTAGCTCTGGATTTAATTTTGGAAAGTCTCCTTGCATATTCCTAAATTTAAATTTAAATTTTCAATGAAATATTCAAATCTTTTCATTAAAATTTTATACATTAATATTTATTACCTGAACTTCCTCTTCTTTCTTTTTTAAACTCTGTTTATTTTTCAACATAATTTCTTTAAGAGATTCTAACTGGCTTTTATTTTGTTCACATTTTTCTTTCGCATGCGCCATAGATTCAGATGTTTCCCCTTCCGTGCTTCCTGGTGGTTCTTCTGATGCACCCCACATTGTAAACTGTAGAATTAAGAACAATAAAAACCACTTCATTATAATTTGTATAAAACAAACATAAACTCTTTTAAATAAGAAATTATGATGTCAATGGCAGTGAAAGTTTCTATAAAGTGGTCAGACAGTGTGTCACCCACTGCTCTCATTTTTATAGACTAATTGGATGAAAGCTAAACGGGGGTAAACTAATTGTATTATCTATATGTATAGATATTGAATGTCAGAATATACACGAGTTACCTTGTGGCATATTTAATGCTTACAACACAGCATTTAAGTAGGAACTTTTTCAATGACATCTTATATAAACTATCAGATAAGAAATATACTAATATTATAATCAGACTTATGTATTGTACATAGATATTTTCATTAATGCGTACTTAAATATCACATATATTAATTTTAATGTATACATATTATATACAACAATAAGAAATATACATTTAATATAAATCTAGATATAAAACTTTTAGTACTTATGTATATTTAATATGAATTTATTTTTATATATCAAAACATTTATACAGCTACAATATAAAACATATATAAAACATTTATATATTTGCTTAATATAATATCAAAAAATAATTAAACAAATTCTACATACAATATTCTAAACTGAAATTATAATATGACACATATGGCTTTCTAATGAATAGATAACTGAAGAAGTTAACCTCAAAATATGTTTAATTAGAAAAAGAACATGATATACATAAATTACGAAGTAAATAGATAATATGATAAACAATAAATAAAATTGCATAGATAAGTTTAAATAGTAATGAGATGACGTAATTTATGTTACAAGAGAAAAGTACATATTCTAACATTCTTTGACATTAAAAACTAGGAATCATATCAAAATAATTGATTTTCATATATGTTCTAAATAAACTTGTATTTTTATAAGAACACAAAGTAATTATTTTTCAAACTGTATTTACCTTTATTTATATTTCTGAAATTGTCAAGATGGAAACCCGTTATCATTCGTGCACATATTTTATTAAAGTATTTTTATCACTCACATCTTTATGTAATCAATACCAAATCCATTCATGTCCATATTTCATTAATTTTACAATATTTACAATAATTTTACTAATAAGTACATAAAAATACCAGGTAAATTGTAATCCTATGTCTCAAAATGTAAAGTCTACATTACTCCCTTTACATACGGAAGCAGTTGGAGTTTGAAGTGTTGGTTGGATTTCTTAAGCGCATATGTGCTGCCACATTACGGAAGTCTTTATGACTGTTAGAAGATTTAGAATAACAATTTAAAACTTATACAATTCTATTCCGAATATATTCCTTAATTTTTCTTCATATATTAGAACTTTCATTTTTATATTAGTGAAATACAAATTGGAAACCTCTATTATGTACTTACTATGAAAACCATAAATTTAATGATTTAATTTTGCAATATTTTATTAAAAACTTTAATAAAATTGTTTATATTTGTCAGACAAGATTATGTAGGGTATAAACATACCACAATTGTAAAAATATAATATTGCATAAGTATTGTTATTGAAAATAATTTTTTAGCAAGATTCACTATACCATTTTTTATTCATGGTTTAATAATATAGGAGTATATTTAATAAATCGTTCATTAAAACTAAACAATTTTTTATACAATTTTTGATTCTTTTATTATTTTGGTATAAATAATTAAAAATTTATCTGTATATTAATTAGTTTTTATTTTTTTACTTTTATAAAATCAATAGTCAGTTTATAATAATTGGATTATTGTATTTTACAAATAATGAATTGTTTAACTTCAGACGATCATTTAACAGTAAAAAAAATAATCCTATTGTAACCTACCACGTACGTTTCAATATAGGTACATACATCGTAAGACAACAGGTGATAACAGCTGATTCCTATGTGCGTTGTGCAACAGAAAACATTTCAACACCTATAGAATAGCATGCAAAATCCAGATACTCTTTATAGCGCTCTTTTTAAATATTAGACATCTAACAGTAAATACATAGTATTTATTAACATTTATTAATTAATTATATAAAAAATAAAATAGGAAATGAATGTGAATGAATAAATAGATTTCAAATATTATTCTAATCTAGTTTCTTTCTGTTTTAGCACGTTGATGGTAGTCAGCTCTACAAGAAAAGAAAAAGACATAAGTACAGTTCTAACCTAATACGTATGCGTAAACGCAGGTTTCATATACACATGTATATATAGATTGCATTGTACACTATAGAATACGGTTTATTATATATACCCATCTATACAGATCTATACACATCTATATATATATATATATATATATACACACATGTATATATATAGTTGTACACATGAAAGTGTATGTATATGTATACGTATATTCGAGCTGGAGGTACGCGCTTGGTGCTACGGCGCATTTGCCAGTATCAACGGTCTGCGTTTATCGACTATCATGTATACTGTGGCAAATGCGATCCATTGACTTCAGACGCAAGAATTTCCGTGGCTTTTTCATTAAACGCTACCATCTTCAACTATGATGGACGTGCAGAACCAGTTCAAAGGTAGGAAGAGACCATTTCGATTTCTTCCTGTTGAAACTTGAATAAAACACGTCGAAACAAGTCGAGTGAATCTACGGCGGCACTGTGACAGTTACCACAAGCAAAACCATAATTCGTTGAACTGTATGTTTTCGTTTATTAAGTATAGTTCATTGGCAGTTGATTGTACTTCTTTCACCTTCTCTACATTTTTTTACTTATTCTACGGTCTCAAATGTGATGTCGATGTATATGTGTATGTGTATGTGTCGATATGCATTCGATTATTGACATACACTTTTGGAGGGAAGAAAACTGTAGGCGGAGATGTAAATAAACGCGCATTAATTGATCAATTTGGTCTTTTGTCTTTTGCTCGCTAATAAGTTTGATTTGTATAGCGGTTATCGTAATTATGAAAGGAAATTATCGTTTCTATTTTACCAACTTGTCCATAGCCACGATCACAGACACAAGGTGAGCGATATGAATTTAATCAATAATGAAATTAGTATTTTCATCAAGACATTAACATGACCCCGCTTATCGTATCATGCAAAAAAATAAGGATATATACACCGTTCCCACTGTGGAAGCTTTTATTTACAATATATACAGGCAACGTTGATATGAACGTAGATTAAGCTATTTATTTATTTGTGTTAAATAAATCCTTTACTCTAGTTAAGTAAGTAATCCTTTTTGTTATAGAGAGATGAATGTATCATACAATAGTACCAAAGTTATAAATTAATTTCGAATTAAAAAATTAAAGTTATTCAATATTGAAAACATTTTAGTATCACATATAACCATCAATATTTTTCAATTTACGATGTACTCACTTCTAAAAATAACAGAGAGAACCTTTTTTTACAATAAAATAAATACATTTTCGAGCACGCAAGAAGTAAGTACGTGTTGAATGTATTAAATAGTCTGCTTTAAATTTCTTTATGTAATGTATTAATTAATTCCACACATATTATCTAATTATTGCACGCAAGATATAGACACGTAATGCTTTGTGAGTCGAACTATGTTCCAGACAAAGTAGTATATATCCATAATTCATATTATGCAACAGATTATTGCACAGATATAAATCAAATAAAATTATAATTGAACTGTTTGAAGATACACGGTGCAATAGGATAAATTATGCGAAAGCAATGTTTGACCTTAATCGGGTTAAATTGTCACGTGCGATTCAATTTTCGAATCAAGTCATATAATAAACAAAGTTTCTTTATTGTAAATATTTTTAACAGAATCTAGCAAAAATGTTTAACGATGTTATGAAATTCATCTTCTTCATCTTCTTTTTTAACAAAGGTTCATAACTGAAACTATACTTAATTGTAGTTACAATTAATATATATGTACATACTTCCTTATGCAATTATTTTATATGTACGTTACACTATATACTTAATGCAAATAAAATGATGCAATATTCTAATATTTCATACTATTTCTATAAAAAATATATATTATTGAATTTTTTGTATTTCTATTACTATATATACTGTGTTGATGCTTGCAGATTATGAATGGTAGTTCAGTTTGTATAATGCTTACACGTTATATGTATTTCACCTTTAATCTAGCTCGACATTTAAGGTAGCTGTTATATGCTTAGCATTTGAATTATATATGTTCTCTCTAATATAACTTACCTAAGCCTTTAACCCGTTTATGGAGTTTTAAGCTTGACCAACTAGTTAAAACTTTGAATTATTTTATTTTTTTATAAAAGCAAATTTTTATATAAAAAATTATTGTCTATTTCATCATTTTTAAGTAAGTGCTATAATGTTCATGTAGATAGGGCAAGTAAATTAAAACTTAAAGAGCATCTCTTAATTATATCGTTTAGATGTAAAGTAACGCGTTCGGTGACTCGAATATTCACGAATCAAACAACGCTGGTCGTCAGGACGTCACAGGGGCAAGGGAGGCACTGCTTTCTATCGCTTACCGTTACACGTTGCTATATTGTTTTATCTGCATATGTGACACTTTTGGCCAATACGCGTGCTTATCTTTATGATCGTGTTGAGTCTAACAGAAATAACCAATCGGACCCGCATTCTTTCCATCTGCCAACTTACCACCAATGCATTATACATACACTGTACTGATGAGTTATGAAATGTTGCAATCTAAATTTTTAGTATCACAGTTTTAATACTTTTCATGTAAGCTCATGTAAGCATATTCTTCTCTTTAGTTGGAAATTAGTTATTTTTATTTGAATATTTATCAAATAATTTAATGCAGAATGACTTGTGAACAATATTTTAGTTTTACACATTCTTTTAACAGTGATTCATTTAAATGTGTACGTTCATATTTGGAATACTTAAGCGTCAACGAAAATACATTGTATATGCTCTTTGTCATTATGACATATAGATATATACATATGTATATTATACAAAACATTGTAGTTTTATATGAAAAATATTTACGAAAATAAGAACTAAGATTTGTATAAAGCAAGAATTCCATGACTAATAGGAAAATATTTCAAAAATAATTAAAGCTATGGACTTTGTAAAGGTAAATTTGACGATGAAATTATTTTTCATAATAAAACTGGGAAATATAAAGATAAATCAATTATATGAAAACCGTTCTTATAATTGATTATTTCCGAGAAATTTTTAATCCAAAAGTTAGAACATCTGACAAATCTACTGATTTAACTTCCATTCAAAATATTCCAAAAGTCATCATCAGAAATCAAACATAAACATGTTTAGTAGCAGTTAATGGACTTTTGACGATCTAATATTTACTTCCACAGACTAGTAAAAGATTAAGTGGTACAAGTAAAAAGGAGCGAGTGGTGGAGGGGCGATTATATTGTCTGAGGTATAGTTAAGGATGAAAGAACACGAGTTTGGCCAGTATGTGTCACTCGACAACGCAATGCCGTACATCAAAGTCTGAACATAAAAGTGTGAATATAAAAAGTGCGTGTTTTAATCAGATCCTGAGGACAAGTTTCACGATGGCACTACTCGAATCTTTTTTTCGACGAAAAGGTATAATATCAATGAAGACAGAGACGAGTATATGTCTCGAAACGTGAATAAAGCGTGTCACTGTGCAAATGTACATTATAAATACATACTTCGAATTCTCCTTTCTTCGAATCCGCGCTTTGTGATACATACCATGTGCGAGATGTTCAGTGGAGTTTGTGAACCAAAGAGGGAGCTATGTATTTACTTGACACGTTAAGGAGACTTTCTTCGAATCTTGTTACGAATACATTGCGGATATTTATAAAGTGTTTCGACAATAGCAGTACGACCGGGTAGGGGATGATTCTTCGTGAAAAAATTAATCACAAATGTAGAGTAAAGTTTTTGCGTGTGATACTTTATTTTCGAGAAAATCAAGTTTGAAAATTTGACAAGTATGCTTGAACTTGTATAACTCTGAACTGAACAAGACTAAATTATCGACATAAAGTTATTCTGCATGTGACAATAAGTAAGAAATGTAGAATACAATTTTTTCGTAAGACTTTTCGTTTTGTTTTCAAGAAAACTAAATTTGAAAATTTATTATGCGCCTATACTAAGCCAGTCCTTAGCCAAATATGTTCAAACTATCTAAAAACTTTTTGAAAACAAGGTTTGAAATGGAAAAATTTTATTTCACATTATTGTCTTATTTTCGCATATAGAGTAATCTCCTACCGATTGTCTCGTATTCATACCTAGTCTCTGATTAGCCGTTTAAATATACTTAACAAATTTTGAAACTCGATATTCTCAAAAGTGAAGACTCGTACGCAAAATCTGTACTGTACGTTTTCGACTCAATTTTTCACGAGAATTCGTACTACAAAAATTTTCTTCACCCACTATATATCATACGTAATGATATATTTTACATATATTTTCTTATATATTTTTGATGTAATGTATATAAGTACACTCTATGCATTTTTGCATCTTTATATTTACCATAAATGCATAAAAAGATAAATATAAATATCTTCAATAATAGAAAATGATAAATATTCGAAATAAAGATGATGAATACGAAATCTATCCATACTCAAAAACTCTATCTTAGAAAGATTACTATAGTATTATAAATCCTATCATTGAATTATAGATAAAACAATGACCCGGAATCATTAATGCTACACAAGGAACTGTTACCAAAGAAATTGTTGTAGAAGAATCTAATCTTCGAAAGATGTTTGTAACTATAATATGAACATTAAACAGAAGTTGCGAAATATGTCGCAATCGTAAAACAAAAATAATTTTTCATTTTAGATCTGAAATTTTCACGATGGAAATTTTCCATGTGTTATTACATGTGCCGCAATGATAAATTTTTCCGTATGAAATGTTAGATTTGAAATTTTCACGATAGTGAGATATCATGCTATTGGTTTTTCGGAAAGGAGCTGTTACACTTACAATACGATTATATAACAATGATAATATCATAACTTTTGAAGACTTATAACAAACAAATATAACAAGTACGAGTATCCATGGTAAATTACAAATCAATGTTACGAATACGGATTAACACAAATATGTCTGTCAATATTATCGAGAGCGGAAAAATAAACTTCGAGAATTGATGTATTTATTTTATAAGTGAAATCTCATTATGTTTTCAGAGCTCGTGAAACTTTCACCCTTACGTATTACGATATTATAGCAGAAGTCGCTTTTTAACGTGACTTGAAAATCCTACGTCTGACGATTTATAGAAATTATTTTAAAAAATTATATATATATAAAATTATATATTATCAAAACATCAGCAAAAGACATAACAAAAGCATGAAATATTTATGTGCCTTGCATAAAAATTATTCGATTAGACGAACAAAATTTTCCAACACAGTATATCCATTTATAATTAGTTTTATCCGTTCATCTCATCGCACTACTACAAACAACGCATTACTTCATAATCAGTCCAAATTTTATGAGAAATCATTAAGAGGATGTGATTTAAACTGATGTTACTGTGAAAGATAAACTAAATTTTGTAGTATATATATGTATATATATTTTAGAAAATAAATTAGATGGCATAATAGATAGGTATATTTTAAAAATTAATGTACATTGAAAAGATTGAATAAGGGAAGATAAAAGGGACTTTAAATAAACATTAGCTAACAGGAAGGAAAATCGAAGCACGAAAAAGCCAAGGTCATGTTAATCTGGTTGATGCGCGATAAAATGCTCAATAGATAGCAGCAGAATGACATGTCTAACAAATGATTCATTAAAAAAAGAAAATGAGTCACATAGATCTTTAAGCTCCACTTCGAGAACAGTCATATATAATACATTATATGATGCACTATTCGAAATCATATTGTTTCATCTAATGAGATTTTTATTTTTCTTCTATCGCTTCAAAGCTGTAATCTGTACGATACCTCATGTATATATTAAACAATACTTAAATCAATTTGTGAATACATTACAATATGGTTCTACGTGTATTTAATTAGATCTTGACGTACAGGATGGCATGTTCGTAGTTGATTTAAACATTGATGCCATTCGTTAAGACAACAAGCAAGGCATCATCTATCACAAAATTTACTGTATTAATTTTTATTGTTAGCCATGCATGCGACCTTTTCTGACTGCCATGTATTTATTCATTTTTTGCTTGTTAAAACATCTATAAGATAGTTTAATAAAAAGAAATTAATTTTATTTCTTTTGTTTTAACGGTATAAAGTAGAAAATCTTTAAATATCAGCAGTTTATCGACATATTTTTTTTATTAAATGTATCCGTTTATAATAGTCTTTTTTATGTTTCATGTATACTATTTCCGTGTAAAAATTGTTATATTTTGTGAAAATGTTGAATTCGTAAATATGGTATGGCATGGTATATAATAATTCGAACGTCGATAATCGGCTTCATGCAACTTGTCCGCGAACACGTTAAAAACGGTAATTGCACGTAATCGCACGTTTGAAAGGGCTAAAGTCGAGTGGCTGTTCAGTGCATTGTCGATCGAATCCGGGTTATCTTGTATAACGTCCTGTTGTGCAAACGTCGCGCCGTCTTTCCTCACACACTTTTATTTGAAACCGAACTTTCTTCCATTACTATCCTTTTCTGAAACATAATAGGAAACAAAAAAATTATACGGGATAAGTAACTAAAATAAGTAATCGCTCGATGTAATTATTAAATGTGAATTTGAATTTTTGAAAAAAACGGCGAGCTTAAGTAACAATAACAAGAAGATCAAAGAATATCTCTTCCAAATTACATAAATTAAATGCCATTTGTGATGATATAAAATTGATGTAATCAAAAGAGCTATAAAAACTATACATAAAGTTAATAACAATCTGTTCTTTACAGTGACGCCTGCAACCGGCGATGATTGTAAGAATCAAACACCACCAACTTTGCTTTCGAGTTTAAGAAGCGTCCTTTTCGTAATCGGAACCGTAGTGATCGGGTTTGCTGCGTTCTGCAACTCGTTAACATGGTAAATTCTAACGAATGACGTATACAAATATGGCTACCGCATTTTTGCAATTCGATCAAATACTAAGAGATATTGTTACCTTTAAGATTGAACGACTCATGTTTACCATAATCATTTCACTGTTTCGATCCTTTCATTTATTAGGCATTTACAAAGATTTTGGGGAGCCTCTGGAGATTTCTGGCAAGCGCAATGGGACAAAATCTTAGACAAATTAGGAGACGATCCTGTCACGCTTTGGGTTCATGGTATATCGAGATAAAGCAACGAGAATATATACAATATACAGCAGTTCCTAGATAAGTACAATCTAAAATGAAAAATCTAGTTCGAGATCGATTGATGATGATGATGTCATCGGAATTGAATTTTATCACAAAACTATTTCAAATATGTTAGAGATCTTAATAATAAGGATGATGATACACTTCCATGAAACATGATATACGATAATATACAATTAAGTTATCTTTTATTTCCTCTTTTTTTATTTAAGAAAACAGATATTTATACAAATATGATATTTTATTATACGAGAACAAAAACAAGATCTACTGAAGAAAGAAATTATTTGAAACTTATCTTGGAACATTCTTGTCGTCTTACGTATGTTTACCAATTTCTTGCAAAAATGTAAAAAATTACAAATTTGGAACTAATACGTTCCAGGCTCATTGGGACTAATGTTCTTCGTATATTGGTTCTTCGGTGGGATTTACACGATTCTAGACATAACTAATCGACCGGCTGCTTTGCGGAGATACAAAATACAACCGGGTACGAACGAACCAGTCGACACGAGGGAATTGTGCAAAGTAATCGCTCAAGTACTATTCAATCAGATCATTGTTGGAGTTCCTCTAGCGTGCGTCAGTTATCACTTTATGGAATGGCGCGGTTATCCGCCTGTACGCGAATTGCCGACCTTCCACTGGGTGCTCGTTGAAATCGCCATCCACATATTATGCGAGGAAATTGGATTTTATTACTCACATAGGTATGCAATTTCTTTTTTATCCCCTATTAAGGTATCTTGTTAACTTTGCTCTTAAGTCGCTCATAAAGCTTCATTAGAAAACATTTTACCGTTAATAAATATGGATTATACGAGATGGCCTGTATTAATCCCTAAATTAATTCATCTTGAAAGGTACGTATACTGAGTTAAAAGAAAATTAAATGTGCCAAATATCAGTTTCTAAATCATTCTTGTATTATTTTTTGTACTAAATCTATTTATGTGTGTAGTAGATTAAAATGATTCATTATGTGCATTGCTTAAAGTAATTAAGGAGTAATACTTTTGTATAGATAAACAGAAAAATAATTTTTAATTATCTTACTAAGCAATTAAAATCACGTTTGAATAAATGTTCCTCTGCATTATTACGTATGTGTATTACGTAGTGTTTTATATGGCTATATTGTTGTAAACAAACTTATGTAAAAGTAAAATTACATTACAGATTTCTGCATAGCCGTTATCTCTATAAGTATATACATAAACAGCACCACGAATGGACGGCCCCTATAGCTGTAACATCGCTATATTGTCATCCTTTAGAACACATTGGCTCAAATCTATTACCACCGTTTTTGGGAGTATTCATCGTAGGTTCTCATGTGGCTACTGCTTGGCTTTGGTTCTCGCTTGCTATTCTCTCTACATTAAATGCTCATTCTGGTTACCACCTACCGTTCTTTCCATCTCCAGAAGCTCACGATTTTCACCACTTAAAGTAAGTAATTTTCATACATTTTTTTTTTTTTTTTGAGATTATTTATCCTTAACATTAAATAGATTGAACTGAGTTGTACACGCGCTAATAAAATAATTTGTTTCCTTTTTTACTAGTATTTCATAAGTCTCTAGCGATATAAATATATTTTATATGGAAGTTTAATATTGAATATTGGACTTATTATATTTTAGATTTAATCAATGCTTTGGAGTTTTGGGAGTATTGGATCGAATTCACGGAACAGATACGCAATTTCGTAATTCCAGAGCTTATCAACGTCATGTAATGATGCTTAGCTTGGTTCCTCCAAGAGAAGCTTTCCCGGATGAAGTGAAGTATAAATCTAAGTAGAATGTTTTATCGAACATCGTGATTAAATATGAAAGTTCAGTACAAGAATATGTTTAATATGGAAATGCAGTATAAATACTTCTACATTTGTAGTATTTTTCTGTTTCTTTCTTCTTATTTTATTAATTTTCGTGGAGAACAATCGATGAATTAAATTTAATTAACAAGATATAGTAGAAGTTAAAATTTTTTAATGTTTATCGTTCGTCAACTAAGTACTTTTTTCTTTATGTAGAAACTGCATATTTTTCATTATTATCAGTTTGTAAACAGTTTCAATTACTACAAACTTTACAATGGTGCGATTGTAATATTATTATTATTAAACAATTTATCCGCGTAAACAATTTTTTTGTATGAAAACACGACAAATGTAACTTTCTGAGAGTATTTATAACGAATACTTTCAGATGTAAAAATGATCGTTCTAAAATTATAACGAAAAGAATTTTACCATAACTTTAATGGGCGAATTTTAGATTATTAGAATATCTTTTTTACGACAAATACATTGTTGGGAAATTTAGAAAGATACTGAGTATTTCATCTGGATATTACCCTGTTAATAATTACATGACATAGCAATATTCTGAGAACATCTACTTAACAAAATTATATTTATATTGAAATTACAACATTAAGATAAAGCTATTTGTGACAATTACTATTTTTATATTTAATTCAATAATAAAAGCAATAAATATTTAATCTAAGATGAAATTACGATTGTAGTATTATAGTAAAAATTATAATTGCTGTAGATTGTTACTAGCCATCAAAGATTATGCACTTTAAAGCTTTAAATTTGCAAAATAAGTCAAACTATTTAAAAGTATTGAAGACATTAATATCAATAACTTCTTTCTCTAATCAAACTTATTTATATACTAAAAACACAGATCAAATCACGGAATTGAAGCTTCATCTATTTTTTCGTATAATAAATTTTTACATGTATGAATTAAATTAATACATGTATACAAAATTATATATCATATTTATAACTGTCCTATAATTTGTTAACAATTATTATCAGAAATGGCTACATTATTCTTTGTCATTATAAACTTTGTAATTTATATGCAATGCTAATATGCATAATTTTATGTATCTACATAACAAGCTTACTAATAAAAAGAAAAAATCAAAACTACGAATTTTCTTTAATATTAAAATGTAATTATGATATATAACATAAAAGATAATATAACGTAATATATAATGTAAAAAGTAATCAAACATTTTTAGTTA
Source organism: Bombus impatiens (assembly GCF_000188095.3). Classification (NCBI taxonomy): domain Eukaryota; kingdom Metazoa; phylum Arthropoda; class Insecta; order Hymenoptera; family Apidae; genus Bombus; species Bombus impatiens. Next base: position 3,802,320 of record NT_176837.1, on the reverse strand, counting down.
CAAGTATTTATATTTTATAAGAATATGAAAGATCTTGTTACATATATATATATATATATAAATAATTATTGCTTTATTACACCCAGATAACATACAAATTTTATGAACATTAAATAAACAAGAAGTTTATAAAATTTAATCATTACTAATAACAATTGCAAAAAACCTTACTGGATAAAGTAATTACATAAATCATTGCTTATATTTTCTATAGTATAATAAATTTACAAATGGACATTCAATTCCTATTCCATTCGCATGTTTACAACAATAATTATTATTTTACATAAACATATCTTTCCAAAAATGTAAATAACAATTAACAATTATAGGAATTAAATTGAGATATCAAATTATTCAAACCAGATACTTCTTTGGTGAGCTAGATATTATTATTTTACAATTCGTAAATTATTCTCAAGAGCATTATTAAATTTAAAAATACAACCAAGATATAGTGAGAAGGAAATTATATGGAAATAGAAAAAACCAATTTCCTTTAATGTGAAAACATTTTCATACTGTTATCAGAAAAATTTTACTTTGAGTTATTAAAAGAAATTATAACAATACTGTTCTCACGATCAAATTTGTAATAAGTTTATTTCTCTATTGAGAACTTTTTATGATAAATTAGCATAAGTTAATAATAAATCATTTACAGATAAAATTATTTGAGTAAAACCATTAATCTCAAAAATTATTTTAATGTACATTTCTTCACCTATAAAAGTTATAAACAGGTTAATAATTATCTTACAAAATAAGATTAAAGTTTAACTTTGAAACTACTTTATTTGTACAAATCATAAAATACTGCTATTGTTATAATTGTAAATTTGTTATTATTTCCATATTGTCTTTCCTAAGCACCATTTATCCAAATTTACAAAGATGAATGTTCAAATTTCATACATGACATAGTATATATAAAATAACAAATCTCATATCAAGGCAGTAAAATAATAAAAATATATGTAGCAAGTTATAGTAAACCAAAAAATTTATAAGTATTTGTATATGGAATATATATATGTTCATTGCAGCAATAATGGCAGAATAGTATATTCAATTGTTATATATTGCATATATGAAACTAGCATTAGGATCCCACTTTTTGAATGATATTTGTTGATATTAATCGTTATACATCCCATCAATAAGGAAATCCATTCTCCGATAGTGTCTTTTATCCCAACAATCTCTACCTTGTTTGTATATCATGAAAATAATACCACCCAAAACTGGCAAAGCTATAAGAGTAACAATAACTGGTAAAACATAATCAATTTTCTTTGGCATTCCTAAGCGTGAACCTGAGTAGTATGAGTTAGCATGATCTATAAATGCTTGCTTATCACTATAAGAATCTGCCTGTGTTCTAGTTGGTTTATGTTTATGTTCTCGGACTGACGATGCATTATTTATTACAGCTGCACTTGGTAGTTTCTGCTGTATCACATTTGTAACCTGCAAAGTACTATTTACAGTAGTATTTGAAACAACATTTGTATGCTTCTCAGTAATATTTGATTTTAATTCATTCATGTTTGTATCAATCTTTCCAATATTATGAACATTTGTTGTTGTTAAAGATTTAATTATTGTCTTCGTATCATTGGATGATATAGTTTCAATGGAAGAATTTGCTCCTTTCCTTGATACAATTTTAGAAGTGGTTTTTTTACTTTTTACATAAGGAACATTATCATCTTCTGTTGATACATTAACTCGTACATCTAAACTGTCTGTAGCATTTGTTATATATTTATGTGAATTAGTAGAAAATGTTGGTTCGGTAGTAGAAATAATTGAAATTGGGCCACCTTCTCCTGCAACTAAAGGGGTGGCAACATTTTTCTGTAATAACATTTACATATTTCAGTTATATATTTACTTGTCATTATTATATGTAGCTTATTTAAATAGAAAAGATTGTAAACATATTAAACAAACCGTTCGTTTTTTAAATGATATGATTTAAGTTTAAAGATAATTATTTCTATGCTTACTAATTGTCAAATACCATTACTACATACGTTTTGGGTTTTAGCAGAATTAACAGATTCAGATGTAAATTGAATTGGCGAAGATAAAGTTCGATGTTCAGTTTTGGAATCTCCATCAGTAAAGCTTGCATTTAACATTAACGTTAAAGTCGTATCACCATCTGTTTTAATTTCATCACTGATAGATAAGGTTAGAACAGATACGAGCCATATAAACAGAATTAATTTATGGAATTTCTGCATCATAAAGAAACTCATTATTTTAATTATAGAATTGTATTTCGTAATATGGCCAATTGCAGATAAATCTGGCTAAAACTTTTATAAAAATATAGAAAAACTAAAAAAAAAAGTGGTCTCAACCACTAAGAAACTTCTCGTTCCATCGTAAGCAGGCATTAACTATTGCGTAAATATGAACATGTAGAAACATATAGTATAAATATATTCCACTAATTGAATGCATAGGGTTTCACTTTCTTTCTGTTATGATTTTAAATAATTCAATTTCAGTAATTTATGTTTAAGAAAATATAAATTTAATTTCTTTCATTCTTTCTATTTTCTTTTTTTTTTATCTCTATACATCTCACATAATTGATCAAACACTTTTACGTTATCTAGTAAAGTAGTTTTTCTAACTTTCCAGAATAATTCAAATTGTTTGGTCCTGTTTTAAAAAAGTAATTCTGTTTGAAAGAATGTTTGATCAATTATGTGAGTAACTGTATATACATATATTTATCTTGTTGGAATTTTTCACATCAAGTTTTTATCCTATTATGGATAAATGAAAATGTAATGACAACAAAAAATATGAAGTTAATGGAGTTTCTAAATATAAAATATGTATATTTCTGATTTCAAACAAGCTTTATTTAAAATAAGAATTAATTTATTATTGATGAGGATAATCTTTATGTAAAAGTATAAAGATTTATTTGATATCAGGAATTAAATATGTAATTACACTTCAGACACCAAATAAGATTAGGAGATAAATCTTTTATAGACTTTTATTAATAGGAGCATAGAAATTTGATTGGATATGTTAAATTATTAGCCCATTTTAAATTTTAATAATTATGTTTTTTCTATAAAATATTTGTACTAACAGGATAGAAAGAGTGATGTTAAAAATACCAAGTATATTAAAGAAATTGTTAACTCGTATAATCATTTGCCACCCATTTAGTATAAAAAATTCTTAGTATATGATTAATACAAAAAATATTACAGTGATTGTGTATTGTTTACTTAATGTAAAAATTATTAATCAATCACATATTGTAGTGTAAAATATAAATTTTCGCATTAATCGTATCGACAATTATTTCAAAATATGGGCTATAGAAAGTTATATTAGATCCTCGATACGATTAACTTATCATTAAATGTGATAGCTACATACCGTCACGAAGAACATTATATAACATTACACATATATACATTGTACTTCGAAGCGGACAATACTTATATTTATATTATTATAGCATATACCTAAATGTTTAACATCATATTTATATTTTTAACGTTATTACATTTTTTTAATCCAATAATACAAACAAAAATATTTTTTTTATTATAGAATAATTTTATAATCAGATATTTTTGAACATTTTTATAATTAAAAAGATGCTTTCTAATATTTTATTAAGTAATTATTATATAAATTATATTCCACATATTAAGTTATTCTTTTTCATCATAATTCCGATCGGTATACATATGTATCAATAAATTTTCTCATAGTTCTGAGATATTAGGTCGTCCGAAAAGTTTCTTTCGTTTTATAAGGAAATAATGGATGCACAATATTTTTCGTTTTATATTATTTTATCGAATTACGTATGATCTATTTTGTTCTATTAAAATAAAGATCACAATGTTTGACAGATTATGTTTCATGTTTGTATAAAGATGCATCGTTATAAAAGACGTATTTGTAAAAGAAAGATACTTCCATTACCGCTTGTTACGATTATCGTGCTTCGTAAAGGGTTAAATATTGTTTGCCCGTTTTGTACATACTTATGTATCACGTTTGAGAAATTACTCTGTCGAAAAACACTCTGGAATAATAATAGGAATAGAGCTTAATAAAACACGAATATGAAAAGTACATTAGGAATTTTTTAATACGTACGACATCATTTATAACGTAAAAGTTTCCACTAAAAAGTATTGAATAGTGATTTTATCGCTATTTTCTAAGCTGTATGATTGATTAATAATTCTATATCGTTACCGTTTCATGACGATACCTATAGAATTATTGTTTTATAGAAGCGATAAAGATACGCTTGTAACGATTCTTGATATTTCATTATCAGATAACTCACAAGGTCATATTCGTCATTCTTTCTTCAGTATTATCATTGCCATTATTTTTTTATACTAACTTCCTATAAATAACACATATATATACGCATGTTTTCATTTCCATTTTCTTATATTATTATCTATTTTCCTATATTATTTACTTTCGTAGATTAAAATAAATGTAGAATTTATCTGAGAATAAAACTCTTTCGTAAAAGTCTCTTAATGTCTCTTTCGTAAAAGAGACATTCTAAACAATCCATTATTCGTGATATTTTCAATGTTTTGACGTTTGGATATTACTTGTATATACTAACTTTCATAACTCTGTTATCCAGAAAGGATTATGTTCAAATCCAATTTAAGCTCTTGTCTTAATATTTGTTTGATAACAATATCTAATTCAGTTTGTCAAAGTAATACGTTACGAATACGTTAATAGACATGTGACGCAATTGTGAACTAATACTTTATACTTCAGATATAGTTGAAAACAATTATGTAATACAAACAAAATTTAAATAATCTTAAACAAAATTATTGGTTTATCTTAAAAACGATGATAGATCGAGATTAATCACAAATCCTGTTTGTCTCATCATAAGAAATTACGTTCATTTACGTATAAGAGATAAAGCTAATCTCCGCGTAAGTTGAATAAAATACACGCATTGTGTTTAAAAATAGTTTTATTAATTTACTCTATTTTTTTCGTGATAATGAAAGATATGTGTCCATTAATGTACAAATTTTAAATATTCGTATCCTCCGATAAATAATTCATTGATATGATTTCATTACGTCGCATTAAAAATAAAGCAACTAATCTTTGTTATGCAGTTGTGACACATAAAAAAATTATTTATTTATATCTCTGTATAATTTATATAAAATTATATATAATTTATATATAATTATATAGTTGGAATAACGAAATTTTTACATACGATAATACCATAATAAATATAAAATATTACTGTATTTTTATTGTACTATTAATTACATTTATATCTCTTGAAAATAATTTATTTATGTCGATTAAAATTTTATTAATCTCTCCAAAAATCAAATGTTTATTTATGAGTCCATCCTTTATCATTGATTTAGTTTATCTTTAAATGTTATCTGTTTTTCGACCAAATTCTTTCCTATTGTCACCTGTCATTTAGACTCGATATTATATCGTTGATTTACTTTATTGAATTTTATTTAATTGAACTGATTATATTTCGTTGCAGATTACAGATATGGATTGGATTAGTCATTGAGAATATAATTCTTATTGATGTGATATATCTGTGATTGTGATATATGGAAAAATCGGATACGATCATTTAAAAAATAATATGCTATGATTACGTAGGTACATATATACGATGTCACTTTATAGGTATGGAAAGATCCACCCTCGTAATAATTTTTTTATATCCAATTACGTTTAACAAAGGCGAGCACGAGTTTCCGTAGTCGGTCTTTAAATAATTGATTTCCCGCTTGTCCCGTAAGTACAGACTGCATTTTATCTACGTCAAAATTCTCTATTTCTTTCGTATCCAATGTGAGCACCTTTATCATCCAGCTTACATGGATGAATTCACGTTCGGCATCCTCGACCAATTTCTCTTGAAATCCTTCCTTGGTATACAGACTCGTATTGCATCCCATTTTACTTAGCGTGTTTATGAAAGTTTCGTAATACAGATCCAACAGATCATCGATTTGCTCCTCCGTTGTATCGTTCTTTACGCTAGAGTAAAGGAAAAACAGCAGATCACGCACAGGACTTCCGTAAAGGTATATTTGGAAATCGACGAATTTTACGCCATCGATTTTCCCTTTTTCGCTACAATGGAACATCACATTGTTCACCCAGAAATCAGAATGAATGATGGTCGTCCATGGTTCTCGAAGAGCGTCAATCCAAAGATCTTCCATTTTCAACTGTGTTAAAATTTTCCTACATTTCTCGTAATAAGGACTTGTTTCCGGGTCATTCTTTATTTGATCGAGTACCAACGCAAACATATTATCCGCGTTGTCCTGTGAATGTTGTAAAGGTCTTGCGTACATCTTGAACACCTCAAAAATACCAGGTCTTTTCTCTTTCATAGCTATTCCTAAAGCATGAAATCTAGCCAAAGCCTTGACTGCTTCCTCTGCGTGCTCTAAGTCGTAACCTATATAAAACCATCAAACAGAATAATAAGAAAATAAAATTTCATTTTTTAAGTACAAATATCTTTCGAAATATTAGGTTTAGTAAATCTATAAGTAACTTGCTTAAAGTAAAATTTAATCGCTGTGTGCAAACAAATTTGTACGTATTATTTATTATAAATAGAATTTGTATAAGATGATCGAAATGAAGAAAATTTAACGATAAAATATAATTGAAAGGTCGTTAAAATTTAAATAAATTTTGTATTCGAAAAATCGAATACACACATACAACGAAAAATCGTTGAGAATGAGTTCTTAACATAGAAATCAAGGTATTTACGTATTAAGGATTTCTTTAAATTGTCAAGGATATATGAGCATGATTCAGCGAAAATACCAGAGTAAGAAATCTCGACGATAGAATCTCGGTAGATATCAAACGATTATATACATAAATACTTGTGTAAGATACTGAATATAACTAGTAGAAAAATCAAACATTGTTACTCGTAATTAATAACATATAAGTTTATAAATTAAAAGTGTATGAACATAGTTCGTAAAGAAAATTTTTATATTCAATTTTTCTAAATTAATTTTTTAAATTTTATATAAATTTTTATGTTAATTAAATTTTTCAGTGAATGTATTAAGTTTTACTTCGTGTTAATATTATTTTTATTTATATTATTTCATTTTTAATCTTTTCTATAAAAATACAGTACAGTTTTCTTCTATTAGTTCATAAGATAGGAACTGTTTCAAAGCAATTTATAACTAACAATCTTAAACGATTTTAAGAGAGAGTTGATTTATATATAATGTTAAAAATAAACATAAGATCAAACCGCTAATATTTCGTATTAACATTTTTTGCTTTAAGCAAACTTTAAATGAAATTTCACTATCATTTCGTTGTAAAAATGAGTGTCCCACTTTTTTTATCGGACAAATGATTCGAATAATTAAACCTTTAAACTTAAACGTAAAAAGTACAAAAGAGATATGATTAAAAAGATAGCTACATTTTAAAACGATGTACAATTTTATAAAAAGATAGCATACATACGCCCATATTTTTGTCATTACCACAAATATAAACATATTTTTCAGATTATTCGATATTTTATTTATTAAATTACTGTATTACAAAAATTTATTTAATATAATTATTTTACCTGTCCTTAATACTTCCAAAATTATGTACTAGACTGTAATAATGAAATTAAAATTTAGTCTATTCTCAAAGACAAATGGTAGTTAAGAATTTACTTAACAAATTATACCAAAGTAAATATACATACCTATAGATCGATCGCCTGTGTAGTAACCCTCAATTTTCAAATTCTCCATAAGGATAACAGCATCGTCATCGAATTCTTTATCCGGTTGTAGAGACAATCTAGATCCATAAAATTTTGGCAAAATCTCGAACACCTCGTTCTTTCTCAATCCACACTCCACTTCCAACTTGTTATAAGCTGGTAAAATAGTCTCGTACATAAAGATTTCTTTCATAAATGTACGAGAACTATTGAAAATTTCTCTCTGATATTCCGTTGGTGGACACATCTTTGCAATAAGATGAAGAGCTTCCTTCTTTCCAGTATTTTTATCCTTCAATTCAACATCGACGCTAAAAATCGAACTTCCGTAATTTTCTCCAGGGGGTAATAATGATTTGCTGGTATAATCCTCGATGATCATATGATCCCCGATCCTTTGACGCAGAACCGACTCGATATCACGGAGTACAACATTTTTAATTGTAAACGCATCGCTGTTGTCATTCATTATTATAGCAGAGAGAAGTACGCGAACGAGAGAAAAACGATCTAATAGTAAGTTTCCGATCGATCAGTCACAGCTGGCGAAAGAAGCACCGAAGAACAATTTGTAGGTTTTAGATATTGACTGAATTTATAAGATCGACTACTGACAAGATCACAAGATTAATGTTCTTATCAATTACTTCGGTGTGTGACTATTATCAGCAATTCTATCCGATACAAATGTTAACGGTTCTTTCTGGCAAGTCAGTATGATCCCAATAACCAACTTACGTATTGTCCTCAGTTCCACTTATCATGTACTCTTCATGATAATGATCGCTTCTACGCACGATCTCTCCCACTTGTTGCTTACAGTTCGACCTCGATTTTAAGAAGGAAATCAAATCTTTCAAAATATATGCCCGTGTTTCCTTTCTAAAATTTTTTTATTCGTGTAACATCTTAAAAATTATTTTATTTAAAGTTTATGTTTTCCTTTTACACGTTTAGACACACTTGTTAATTAGAAGTATTCTTTTAATTATATTACAGTTCATTTCACAGAATGAAAAGGTAAGTATATGATAAAAATTTTGTGACAAAAAGCATAAGTTTATTTATGAAAAAATATACTGATACAAAAATATGAAACAATAACAATACTATAACTCGTGCTTTATTGAAACAAATGTGTATATATCATATAAAGTTTTCATATCAATTGTTTCGCATAATGTACACGTACACCGTGTAAAGTTCGTCACATCCATCAAAATTCTTTTTATGCGAGACTTTATACATTTTCATATATGTATAACAATATCTTATATTATTTTAAATCGATATTTTCCCATTTTCATCAATTAGCTTGCTGTGAATATTCCATAAATTCTGTAAAAATAACACATTTTACAATTTATCATAACAAAAAAACGATTTATAATAATTTTTCAGATAATTCATTATATAATGAAATTATAACATTACAAGTAATATTCCGTAATACAATACCATTAATAAATTGTTATTAAACTATTAAATACCATTAAACAATTAATGGATATTATTAATGTAGATTAATTATATAAACAACATAAAGAAAAGATGTAATGTTTTTGTAATAAACAATAAAATAAGGAGTACAGAATTCTCAATTTGCTCTAATTTAAAAAGAAACAGAAAACAAAAATACAGATATGTAATCCATATTTATGCAATGTTAAAAAATATAACTACCATTTTAACTGTTTTGTATTGAACGACGAAGGATTGCATCTCCATCTTCTTCAATCAATTTTTGATGTGTAGCACTGAGAGCCTGCATATATCATACAAATTCAAAAGTTATGAATTAAGTTCCAATTAGAATACAAATATCTAAAATTTTTACTTTTCAAATATTTTAAACAAAAGTTTTTAAAATTGTAGGAAATTTATATTTTATACCTTGAAATATTTGACTGTCTTCACACGTAATTCTAGAGTTGCATCCTCATCACAAATAATTATTGTACGAGGATGTTGTTGAAAAGCTGATACAGTCCACATATGATTAATTCCTTCTTCTATTGCTTTGTAAAGAGCAAATGCTTTATGAGATCCTGTGATAAGAATCATTACTTCTTTGGCATCCATCACTGTGCCAACACCAACAGTCAATGCTTGATTAGGAACTTTAGAAATATCATTTCCAAAGAATCTCGCGTTAGCTTCTAACGTATCTTGTGCCAAAGTTTTTACTCTTGTACGTGATGCTAAAGATGAACCTGGTTCGTTGAAAGCTATATGACCATCTGGGCCAATACCTGAAACACAATATTTTGTCTTATATCCAACTAATTTTTTATATGAATTTATTTGTTATATTATAAATTACATACCACCAATAAACAATTCAATACCACCAGCTTCTTTAATCTTAATTTCAAAATCATCACATTCCTTTATAAGATCAGGTGCATTACCATCAAGAATGTGTACATTTTGTGGATCTATATCTATATGTTTAAAGAAATTATTATACATATAGTAATGATAAGATTCTGGATGGTCCCTGGGCAAATCAACATATTCATCCATATTAAAGGTTTTTACATACTTGAAGGAAATTTTTCCTGCTTTATAGTATTCTATAAGTTTTCTGTACATCCCTAAAGGAGTACCACCTAAAGATGATAATCAACCATTGTAAATTTATTTTCCACAATTGTTGCTAACGGACATACATTAAATATTTCCCCCCTTTTTCTTTTTCTTTTCTATTTGTAATACATGAAAGATAATAACATATACAGTAATACATACCTGTTGGAAGACCAAGAACAAAATATTTGTTTTCATTTGGTTGAAAATCATTAATTCTTTTTAAAACATACTTAGCAGACCATTCTGCCACATAATCAACTGTATCACAGATTACTAAACGCATTTTACAATTATGTTCTAATTGAACACTGAAAAAATTATAAAATTGTAAACACAATCGGAAAATATATATCGAAAAAATTTAAATAATTTATAAAAATGAAATATAATTCTTCAATAATATGACTAACATCTCAATTAATTATATAAATATGCACAGTATAGTTTTATCAGTTCTCGATAATATATTTATGCGAGTATATATGCAGAGATATCGTTATGGCAAAGAACTTATCTGAACACACGGAATATTGAGATCACAGAATTTCAGATTCAAGTTTTATATTATCTTTATCTTTACATGAAATATTTCATTTGTTAAAGTAAATTTTATATAAAAATTTTATTCCGATCTTTTCTCTCTGTTAGTCTTTATTTTTAAAATCTTGAAGACGCAAATGTATTCAATAGATACATATTTTATCACTGTCAAAAACTTATTTCGAATACATATTTATTATGTCGTATGTGGTGCGCATGTTTTAAATGCAGGAATGTTGAATGGACTTCGGTAATTTATTTTAAAGGTCAATAACCAATGGTCATTACTCTTTAAAAAACAAATATTAAGTATTTCTAACTAATAAGTTTTAATGTTATTCATTTTTATAAATTCGAATGCTACAACAACTCTGACATATAATAATTTATACTTGCTGCAAGAAACCAAAAAATGAAAGATAATAGAAGTATACTAACCTGAAGAAAAATTAAGAATTACCTACTCTTACAGTAGTTGGTCAAACATGAAATCAGCTGACATTCAACTGATGCCACTGATGTGAATGACCTAATCTCGAGCCTTTACTACTTAGCAAAAGATTTAATATATATTCCACTTATAGGTGTTGTTAATACTTGAAAATAGATTCTTATACAAAATAAACTAGCTGATAAATCGAAAATAAAATATTTATTATATACCCTTATTACATATATATTTTCTTTTTTTGAAATCTAATAAACGAAATATATATTTCCTATTATTTTCTTTTTATTATAATTTTAGAAAGAAAAGTTAATTATATGTAATAGATATGTATCAGAACAAATATATATTTTATACTTAGTATCAATTAGTGCTTATACATACATATGTATATAAGTAAATACTTCAATGGTGTATGTAATTTAATATCAAAGTAGCTCAGAATTTGGCGGGAATGCGATCTTGATGTTTCTATAAATGCTGACTGAGAGATTCACATTTCTTATGTTATGAAAATCTTAATTTTTGTGTATATTGCATAAAATTTATAACGTTGCAATGCCAGACGTGACAATTAATAACGTTATTGTAAATTTTCCTTTTAAACCATATTCGATACAAGAAGAATATATGGTAAAAGTGATAGAATGTCTTCAAAACGGTAAAAATGGTGTTTTGGAATCTCCAACTGGTATTATTCACTTTTTTTATTATTATATATTAGTTAAGAAATATTAAAACTAATTCATAGAAATGTTATAGGTACGGGGAAAACACTCAGTCTTCTGTGTTCTTCTTTAAGTTGGTTATTAACAAAGAAAGCTCAATTACAAGCACAATCATTAATAGGTGCAATTGAGAAGCCTGATTTTGGTGGGCATTTTTTTAAGCAATTGAGTAATGGACTTAAAGAAGGAACAGGAGATTCCAAGCCTACTAGTAATTTAGGTTGGGCACCACCAAAAATTATCTATGCATCTAGAACTCATTCCCAACTTTCGCAAGCGATGCAAGAATTAAAAAGAACTTCCTATAAACATGTAAGCACAGCTGTTTTGGGATCTCGAGATCAGCTTTGTATTCATCCAGAAGTTTCCAAAGAAACTAGTAGTTCAAACAAAATATATATGTGTCATTCTAAAATCAAATCTAGGACATGTTTCTATTACAATAATGTTGAAAGCAGGTAAAAAAACTGTAATATTATTATTTGATAAAATTGATAAATTTTTTTGTTAGCAAAAAGTATTGATGAAGAAATATATGTTTTAGGAAAGATGATCCTCTTTTTAAACAAGAAGTACTTGATATAGAAGACTTAGTAAAAGCTGGACAAAAATTTAAATGTTGTCCATACTTTTTGTCCAGGGAACTTAAACAGAATGCAGATATTACCTTTATGCCTTATAATTACTTACTGGATTCAAAATCACGGAAGACACAAGGCATAGATATCCAAAATAATATTATTCTCTTAGATGAAGCACACAATATTGAGAAAACATGTGAAGAAGCAGCATCATTACAGGTATTAAATTAATTTATATTTAATAGCAATTATTATTAATCTAAGAAAAATTGAGTAAAATTAAGTTGGTAAAATATATATAGAATTTATTCTACATAAAATTTCTGTAGATATGTAGTACAGATATTGCAATGTGTATTGATGAAATAACAGCTGTAATGGAAGATATGGCTAGTAATGTTGAACAAGAAAATGATTTTTCAATGGAAAATTCAGGAAATACTGTAAAAGATTTTACTGCAGATGACTTATGTATTTTAAAAGCTATGTTTCTGGAATTAGAGAAAGCTATTGATGCTATAGAAATCCTAAACCGCAATGAGGGAGATACATTTCCTGGTGGATACATTTTTGAATTACTAGGAAAGGCACAAGTATATAATTAATATTTTCTAATTTGTATAATTGTGTAAAGTAGATAAAAATAATAAATATATTCAACAGTTAACTCATGGCAGAGAACAACTTGTAATAGAAAAGTTGGAGAAAATTGCTTTTTACTTAACAACTACAAGCACTTCTCCATTTACGAGAAAAGGTCATGCACTTCAGAAATTCAGTGACCTATTAAAAACTGTATTTAGCAGTGGTAATAGTCCACGCTATAGAGAAAAAATCAAACAATGTTATAAAGTGTATATTCAATTAGAGGAACAGAAAAAAACAAAACAAAATGAAGTTTGGGAAACAAAAAAAATACTTAAAAAGAATGAAAGCAAAGTTATCAGTTATTGGTGTTTTAGTCCTGGATTTAGGTAAATCTTTCTTTTATTACTGCATTTAATTTTGAATAGACTGTATTGATGTATTTGTATATTAATTACAATAATCAAGTATGCAACAATTAATGGACCAAGGTGTGCGTTCAATAATATTAACAAGTGGTACATTATCTCCTTTGAAACCTTTCATATCTGAACTTGGAATACCAATTGAACTTCAATTAGAAAATCCGCATATTGTCAAAGGAGATCAAATTTGTGTCGGTGTCCTTAGTCAAGGACCTGATGGTTATTCATTAAATTCTTCTTTTAATACAAGGTATTTTTATTAAATATGTTGTATATAATATATAATTTCTTTCATAATACATCATGTAAAAAACATAATTTGTATTTTAGAAATGATCCAAAATATATAGCATCTCTTGGGCGAACAGTGCTTAACTTTAGTTGTATTATTCCTCATGGTCTATTAGTTTTCTTTCCTTCATACCCAATAATGAAAAAGTGTAAAGAAGAGTGGCAAACTACAGGTTTGTGGACTAAAATTGCAGATCGTAAAGTAATTACCTTTAATTAATTTTAATTTCAATAATATTCAAATGATTATAGTTATATATTATAACTAAGATAGTAGAACTTATTTATTTATATTTATCAGCCTATATATGTAGAACCTCAATACAGAGATGGTTTTATAAATGTTATGAATGAGTATTACGAAAAAATTAAAGATCCCTCTTGCAAAGGTGCTATTTTTATGGCAGTTTGTAGGGGTAAAGTGAGTGAAGGGCTTGATTTTGCTAATGCAAATGGAAGAGCTGTATTAATTACAGGTCTTCCATTTCCACCTTTAAAAGATCCGAGAGTTATATTAAAACAACGGTATTTAGAAGAAATGAAAAAACAAAATAAAGAGGTAATTAGAATTGAGATATTAAACATTCATCAAGTATGTTAATTTTATGCATCTTATTCCTCTTCAGGCTTTGTCTGGTCAACAATGGTACCAGCTTGAAGCATCACGAGCTGTTAACCAAGCCATTGGCCGCATAATACGTCATAAAAATGATTATGGAGCTATAATTCTTTGTGACTGTCGATTTGATAATCCAAGTTTTAAGAAACATTTATCTGCTTGGCTCAGACCTCATATAAAAAATTTTACCTCTTTTGGTATTATTATGAAAGAGCTAAAAGATTTTTTCAGATATGCAGGACACACTGTAAGTTTAATTTTATAAAAAAGGAAACATACTTAAGTATTGTTACTTTATAATTATTTTCAGTTTCCACAACCGAATATGCTTGGTGTACAATTTACAAGCAGTTGTGTTTCTTTACCAGCAATATCAGCATCATTTGATACAACCGTGTCTCGCACCGGAAAAGCTACTTTGAAGCAAAAAATTGAAACCCCTTCAACTAAAGATATCTTCAATATTGATTCTTATATTAAGAAAGATGAGAAAAGTAAACAATTGGTTGAAACACAAAAAAGAAACTTGTTTGAACTTTTAGAAACAGAGTCAAAGCCTGTAATTAATTTTAGTAATTGTAAATTAAGAAGTGATTATACCACTTGTGAACTAACAAAAAATATCAGTGAACCTGCCACAAAAAAAAGGAAAATAAAGATGTTACCAATAGAATTTAATGAACATTTATCTGGTGCTTCAACTTCTTCATGTGTAAATAGGGATCATACAGACAATACAACATATTCTCAACAAATATTTGAAGAAACTAATAATAAAGAAACTGATAAAAAAGCTTTAGGCAAAGCATATTTAAAGGAAGTAAGTAATCATCTGCGATTATAACTAATTATGATTAATTATAAATATACATAATGAATAAAAGTTTAATTAACAAGAAATTTATGTTGCAATAACTTTGCATATAATACATTCCTTAGGTAAAACGATCTTTATCAGAAGCTGATTATAAAATTTTTGCGAAAATGATACAGGACTATACAAGAACAGGCAATCTGGAGGAATTGTTGAAAATACTTCAAAATCTATTTTCCCCTAATAAGGAATTGCTTCATTTATTTATAGGTATTTTATATATATTAATAAATATATATGTAGACCAATTAATGTGTGATATTATAATCCCTTATTGATCTAACACAATTTCTAGGTTTTAAATATTTTGTAAAGAAGCAACACATTTCTGTATTTGAAAATCATATTACTTTGATCACAAATACACAAACGTAACAGTAAACATAGAAAAGAATTCAAAGATTCATAACATTTTAATATAAAGAGTTATTATTAAAACCACGTTACAAGTAAGTATTAACGAATTAAACATATTTTATAGCTTTATCCATATCTAGATTAATATAGATTCATATTTATTTCCTGAGTTTACATCTTCAAGATCTCACAACCCCTGAGATACTTGTAACAGTATACAGTTCAAGATCATGTTGAAGCAAGATCATTTTAGCTTAAGATCATCCTGGTTCTTGTATATTAGTATAGCCTAAGGTTGTGGTCACAAATCTTGTGTTGTCTGACAATTTTTCATCATTGTTTTAGAAGTAACGCCGTTTTGAACTAACATGATGATTTTCGCAAAACATATCTCAAAATTCTATAGGATGGTTTAACCATATATCTCGAATTTGTTTAACATTTTTTTGGAAAAGTTTTAGAAAATATCTTTGTGCAATAGGATTGTATAAATAAATATATATTATTATGGTTTTAAAGAACTTATATTTCAGCAGTGAACGTTTGTTACTTGATATTCAAAAGCAATTTGTATAATATACAATAAATATAAGTTATAATATAAGTTTTCTAATAAAAATGCGGAAATATGTGTTTTTATTAAAAAAAATAGAATGTTGTATGTATATCAGAATCCATATAGCAATTTATGAATTACATTTGATGTAATAAATAAACTTAAAATGATTTTAGTTATTTCAAAAAATGCAATAAAATTTAATTATGAATTAATTTAATTTTTGCGTGTATATACAAATATATGTTACATATTTTTTCATTATAAATTTTGAATACAATATTTAAAATAACATTTGGAAATCATGTTAAAGCATCAAATATAAAAAATAAGTTGCAGCTCATCATAATATGCAACTACAAAGTAAAGATTAAGTTACAGTTAACTTGTATGTAAAATAGTGATTGCATATAGTTAAAAACAAATAATTACTATTTGCAATATATGTGAAAATTGTTTTTTCCTTTTTATAAGTATTTTTCACTCATACAATTAATTGTATCATTTATAACTTACATCAATATCAGAACTTTTTCTGTATAACGTTTTTGTTTTTATGTTTTTAATATATATTCTTTATTTTCTTTTTTTTTTTTTGTTAGAAAACTTAACGTATGAAAACAAATAAATTGTTACTTTAAGATATATATGTCACTTATTTTTTTAATTAATGTGCTATTTTATGAACACATAAATATGTTTCCCTTACAAAAATTGATTTAAAATCTCAATTGCTTTACAAGTCCATGGTATGAATTGCACTCATATCTTTATTACTTTCAGTTTCTTTTTTAATAAGTGCATTAGTAATGATTTCTTGATAATATTCTCCAAATACACTTCGATTATGAGAAATAAGTATCAAAAATTGAGCTACTATAGCTGTTAATTCTTCTTGTAGTGATGAAAGTCCAGGTGGAACTTGTTGTGGTGCCGTAGATTGAGATAATATTATTTTTTGTAAAAATTGCCGAATTCTTAAATCTAAAAAAGGTATACAAAGTAAATAAGATGTAAAATAAATTTTATAGGTCCCATACAATACTTACTTATAAGGTGCCTTATTTTATGTTCTGGATTGATGAGATCCAATATTTGTCCTTCTAATAATGTTTCTATCTCTGGAGATAAGGAAGCAGCATTAATTTCGTGCAATGTCGTTTTCAGGTCTGTTTTTACTTGTAATACAATATTTGGCATTACAGTTTCCAAATCCCTATTAATAGTTAGTACGAAAAATTTAATTTATGACTACATATATATATATATATATATATATATATATATATATCAGATGTTATTATGTACATACTTATTTGAATGTACAGAATCTAACAACACATTAAGATGTTGTTTAATATTCTTCTTAAAGTTTGATACACCATGAATTGGTGCACCTACTGTATTATTTACTAGCAATATTACAGATCCTATAATGCTTAATCTGCTGGTCTTATCACGCAATTCCAGTAATCTACTTTGATCAAGCATCAAAGTCTGTAAAAATGATGGCAATAAAATTTGTATTATTATTAATTCAAATAACCGAGGATTGACTATATTATTAACACAAATAGTTGCATATGTACTTCTGCATCTGGACTAAAATCCCATTCTAGAAGATCAAGATACGCTTCAGTTAAAAGACAATGGGTAAGCTGACGAGCTGCATTAATGTCAGACGAACTGCTCATAATATTTGTTGGATCAAAATGCCTCAACAACCATTTTTCTGTAAATTGTAGACCATTTGTATTAACTTTTAAGAATTCAGCGAACTTGGCTTTCTCGTATTCAATACTTGAAGCAACTATATTTGGTCTCATCATAGTAATGGTAAAATTTGCCAAATCAAGTCGCATTAATTGCAGTACTTCCATTATTCCTTTGAATATTTCAATAACATGTGTTTCTTGACTAAGTTCTCGAATCTTCTCGTCTCTTACTGGCGCACAAACTTTACTCATAATGGATATCACATATTGTGCATAATGATGGAAGTCCAAAACACCATTTTCTGCTTGCTGTTTAATTAAATCCACATCAAGTACTTCTTTTAAATTTTCTCGAATTTTTGCATGATGTGGTAATACTAGTTCATCTAATGTCTATAAAACAGAAAGATTATTGAACATATGTAGATACAAAAATCATACATTATTTCATAAAAGCCATATAAATATACTACTTCTTTAATTTCCTTCAGTAGAACCAACGCTTGTGTATAATTTGGAGGATTTTCATCTAATTGCTCTGCTAATAAATTCCAAAAAGCTTTATGCATAATTTCTTTTACTTTTCTATGAATTGTGCCATCATCAGGTTCAAGTTTTTGTAATTGAAAATTTTTATCCACCGCAATTTCATGTGCTAATGCCATATTTTTCATGCCATTTGCAGCATTTATGATTTCTTCGAGAGAAACAAATTTTGGTGGTGATGCTCCTATTAATCCACCTACCACAAAATTTGGTGTTTTTTGCCTGTGTGATACACATTTAATTACGAAAAATATTAATATAAAATCTGGACATATCTATTGATGAATAAATTAAGAAAATAATCATATTATATTTCAACTAAAAAAATAATAATTTACCCCTTTGCATTTTCTTCTTCTGTCTCAAGATGAGAATCAGATTTACAATCTACAGGTACAGATGTGCTAGCTTCATTGATATTGGATTTTTGTTCTTCATTGTTTTCCATTTTTTGATTCCTATATAATAGTATGTATTATTAACATTTAATTGTGATAACACACATACAAACTCCATTATATAAATACCATTAGTCTATAGCAATAAATAACATAACAAATAATAAAACACAATACACATTGTAAAATATAAACAATAAAACAATATTAATTACTTACTGTTAAATATTATACTTAATATTCACCATTTGATTAATAAATAGATAGGATATATAACACACAGTAATCATTACATATAAAATTATAATTAGTGTATTAAAACTAATAAACAATTATATAAGTAACACTACAGATCTCAGATTATGCAAATGTACACTGACTAAAACAAAATATCAGAAATAAAATCTAACAATGCCATTGAATATGAACGTTTACAACTAATAAAGAGGCAGTAAAAAGTTATACCCCACATTACTCCAGCACTAACCAAAATTTTATTCCTAACAAAATATGTACCATTTTAGCATATGTTTAACAATATTTAAAAACATGTAAATTTGTTTTGAACAATATAAATAATAGAAAATTTGTTTCATATAATTCAACATATAATTATCATAATAATCTTGTCTTTAGAAATAAAATTGAAAAATAAATATGTGTCGAATAATATTTCCTTAAATCAGATATATTGTAAAAAAGAAATATTTTATTATTCCACCTCGTAAAATTTAAATTTGCCTCCAAAAGTAGTTTTCTTAATAAACAGATATTTTATAATTAGATAATAAATACAATAATTCATATAATTAGCATAGATTCTTTACTATGTGATTAAAATGTTTTATAAATATATGAAAAGTATACCTATCTGGCATGATTAATTTTTGATTTAACAGTTTTGTTGTAGCATGATCAGCACTGAGAAACAGCTGGCACTTAAATGCAATAGATATTGAAGACAAGGAGGTCAAACTTTGTCTATAAAAAGAACATTCACAAGGTACATATAAGAACAACCCTCCTTATTTGATTTTAAAAGACTGATATAATATTTCTATGTTTTAATAACCTATCTCAGATTTACACTTATATCTGCTACATATTTAATATATGATATTAAAATAATTATTGATTATAATATATTTCATGTTATTTTCTAAAATATTTTATACTATGTATATTAAATACAAAATCATTATAAATATTTGTTTGTAAAACAAAAAATAAATAAAATTACTATATGTATACTTACAAAAGTTTTTCATAGATTAACATTATATTTCCATTTTTTATTTAGAATTTAAAACTTACCATAGTTTCTATATTTTATAAAAAAAAATGCACCTTTCGCAAAAGTTTAGTTTCTAAATATTTTTGCTATCAATTCTAGATATTTTATATCAAAAATAATAATTTATGCATATCGCTCGAAATATTTTTCTGAATGCAATTTTTTTTTACTTTCTAATCAAACAACGCATGTATATGCTGATCAATTTACAAACAAAACTAAATTTGCAATATTGTATACATAAACTTATTTTTTACCATTTATTTATTTAGAAACGAAAGAATACGAAAGTGCCTTTTTCTAGATTTAATTATATTTGATAATTTGCAACTTAATTGAGGAAACATATTTACACTTTCACTAGAAAGTCGAAATGCGTAAAATAATATCTAGACTTGTTTTACCAAAACATTCCAATGTTTTTACATAATACAATTCACATTTCTATTATAAATTTACCAGCAATTTTATATATAAATTGTCATGTTGAAAAATCAATTTTGTTCCAAACAACTACGAATTGTGTATTTACAACTTTTTAGGTTGATGCTCAACAGTAAACTTAGAATATATAAGACAGTAGCGTCCTCTGCAAATTGTCATTTCTTAGTTTTCGCAAAATTATTTTTATTATTACCATAATTATCTTTTATATTCTTTTATAGATATTTATACTTCTACGTACTATTTCAAACAATAACATGATACATTCAGGAAATAAAGATATGTACATTATTCATACATTTAATACTAAGGACATTAAACACAATAGTATTAAAAAATATATACAGTGTAATTTTACGCTTAATTAAAAATGATACTGTTTATAAATGACAAGACATACATATGTAATAAACTATATGCATGTAATATAAGCCAAGAATCAAAAACCATACTGAGCTATTCCATAAATTGAAATTTATAAAAAAATAACGATTACAAATATTATTTTTAAAACTTTACTTTGGAATTTATGATTACTTATGCTGCTTTTTTGTGATACATAAATTCACGAAATTAAGTTGTTTTTTAAGATATTGAATGCTTAAATACGGATTGCTTAAATACAAAATAAGGAGTTGAATAATTTGGTTTCAAAGAAGTTCATATCTATAGTAAAGTCGTTACAATAATGATGATGATACATCAGATCTTAAGAATTTCAAGGTGCAGACGAACCATTTTCGGAAATAATATGAGTCACTGTTGTCCACCTTGAATCTTACAAAGGTTGTATAGGTACTAATAAATGAATTAGTCAGAATATGTTTTTGCACAAAAGTAAGTAAAAATACAATGTATATTTAACGATTATCCTTCGACTTTTTAAATAATTCATATTAACTTACAATTCATAATACTATATATAGTATGACTAATGTAATTGTTATTATACATAATTACAATTTCTTATCAAAAATATAATATTATTTCACGTTAAAGAAAGCGTTTTTAATTATTTTCTCTATTCATTAATCAGTTTCATTTGCCCAAATTAAACGAACATATGCAAACTTATGTATAGGTGTTTTAAAATCATCATATATATATCTTGTATACCTATAATGGTAAAAATATTTGACTTCCCAAGAAATCGGTTGACCACGTATTTGTACATATGTATTTACTACCTAAGTATTTAATTACACACCTTCTTATGACCAATTGATAAGGATGTCCCATAACTTGTTAATCGAGAAAATTTCTACGATTTTCAAAATGTCGGTTCATCGCGCGGTTTTTACTGGAAGGAGAATCAAGCTTCCCTATTAAATTAGAAGAGTCCCTGAGATTCATTTGATATGTTGACACTAAGAACACACTTTATATAAAAAATTACTTAAAAAAAACAAATTTCTTTGAAATTTTTTACATAAATAAAAACATATGTATTATCAATTTTTAACGTTAGCTTTTCTGTTGATTCTCAAGGAAGGAAAAGGAAAAGATTTAAGCTAATATAATAATAATGATAGTTTAATATAATGATTTATAAGAAAAAATCATATATTTATGTTATATGTACATGTATATATATTCATATATAGTCATTTTGAAGACAGATTCAATGAGTTATAACAGTATACATAAATATTTTAAGATCAGCGAAAGTCACAAAGAAGAATTTAAATTCTATTTAAATGCCGCTGGAATGTTGAAAAACAAATGAAAAATTGTAAGGAGTTGAAAATTAACACCACATTATACTTATTACTTACGCAGAAAACTTTGCTTATACGATTTTCGCTGACATATCAGTATTATACTTAGTGGCATTCTGAGTGTTATAGATCGTTGAATTTGGCTTCAAAATGGCTATAACTTACAAACAAACAAAATGTAACATTCGATAAAAATACAAAGTTGGTCTTTTTATCTCGTTAACTTTCTGTAACACACAATAAAACTATTTTTGCTATTCATTGCTTCCTATAAAACTATGTAATTTCTGTAAGAAACATTTTTTCAAATTTTGTGTTACAATGGAAATATATATTTCAGATGATAAAATTAAGTGATAGGTACATATGTACGTTCTGTATGCTTCATTTGTATTAGCATGAAGTTGCGCGATTATCTATATGGAGTATGCGCGGCTGTCATTCGTTAATAAATTAAAATTGTAATAAATATTTTAACATATTTACAAATCTTATTCCCGCTGTATAACAAATTTCTCTGGAATTGTTTCAAAATCGATGTATCGTAAATACGGCAAGTTGTTTCCCAAAGAAATTTGGTAATGGAGTGTCCTGTGCCATTCAAGTATAAAGGGAAAACTATAGAGCGACTTCCAGTCGTGCGTATGGATAATAGAACCGGCCACACGCGCTTCCTCCATATTGCGTAAGGCCAAAATTGGCCCGTCAAAAATGTTAAGCTACGGTAGAGTTATAGGACGATTGCCAAAACTTACGAGACATTCATATGCCAATCACTATTGTCGACCTTCAAAATATGTTGGTAAGTACTGATATACTTAATTTTCAAAAACGTAGTTTTTAATTTATATCAATTTTTCTTCTGCTACTGAACTTGTTAGTATTTTCCAATTAAATATTAAGTTAAATCTTTTATTTGACATTCTAATTACAAACATTGACAGTAAAATCTTATAATTGTATATACACATTCAGATGATACTATCTTTCAATTAATATTCTGTTAAATTTTTATCCGGTTTATTTATCTGAAAGTACACCATGCGATATAACCTCAAAGCCAGACAATGTATACATTTTTTCAATGTATTTGTTTCATATGATGTTATTGATGAAAAAAATCCTTTTACTAAATGAAGCCTAAAAGTTGTGTAGAGCATATTATTCAATTACGATTATTTCATAATGCTTATTTTTCTTGCAGTAAAATAATTACTAATTTTATTTATATTTAAACAATTTCTAAATTAATGTTTAATGAGAATTATTCTTAAATTAACTATTATTATATTTTTCTGATTTTAGGAATATTTAGTGTTCATAATTTATGGTATAGTAGCAATACAAATGATAAAGCATTTAAACCTCCAGGGACCACCATAAAACCAGAAGAATGTGTACCTGAAAGTAGTTATTCCAAACAAAACAGGATTGTTCCTATATGTGAGTCTCATCCTAATGCATCTTGTCCACCATCTTGTTATGAAATTTGCGGAAAACCAGATGATTCGAAGAAACCAAATGACAAGAAGCCTTCATCGCCATATTGGAAAATATTAGCAACCTTGTTCATAGCAGGAGTTACAATATATGCGGTATGATACTAGAGATTGCTTTGTATATCATGTCTTATTTGTGCTTTTGATTATAACAGATTATAATATTATAAATTTTTTGTTTTTTCTTTCTTTTTAATATTTTCATTGAAACATGTAGATATCTTCTTCAAATTGGTTTACTATGAAAAAAACAGATTCTCAAAAGGATGTAAGTAAGAGTAAGTTGAATAAGAGCTTGTACTTATAAAATATTTTTTTAAATGTAGATGTTCATGATTAATTTATGTTTATGTCACATAATTAGGAAAAAAGAATGGAAGGAGACTTAGAAGATCACTTGAAAAAACTAAATCTCCACCTACTTCTAGTTCATTCCCTTCAGAAATACCTTATCTTTTAATAGGAGGTGGAACAGCTGCATTTTCTGCATTTAGGTCTATTAAATCTAGAGATCCTAGAGCTAAGGTGCTTTGTAATAATTTTGTTTCTTCATTTACTGAACTAGGATCTAATAACATAACCAGTATTTTCCTTAGGTTTTAGTAATAACAGAAGAAGAAGATTTGCCATATATGAGACCTCCATTATCCAAAGAACTTTGGTATAATAGAGATAGAAAAATAAGTGCGCAATTACTTTTTAAGCAATGGAATGGTGCTCAAAGAAGGTAATAATCGAATGATCATTTATTCAAATAGAAATTCATTATGTTTTTATATAGTTAGTAGTTTATTATATATTATGTTTACAGCATATTTTATGAACCACCAGAATTTTATTCAGATATTACTAATTTGAGTCAATCTGAAAAAGGTGGTGTGGCTGTAGCCACAGGCTGGAAAGTCACAAAAATTGATGTTCCAAACAAAACTGTGATGCTTGATGATGGTTATGAAATAAAATATGACAAGTGTCTTATTGCAACTGGTAAGTATAATTAATTTATATTTAAAATTTACATACAATTTTCATTATAATATATTTATAGGTGCATCACCTAAAAATCTACCAGTTTTTGAATCAATGCAAGATGAACTTAAGGATAAAATCGTAACCTTCAGAACAAAAGAAGATTTTCTTGATTTAGAAGATGCTGTGCATGATCCTAAGTATAAAAATATAGTTATAATTGGTGGAGGATTTCTTGGTTCGGAACTTGCCTGCTCATTAGCTCGTAATTGTAGGTTTTTATTACATCTTTTATTATTAATACCATTGTTTAATTAATTATTAACATAAAATAATAATTAATTTTATTATTATTTAGTACCTGAGAATAGAAAAGTATATCAAGTATATAAAGAGAAATTTATAATGGATCAAGTATTACCACAATACTTAAGCGAATGGGCAACAAAGAAAGCAATGTTAGAAGGTGTTAATTGTATTGCTAATTCTGAAGTAGAAGATTATTCTTATAAAGGTGGACAATTATCACTTATCCTTTCGGATAATCGTGTTGTACGTTTTATTTAAATATCTACACAAAAATAAAAATAATAATGAAAGTGATAGTTTGTTGATAAGTGAGTGATCATTCTTTTTTTTTCTTTTTTTTGTTTACATGGAAAGATTGATGCCGATCAAGTGATTGTAGCAGTAGGTGTTGAACCAAATACTGATTTGGCAAAAGCTTCACATTTAGAAACAGATCCTGAAATAGGCGGTTTTCTTGTTAATGCGGAATTAGAAGCAAGGAGTAATCTTTGGGTTGCTGGAGATGCAGCTTGCTTTTATGACATTAGACTTGGTAGAAGAAGAGTAGAACATCATGATCATGCTGTAATCTCAGGAAGATTGGCAGGAGAAAATATGACTGGTGCAAGTAAGTTAAGATTTTCTCAATATATGCTATGTTAATTATTAATATAAAAATTAAGATAAAATGAAAAATGATAAAATCTGTATTTCTGTGTTAACTAGGAAAACCATATCTACATCAATCAATGTTTTGGTCCGACTTAGGACCAGAGGTTGGATATGAAGCAATTGGTATTGTGGATTCATCACTGCCAACTGTAGGAGTTTTTGTAAAAACAACGAAGTCAGACGCTTCGATAACATCTGTTAATAGTTCAAATGAAATCACACAATCTTCAGATACGAAGGTAATGAATAGTATACTAATAATACAATCATAATTAACTTTATTTATATATTATGTACTTTTGAACCACAGAAATTGGAATCAACACAAATACAATCAAGCTTAGAAGAAACAGATAAATCAAAATGTTCCGATAATTCAAAAATCTCACTGGAGGAACCTAAAAAATATGATGATTTTGGAAAAGGAGTCGTTTTTTATTTACGTGATGATATTGTGGTTGGCATAGTTCTTTGGAACATCTTTAATCGGATGTCTATTGCTAGACAGGTGCGTTCATGAAATGTGTAGAACAGAAGAAAGTTCAGTTTTTATAAAATATATATTAAAAGATATATTTCTTTTATATATGTATCTGTTACAGGTGCTTGCAAGAGGCACAAAATATGATGATTTAAATGAAGTAGCAAAACTGTTCACTATTCATGATGACTGATTCCACTAACACAAAACCTATATGACTATATCGTGTCATTATTGTACATAAGGTTATTTATCTATCAGTTCTAAAACATTTTACAAATAAAAAAAAGCCTACAACTGATTTTATTCCTGAGTTTATAAAATACGATTTGTATAAATATTGCACATACTACGTACAAAGTATTTTCCATAAAAATAAGTGGAGACATTCTTATAGACAATGAGATATGTTTATTAAACTAGCTACAAAATGTGAATTTTACTAGAAAATAAATGAAAATGTTTTGTTAGTTGAGCAGAGTTTAATATTATATCATACCAACAATAGTTATATATGTGTAAACATTCATACATACATATAAATTTACTTTAAAATAAGTTTTAAAAGTCATTTTGTGTTGACATATTTAAAGCTGGTTTTATTATTTAATATATATATATATATATATATACAGTGTGGTTGGTGACTGGTGGTACAAGCAGAAAGGGGGTGATTCTACGAGAAAAAAGAAGTCGAAAATATAGAATAAAAATTTTTCGTTTGAGGTTTTGTTTTCGAGAAAATCGACTTTGAATTTTCGCTCGGTACGCGTGCACTTTATCACGTCTCCTTATAACGGATCTCACTGTAGATCGTTGTCTCGATGGAAAAATTAAAAAAAAAAAGATTTTTTTATTCTATATTTTCGACTTCTTTTTTCGCGTAGAATCACCCCCTTTCCGCTTGTACTACCAGTTACCAACCACCCTGTATATATGTATATAATTATCTTGTTTTATTAATATAATGAATATTCAGTAAAAAATGAAATTTTTTGCTATTTTTATATTTTATTCTTTTTAATTAAATCCTTTAACCGAAAATTTTGGTAGAATTTTGTTCCCATATCTTTTGTCTAATGAATCCATAAATTTGATATAATTGTGACATTGATAATCATCCAAAACCTATATAAATAACGTAGATAAATTATACAATATGTAGGCATTATATTTAATATGTGTTATGATACATACCATATGTTCTGGCCACAGTTTTCCATTCGTTGTGCTTTCCATTATTGAAAATTGACAATGATATAAAAGTGATACACAATAATATATTATATAATCAGGCGAAAACAAAACACAAATTGCGAAAAAATGCATAATTTGGGGCAATGGAAGTATACCCCAAAAACATTGTGATACCATTAAATTACATATTAAAGACCAATCCACTCCAGAAGCATTCTGCATTGAAATATAAATTAATACATAATAATCTGTGATGGAAGGCAAATAAGAATGAAATTTATTTTTCAATATATACCTTAAGTGCAAATTTGATATGTGGAAGTTCATTACTAACAATGCTTTCTAAAATTTGCATAAATGTATATTGTGTGGCACATTCTTCTTTAATATTTTTATCCACAACTTTTCCCAAATTACACCATAAAAATGGAGTTACTGGGAATTGAATTAATTGAGTAATAAATGTTTTACATCTGTAATTATCATATGCTATTATATCATAATATAATATAGGTCAATGATGTGAAATAGTTGTCTTATGTGCATTATCATTGCAATGATGACCAAGTTTTCAACCTGAGACCTACCAATGATGATACATTGACTAGCTAGAGTTACCCCATAATCTTTTCTCAAAAAAGTAGTAGCAATTTCAATATTACTTTCTTCAGAAAGTTTTTGATCTATTTATTAAGATACTGCAGCATTTAGAAATTGCTACCAGGGGTATATTCGCGGTCAACTGAGGTATATGTGTATGAAGTACAATAGTAGAAAATAAAACAATTATTTAATAATTATAAAATGTTTGTGCTTTTATATAAAATTATATTATGCAAAAATTTAATTTCCACTGGTAATTTTGTGTGTACCTGTCAACGTCTCCTTTACAAATGATGAATACTGTTGATAAAAACCAATCAAATCCATCAAATTTTGCTGGTCTTTCATATTGTATAAATGCATAACACGCATTTATAAATTCTTGTAATTTTTCTTTCATTTCAACTGTATTTTTCAAAACATCATTTTGTTCTGCATAATACAGAACTAAATCAATTCCGTGTATTTCTTCTGAAAACCAACAATCTATATTTGATGATATGTTTTCTTTCCATTGAAAGATTTCTCCCCATTCTGAAGTAGGAATTGCTTTCTGCATCTGATCCACTAGTTGAATTAATACTGTATTCTAGTAAATAAAAAATTTATCTTATAAAAATATAACAAGATAAACTTAACAAATTGAACCCAATAAAAGCAAAAAATCTGTATTTACTTTTATTGGATCTTGCGATGCTATATACGCTTCTCTAATTTGTTGGACCCAATTATTATCTAATAATCCAGATCTATTTTCTCGAAGCAAACTTTCTAATTCTGTGCCATATTCGGTTTCTGAGAATGAATTTTCTTTGATTAATTCCAATGGAAGTAACTTTGGTAGATTATATTCTTCTGGTTCTGAAACTTCTTCTTCATCTTTACTTTTAACAAAATATGTTTTAGATATAATTTTATGTTGTATTAAAGTATAATCATCAATGTATTTTGCATTCAGTTCTTCACTTATTACTTCTGTATTAAAATTTTGAAATCCTAACAAGATATTCTGGAAAGATTTATATTATAAAAATATAAAAAAGAAGAGATGAAGTCTTATAGCATGTAGATGTATTACCTGAAAATTCAGTAATTCTAATAGATATAAACAAATATTCAAATTCCAAATCACAATATTTAATGATAGAAGCCCTAAATAGTGATAATTTGATTCAGGATTTATTGAATCATTAAATAATTCTGATAAATTAAGTGGATAATTGTGCTCTTCATTATTGTATGATTCTTTTATATTTGACATAAATGCACAGAAACCTATGAAATAAAAGATAAATAATTCATATAAATAAATTAAAATTAAATTAGTATGACATAATGAAAAATTTTTATCATTATTCTTACACTTAAAATTAAGAGAAAAAATTTTTAGTATATGTAAAAATTTCTGAATATTTTCATGATCCCATGGGTCATGAAAATAGTGTGGATCTTCTAGTATTTTACATGTTTCTGAGAGTAAGGTAGATAGAACATGGGGTGCAAGATTAGCAATTACATTATACCCCAAATGAAAAAAGGCAGCAGATGATACAAAGTTAACTACTTCAATTGATGTCCATGACATTCTTAAAGGTGCAGTAGATCCTTCAATTAGTTCTTGAAATACTGATGATTCTTGAACAAGACTTTTCAATCCATATGGTATAGATACCATCTTAAGTAATAATGTATTAATCGCACTATAAATAAAATTTTACTTTCTTAATACTATATTTAACTAATAAAAACAGATGCCATATATATTTAAATTACCTATTTATCTGTTGAGCTTTATTTTCATTCTCAAAATAAGATTTATCTAATTTCTTATAAAAATATGATACAGCAGGATAAAATTCTTTTTCTACTTTATACTGTATTATTTCATATGCATCAAATACATTAAATAACTTCTGTATTACTTCAAATAATTTAACAAGATATTCTACATTCATTATGGATAAAGGTTGCCGTAACATATTTGATGCTATTATTATAATAAACATAGCTGGACATTTAGATATGTTACTTTCAAAATTTACTGTATGTTCTTTGCATTCTGAGATAAGAAATGTAGAACCATCTGCTGTGTCTAACATACATAGAATAATATTTAATGTATGTGGCCATATATTAATGTTATTTTCAGAAAAAGATGATAAATGACATAGTGCAATATGATAAAATTCATAATCATATAATATAGTTGGTTGGTCTAAAACAAATTGTAGAGCATAACAAGAAACATCATATACACTGCTTAATGTTTCTATGGATAATTTATTTAAAGCTCTCAGAGAAGCAGTTAAAAATCCAGAAACTGAAAATGGAATGTCAAATGTATTTTCCTTTAGAAGTTCACGGCCTGCTTTATAAACACAGAGTTGGGATACAAAACATAAACAATGAAGATAAGTTACTGTTTCCACTGTACTTCCATTAATAATAACTTCCATTGGATCATCGTAAATAGAAGCTGCTATAGAATGAGGAGGCTCTTCCAGTCCTCTTTGTACATAATGCATTATTTGTTGTAATAAATTTGGTGATTTTCCTATAGCAGTTAGAAATATTTTTCTAGTAGCAAGACTAACAATCCATTTTCTACTCCAGTCAGCACGTGGTTCTAATACAGAAATAATATTCAGTATATTTAATGTTTTTGTCTGTGTTGCAGTTCCAAATTCATGTGTACTCAAAAATATTATAAATTCTTCTATCATTTGTTCTATAGTTTTATCAGGATTTCTTGCACTTTTTAACTTTTCTTCGTGATAACGAAGTATTAGATGTATGATACGAAATATTCTTTCATGGAAAAAGAATTTAAAATTAATTCCAGAAATTAATGTAGGTAAAATTTCAAATGTCTTTTGCGAGTGGTATTGAGCATTAAAACCATTCAATAAATTGGTATATACATCATACGATTGTAAACAAGAGAGCAATTTAGCGTGTACCTGTAAACTAGCTTCAAAAATAGATCTACTTTCATCTATAAGACCATCTAATAAAGATTTTTGAAGCGAATCCCATATGGGATTATTATTTAAATTTGATAGTTCACTTTTTAATAAAATTTCGTAACCAGCTAATCTTACATGAGCAGGTTTATTTTGATTAATTTTATCAAGAATAACGTTATAGCATTCATCGTTATTTAATGGAGAATTCCAATCTTCACTTGTTTGATCACTGATGCAAGAGGAGGATGACTGTGGTTGCGAATCAAAGAGTAGAGTTGATGTAGATCTCGAAGTAGATTGTTCAACGATTGTAGCTCTTATAGAATTCACTAAAATGAACATTTCTTTTGAACGTATAATCTTTTGAGCAATATTAATATTATCCACGTCTTCTCTCAATGATTTTTGTATATTTGCTTCAAATTCTTTTTTCAAGCACCTTTTTATCCACTTTTGGAGATTTGGAGAAATATCACCTTCCATATTTGCAAAATGAATGAATTCTATCTATACAATCATATTTAGACAATTAGAGTAACTCGAAAATGTAAATGAAACCTTTATACTAAAATGTTTTGACTGTGTTTCTATAGTAACCATCTAAAGCAAATGAAGATATAGTATACTGTATATAGTATAACAAAAATTTAATTCTTTAATTAATATAATACATATTTTATATGTACTATTATCGTTTATAATCTCAATGTTAGAAAGATATAATATTTTACAATTGCTTCATAATATTCTACATATAATATAGTTAAATAAAATATTACAATTTATGAGTAATTTAAAATTATATATATATACATATATATACAAATTATATGATCCTCAAATATGAAAATGTGGTGTTGTAATTTATTACATTAAAAAGTGCAGCATTTATACATTACTTTTATCGTAATGCTACTATAACATTTGGAGATTTTGCCCGTAAGATAGAAATTCCTCCTTGTAAAGAACATACACCCACAACTCCACATTTTACCAAAAAATCTGCAAACTATAAAACATTTTTATTTCAATGCTGAAAAATTAAATTTTATATTATAATACTAACCAAGGCATTATTTTGATCATGAGGCCCAATAATTACAACAACGCTATTTTTATTTTCTACAAGTGGTTTTGCATGTGGTCCAAGAGTTTCAATATGAGTTAAGGAAAGCTGTACGCTTGTAAATGGAATATTAATACTGCCTACTACAGCACCTCTTTCAAATCTATATAAAATAAATGATTACCATATATATAGAAATGATTTAGAATAATGTAATATTTCCTTTACAGATAAATTACTCACTGTATGTTATTGCGCACATCTACAGTTATTAATCTTTCAGGGCTATTGTTTAATAAATCTAAAAAATCATCAACAGAAATTCTTGGCATTTTTTCAGTACCTGGTTCTGGTTCTAACCAATTTATATCCTAAAACATAACATATTTTTTTAAATTTGTATTTAATAAATTATCTTGAAGAATATATAGAGTTTATATTTATACTTTTGGTTGATTAAACTGATGTTTTCTATAAGTAATACTAGGTGGTGTATTTTGGTACATCATCATAGAATCTTTAACGCATAATTCGATGTCGATTTCAGGAAGATCAGAAAATAAGAGGATACATTCATTGAAACCTGAAGTTAAAAGAGAATCTCGTAATTGTTTTAATATTGCTAGTCCAACTAAAAGTGGAAATGATGAGTCTCCTAATAGAAGTTTATCCCATAAATGAAGTATTTTGTGAAGTGGAAACACATCTAAAATAAGAAAGTTCAAGAATATGTAATAATCAACAATTTCAAAAGAGGAAAATTTATGATGTGAACAATTTTACATAATCCAAAGATTAATAATAAATGGCTTACGTGAAAACATTGTTAAAAACCATGGAATTGCAAACAATTCTAATACAAAGTTGATTGATCTAAGATGATTAGCTAATTGTGGATCGTGGAAAGCTATAATTTGTGAAAATTTTCCTAAATATTCTTGTATAATAGCAGAATTATCTTTCAGAAAAAATTTGTGAAGATATTTTGGTATAAATGCAGACAGACATTCGAATGCTCTAGCTAAAATAAAAATATTAATAAAGTTTACATATATGTAAACTTTAATATAATTAACTTTATATAATTTATATTAATAAATATTAATATAGTAAACTTTATATAATTTACTTAATTTATTACCTTCGTTATTAAAATTAAGATATAGAAATGGAGCTGTTAACGAATCTAATCCTTGCCAATAAACATAATGAGGATTATTTCGAACCCATGCTTTGAGCAATCTTTGTAATCTTTCGTGACCAGCACCAGATGACAATAATTCACTATACTGATGACATCTTGGTATGTCTACCTCTATCTAAGATATTGTTAATAAATTAAAACATAAAGATAAATAATGTAATGTGACTTAATGATGAATTACTTGTCGATCTGTGTGCGTAGGTGTTTCTTTATCGATCATATCATAACGTTTTTGAATATCACCAGTAATACCAAGCAATGCTGCCCATACAGCTCCCCTAACAGGTGGAGGTATATCTTTGTGTGCTTCTTCGATTATTGCTTCCCGTGTAATTGGATAAACCTAAATTATCAATATACATAAGTAAATATTTTAAGTGTTCTATGAAAAGATTCTATTTTTGTAATAATTTATTAGTGATATTTTTTATTAATGAATTCATAGTAAATAATTTTAAACTTCAAAGATATTCCAAATAAAGTAATTACCTGTAACAGTTTATTATATATCAAATATTCAAAATAATATAATCACCTGTAGTAATCTATCATATAAAACAATCCTATAAAATTGATATTCTGTATCTCTTTCTCTTATAATTAAAGGTAACTGGGAAGCAGCATCTATCAAATCCTCTTGCGATTGAACGCGCATTCTATAAAGCATGTATGAGATGATTTATATAATATTGAAGAAAAATGTGAAATTTACATTTATCTTTATTATACCTACTGATTTGTTAACCATGGATAATTAGCTATATATGGAATATGAGACAAACGTTGATGTAGTGTATCAAGAGGAACTTTAACCACACGTAAATCAAGTAATCCTGCTGTGTCTCTTCTGCCAAACATTTGACCTAAAAGTATCACTAAACTAAAAAGAAAATTAAAATAAATTGTGCTTTTTTCCACAGAACATGATATTTATGAAACTTCTATTACTTTGGAATTGATAAAATAGGTGGTCTTGACCGGATAAATCCCTGTTTCTTTAACTCCACAGTAATATCGCCTCCTGCCAATTGCCATAAATAATATAATTCATCCATTTTTCTAACAATAACATTCTTATATAAATTTTTTTCTTTTTCTTTCTCATTTTGTAACAAAAATTCTTCAAATATAGGTAACTTCAGTAACTCTTCTGGTACCTTGCGCTCTAAGGGGTGAATTTGTAAACAACAATCTACAAAATCCTTTACTTTATCAGGTAAATCCTAGAACAATAATAAATACAAAGAAATATAGAGTGTGACCCAGGATTTAAGAGTCAAATAAATTATACCTTATAAATATTGTAACAATTAGTTTCTCTTGCAAGACGTTCAAAAACAGAAGTTTCACAGTGTATTAGACTAAGAACTTTCCGCAAACATTGAGATAATTTTACACCTGGCCATATTGACTTTCCCAATAATAATTCTGCAATAATCATACCTAAAGACCAAGAATCTACTTTTGAGCTACTGACACCAGAACTCAGAAATACTTCAGGAGCTGTATACTTTGGATAACTAATAAAAAATTGTATTATGCATTTAAATAAATATTTCTTATTTTTACTAAATATTCAATTGCAATTAAATTTTATTAAACTAAATATTTTATTATAAGACATACCCAATAGGAAAAGATACATTTTTTCCACTATCTGTCATATAATATAAACCAAAATTATATAACTGTACATTTCCACTTTTATTGACTAATATATTTTCAGGATTTAAATGTCTGTGTACTAAGCCTAAATTATTCATATGCTGTAAACCCAACAGGCATTGAAATGCTATTTTCACAATATCATCAATGTTTAAATTTTCTTTTTTATTTAATGTATCTCCATTATATTCTGCAACTACTACTACCCGTTCTACAAAAAATAATTTTAATTAGATAATTATATGAAATGTTTTTAAATTTCTAATTTTTAAATATAATAAGATTTACCATGTTTACTTCTAATTATATCAAGATATGTAGATAAATTTGGATGGTGAATAGTCTTTAAAAATTGAGATTTTCCATATATGGTTATTGAATTTGGTGTAAGAGGTAAACCATTACTACCACAAACTTCAACTGGATGACTTTGGGCAAAAAATGTCATCCCTCCAAAACATCGTTCTTCGTTTTCTAAAAGTGCGGGACACATCCTCGACTATAAAATAGAACATATTATTATAGAGTATTTTAACAATATTTAAATAACTAATTTAATTTTAATAATGACAAAAAATTTACATATATATTAAAAAATACGTCATGTAATACAATAAATAATTATAAAATATACGTACTTGATTTATCAATATATATTTTTACGAAATTTTAAACTATAAATCGATATTTACATCATTAACCTCAACGAATACTTATAACCATTATCAATTATAAAAATACATTTAATTGTCTCTTAGAATTATGTCTTTTCATAGTTTAATTATTTATCATTTGCAAATTAAACCAAATTATTGATTTATTTATCAATTTTGTTTACAAGAATAAACAAGAGCACCCACTACATATACATACATGTGTATATATGTATATATCACTGATATGTATATGTATCATGAATCACGATCATATAAATAGATCTGGACACTTGCTAGGGAAAATCGTTCGAAAATTGAATCATATCTAGTTGCGAAAAATTAACATGGAAGTTCAACAAAGTCTGCGTTCTTACGAGACAGACAGAGATGAGTACAGTGTCTCTTTCTTTGAGGTATTCATAGCATGTCACGGATTGCAAAACGAAAACCTTCTTGCCTTCGATGTTAATTTTTCACAACTAGTCACGATTTAATTTTCAGACAGTTTTTCACAGACTTCAATATATATAAATGTAGGACCTGGTAATAGGAATTCTGGTACATAATATGTATAGTCTAACATACATAGACTATATATATATATATCGATGCATACCGAAATAGTTAAATTTAAAGCCGAGTTCACATAAATTGCAAGCACGACATCTATGACAGTTTCATAAACTATGAGCTAGGATGCTCATAAGCGTGATCCCATCTAGCAAATATGTATTGGTTTTACTGGTTCTGCTGTTAACATAGCAGTTTCCTTTCTGATTTTAATCGTGCAGTAGATAGGACGTTTTCTTTTCAGTGATCTTGTAAGGAGGTACAATGACGTGAGTATCTAATCTTTTCATATTTTATAAATCTGAAATTTTTTTTCTTTGATATTGTAAATAATATTTATTGCGATATATCTTTTTAATATAATTACCAATATTTTTTAAAAATAATCGTTATTGAAGCTTTATATCGTACCAATTTCTGGACATGATATCTCCACATTGTACTATAATCTTTCAAATGCATCTTTAAAAATCTTTTATAAAATAAATTTTAAGCATTTAATAAATATAAATAAATACTTTTTCTATTATGTGTTGAATTCTTTTTATTTTATAACAGTTTTATATATTTTATTTAAATTATATTCTAATCCTAACCGACTTTTTTATCATCGTAGTATAGTATTATTTAAAATATTAAACTTTTATATATGTACTATTTTAATATAATTTTATTTTAATAATAAATAAATTCACATGAATTCACTATATGTTGGAAATAAATAAAGAAAATGGGCACTGCTTATAAGATTGATTGTGAACACCAAGCAATAAAAAAATTTCATGTACAAAAATGTTGGTAGCAATTCATATCTTATCTATAAACAATTTCATTAGAAACAGAAACATGCTAGTATCAATGAATCAATTGACAAAGCTCTGTCCGTATCTCAGTTCTAAGACCTACTTTTTTTATTTGTATTCTGTATATTATAATAGTAGTAATAATTGTTTTAAATTTCAACTTTGATTGTAATAATAATTTTAATCAATAGGTCCAAAGTATCACGTGATACTCTCTATGAATGTGTGAATGGTGTTATCCAAAATTCACAAGACAAAAAAAGGAAATTCTTAGAAACAGTGGAACTCCAAATTGGCTTGAAGAATTATGATCCTCAAAAGGACAAACGTTTCTCAGGCACCGTCAAGTATGTTTCTACCTGACATTGAGGATTCTTTTCGGTTTTTACCTCTCTTTTCTTTTCCTTTTTTATTTTTTTTTTATTTTTTAACTAACATCCGAAAAGGTTGCCTCATGCATAGTCAGGAAGCTAGGTTTTACCTAGCGGACCTCTACCCAGGGTCTTAAATAAATTGGGGAGGTTTTTTTACCGTTGTATTTATTACAGGATCATGAATCATGATCCTGCTGGTAAGTCAATATTTGACTATTCAATCAATTCAATTATTAAAACCAATGTTCAGTGATGTTGAACTACTTTGCATGTATTATCTGAATACTTCGTGTGGTTATCCAATATGTTACTGAGAATATTGACTTTGATAATTGTATTTTCATTTTTGAGTAATTGGAATAATGTTGAATTCCACTTTGAGTGTTACTTTGAATATTTATTCATAATAACATATATATAATCAACAGTTTAAGGAATATTAATTAGTTAATTACACACGTAATTTATCTCTATTAAAGGTTGAAGAATATTCCAAGACCAAAGATGCAAGTTTGTGTTTTGGGAGATCAACAACATTGTGATGAAGCTAAAGCTAATAATATTCCATATATGGATGCAGAAGCATTGAAAAAATTAAATAAGAACAAAAAACTTGTAAAGAAACTAGGTAATTTGAAGCTTTTTATTTTGTCTATTTAATTCTTTTCTTTGTGCCTTCCAAAAAGCACCATTGCTAGTTTGTAATTTGTAGTAGTGGTCGTCTACTGGAAGAAAATGAAATTCTTCACTTGGTGAGGACGTTGTGTTTTATTCCTTCGTACCTCAATCCGTGTCGAGACATCTTTTAAATCAACTTTAATATAATTTGATTTAAAAATTAACTTGCGTGTGCTTTTTACAGCTAAAAAATATGACGCCTTCTTAGCTAGTGAATCTTTAATTAAACAAATTCCACGTATTCTTGGTCCTGGTCTGAACAAAGCTGGCAAATTCCCTGGTCTTCTATCTCATCAGGAGTCAATGGTAGGGAAAATTGATGAGGTGAAAGCTACAATTAAATTTCAAATGAAGAAGGTAAATTTTGTTGCATATTCGTTGTTTCAAAAAAATATTTTACTTACAAATTCTTGCTAAAATTGTAATTTATAATATCCAAACGTAATTTGAAAAACTTTTTCAGGTATTATGTTTGTCAGTGGCTGTAGGTCACGTGGGAATGAGTCCAGATGAATTGGTACAAAATGTACATCTTTCAATTAACTTTTTAGTTTCATTGTTGAAAAAACACTGGCAAAATGTACGTTCTCTTCACATTAAATCTTCTATGGGACCACCTCAGAGATTATACTAATTACTATTGATGTACAATGAAAAAATAAAGCAGACATAACTCAATGTATGATGTTACAGTTTGTTATAAAAAATTTTCCTATTTGATATTTTCCAAACTTATAATTTAAAAATGTATTAATATCATAATTCATGTACTATAATTATCTTATTGAAAATCGTGTACAATTGTTGCATTTACTAGAGTAAAGTTCTATATGTTTTAACATAATGTATCGTCGTAATCGTATTGTGTAATATTTCATTAAAAAGAAAAATTACTTTGTGATGTATTTATAATATTTTGTCGTTATTAATACGGTACCAAAAATTTTGTAAAAGAAACATTCATTATATGTATCGGTAATTATGAAAATGCTGTATCGAGAAAAAAAGTCGAGATTTTCATTTGTTTTGTTATATCGATTTATATTTTTATATAACTAAGAAATTTTTGCTAAATAGCTGAGAAATGAGTAACGATATGAGGAAGTCACTTCCATATTTATCCATGGAAGTTATGATTTATCTACGTTCATTTTGACAGTGGTGTAGGTCACATGTACCTTGTACGTGAGTTGAGAAAAATAACAATTACATATTTTTGTAGTATGTCAGAGAGGCAATGAGAGAACTCACACCAATTCTAGTTATTCCACAGTACAAATGCTGCACCACGCTGCCAAGTCCTAGTGTTCCACGCTAGCATATACAAAAACCTTTTTAATTTCACCGTAAACGAGGTATAACCCAACAAATGAAGACGACGTATTCGTTAAGACGATGGTAGAGACAATAGACAACTTTGGACGGCGGTGCCTAAGGCCTCTTTTAACGGATGATATAACTAGACATGAACACAATACACCATAGCACACTAGCGCATTGATCTTTCTCGTTTTCTTTCTTTTTCTTGTGCTATTATATGTCATTACCTTTAATGTTAAGCATATAAAATAAAAATTTTACAAGTAAATTTTCAAAGTAAAAGATAAAAATTTCGGTTAATAAATTAGTCATGACGTCAAATCTTGTCTGCCGATAATTTGTTCTTCTGTTTTTATCGTTTCTGTAAATAAATACGCATGCAACATATACATTACGTCAGATATACTATCAGAGAGGAATTTCCTCTCTGATATTATTCACAACCTATCAACCATTGAAATTACTATTAAAGTGAAATTTAAGATTTATTATAACGTTTATTATTTAATATAAAGCAAATTTAATGTTAAATCTAAAAGTCTATTGTGTATAAAATATATTAAAATTATTACTATTCATCATTCCACTAATCCATTATCGTTTAAACGGTAAGGTTTCCTTTTCTTCTCTAAAAAGAATATAATAAATAATTAATTTCTCTTTCTGAGGCAACTTTCTTTCAGTATTGCGTGATTATGTTATTCTCTTATTTGTCTATCTCGAATAGAAAAGTATGAACTTGTTCATAAAACCGTACAATGAAATAGTCTTTTGTAGCGTGGAACTAAATAGGTTCATGTATATGCTAGCGTGGAACACTTTCAGTACTTAGCCGTTAGGTTCAGCACTAATCCGGAAACAACCGGAACCATATGCGTGAGTACTCCCATTTCCTCTCTAACTATGTCTTTAAATAAAGGCTCGGGTATGGGGTATGGTAATGCTTTATATGAAACGTCAATGGATTTTGAAGCGGGATTTCATGTTTTAAATTTTTCACCGAAAAAAGAAAGGCCAAAATTATGTTATAATTTACACTTACCTCCATTATATGCAAATGTAAGGCTAAGAGAAAAGTATAAAGACAGTTATTTACTACTTTACATTCCACTAATTTATCAAGAATATTTTAAAGCCCTTAGAATATCTGAAACAAAATTTTGTTATTGAACCAGGAGATGATTAATAATTAATTATACAAAATTACAATATATAGAACATAAATAAATAAATCTGTTTGTTTTAGTTTGTTTTCTTAATAAAATTCATTATCTTTTTTATCGTAAAAGATTACATATTTTATGAAACGTTTTATTTTATAATGAAAAAATATTTTGTAATACACTCAAACGCAAAAATTTAAATATCTAGAAACAAAATATATATGTATGACTTACATCACGTTCATAATCATAGACACATATGTTGAGGAAACACTCCGTCGCAAGTATACGCATCAAATTACATTAACATACGTGTGAAATGGTCAAATGATAAATCGCTTGAGAAATAAATAGTAATTCTATTTGTTTTTCCAACAATAAAAATATAAAATTATACAATAATTGTAGCAATGTTAAAAAATATTTATTTTTATTACTTAAGCAGATTTTTATTAAATTATTAATTACATATATATAGTTAACGTACCTCTTTATATTTATTTTATTAACTTATCTCAAACATATTTTTCATGAATATTCTAATATGATATTTTTTATATTGAAAAATTAAAACTTATAAATTAAAGATATACCAAAAAGTAAACAGAATAAAAGTGTCTTAAATTTTCCCTCGTCTGCGCTTATATATACATATAGTAAAATGAAGATTTCTTATTCGTCGAATTTTCGTTTATCTTATATCAGCTTATATATTTTCTTTTCATTTGAAAGTCTTACTCAAATAATCAGTAATAAATAATTTATTAATTATCACTTAATTAATAAATTTAAGTTGTTCATCTCGTTTAAGTTGTACAAATATATTTTATAAATATACTATTCAAATACAAGTGTAAATATGACTTTTTGTGAGTTAAAAGATTCAAATAATCAGAACATGTTATTTTTAACAACCTTTGAGGAGGTTATAATATATTCTTTAAAAATGTATATACATATGCTCCTCTATTTCGCTTCATAAGTAAATTGCAGCTTCAATGAAGTTGTAGATTTATCCGAGAGCTTAATGCTGCTTTATTTTTTTTACGATTGAATGTAATTTTAATATAGCGAATTTCGATCATAGTGCTTAACATTCGATTCACATGTATTCTACTAGAATGCGCAAAAACGTTAATGAAAACGGGGGGTCTTATCTATATTAAAGGAAAACTGATATTTAATGAATAACATTGAGAGATTCAAATCGCGGCAAAGTCTAATCTTTTGGGCAAGTACATTTTATGTTTAATTTAATACTTAACATACACAATTGCATTAAGAATTACGTACACATATATAATGGCATATAAATGTAGTTTAAATATTATGAATTATTTATTAATTATGATTTCCAATTATTAACAATGCGTTAAGATATCAGTTATTATATATGCGTTATTACATGTATATATATATAAATATATTATATATATATAATTATAGATATATAATTAAAATTATACAATTTTAATCATTATAAAGCTTTTCGATAACAGCCATTTGTGTAATAATTGTGTTCAGTGATTGTATAAACTTATTATAATAAATATAATTCATGTAAGACTCGAAAGAAACGAATTTTTATAAAAGCTATATGTAAAATATAATAAAAAATTGTTAAAATTCGTAAAAAGATCAAGATAAATATTACCCTCATGTTTGATTAATAAAGTAGTACAGAGTACGCTTTTAAGAGTTTAATATAGACTTGAGATTCTTATCAGCAATATCAATGACTATAGGAGGGATAAACGAAAACCTGTTGGTAAGTGATCAGAAGTCAGAATGATTATCAAGAAAATAACTAACACATCGAGTTTTCAAAATAGTTCTTCGTACCTTTGTTAATAGATCTCATTGATTCGAGTGTATAAATTTTTAATAACTTTATTGAAAACAACGAATTAATTCTTATGTGCAGAGTTTAATCCTAGATAAACCGACTTTTTCTTGAATAAGTGGATAAAACATAACAATTGTTTTATATACGAAAAAGGTTTCAATTCGTAATGAAAAATATAGAATATATGTTTGTAATTTATCAATGAAGAACAATTTTTTGTGAGATTGGGTAAAGAATCGTGAGCATTTGACTTTTCATATTACGATGATCTGTGAAAAAACATTGCTGATCGAATCGTGATTGATATGAGCTATAACATATCAATCAATTATTGTGAAATTCTACTTGCCACTTTAAACGCCTATTGTACACATACCATTTTATTTTTAATATCTGCTTTTTTACAATGCATTTATAAAATGAATAATAATAGTAATCAAAATAAATTTACATAACGTGTTAAATGAAGTGAAATGCACAATCATAAATGCACAAAACGTATAAAAATTACAATTTCAATTGTTAAGTCTTTGGTATAAAATTATTTTTCTGGTTTTAAATTATGAGACTAAGTATATAATACTAAATATATATATATATAATACTAAATATATATATATAATTAACATTTCAATTAATTTAGATAGAAAAAAAATATCATTTTAAATAGAAAAAGAATTATATTGGCAGAAGCCAATGTAACCTATCCAAATAATGTGTTAAAAAGATACATTGGTCAAAATTAAATCGATTATTTATCAAATTTCTTTATTTCTAATATTAACATTTTTCATCGTTCCTTCGAAATCATGGTTAATGAAACGTTATCATTTCTAATTAATATACAATTTATTTGTGACAACAATGATATTTTTCGTTTGTGAATTGACTCAAGGTATATTTTAAGTTTATCAGAAAGAATCACAAATATTGATTTCGTTTTTAGTTGTGATATGAAATAAATCTTTCGAAAGTCTAGATTACATCGTTTCAAATACGTAATGTTAACTATACGACGTATAAAGTGTACAATAAAATTATCACCAGAACCTGATACTTTACCTAGCGCAGTTAATTAATTAATTAAGATAAAAAAAACATCAAACTGTTATCTTAGACTTTTACGATTTTAATA
Source organism: Bombus impatiens (assembly GCF_000188095.3). Taxonomy (NCBI): domain Eukaryota; kingdom Metazoa; phylum Arthropoda; class Insecta; order Hymenoptera; family Apidae; genus Bombus; species Bombus impatiens. Next base: position 3,758,638 of record NT_176837.1, on the reverse strand, counting down.
ATGAAACTCTGTTTCAATTTGCAATCTTATAGGTAACATGGTACGAAAAAAACGATTGAAAGTGTTGATTTACGCACTACAGATCATCTATGTGCTCAGTGAAAATAATTTAATCGATCATCGACACATCGGACAAAATGAGACAGTGAACGCTTCGATGAAAATTTTATTTGATCTCAATGCTGAATATGTAGTATCTTCAGAACTAAATAATTCTATGAGCATAAAAGAGTTTCTAAACGAAGCTACGGAATTCGAACAAAATGAGCTCCTGCCGAATGATTACCTGAAAAACAACGATACTAATATATCGATTCTCGATACAACGAACAATGACTTCGTTCAAAAATTCGAGCATATTTCTATTTCATCTAACGAATTGAAAGATAACCAAATTTTATCGGAAGATATATTAATGACATGTAACGAAGAAGGTATAATTATTTAGATAAAGGTCAGTATAAATGAATGATTTTACTATTTACGTTTGCTTTGTTTATAGATCGAAAAAATGTACAAAATTTAACGATTGATCTAGTTGCTACAGAATGGATATTTCTCTCCTGGGAACCTCCTTGTGATAATATAACAAGTGAATTGTTTTATACTATCGATATATGCTTGGACTCGAATCAACTATGTTTTTCAAGAAATAGAACCATAGTAAAAGATACACAATATAATGCCACTGATCTAGAACCATGCAACAATTATACATTTATTGTAAAAGCCATTGACAAAGATTTAAACTCGACTGGAGTTATTGTAACAGGCGCGACGAGTTCTAATAGTAAAATTATAATATTAATACAAATTTAATATCGAATATGATTATTTAAATTTATTCTGGTTTAATTATTTTGCAGAAATTGTTTTTAAAAGTATAATATGCAATTTATATACTATTCATTCTTTTTAGTTACTGAAATTGGAGATATTCAAAAATTAGTTGCACATACTGCTTCTAGTACAATTAAATTAAGCTGGAAATCACCAGGAGATTATCCAACATGTGTAAATCATTATTTAGTTGCGCAATGCCTTAAAAATATTTGTAATAATGCCTCAATTACAACTGAGGAATATATTTCATCAAATTTAGAACCATGTGAGGAATATTTCTTTATAATTAAAGCAGTTTCAATAAACAACAAACAATCTAATGGTGTTGATATTACATTAAAAACAAATTCTCCAAGTATGTTAGTCAGTGATTATACTAGTTTTTACACATAGCTACTAATCAATAATTTTTTGAATAATAATTATTTTTATAAGAATCTAGTAGACCTCAAAACCCAACTGTGGAAGCTAATGCATTTTCTTTAGTTATTCATTGGGAACCACCAGAAATTGGAGCTAAATGTATTAAATATTACCGTGTTACTATTGATCCACAGCCAAAAACAGAACAAGTAACTGGAATAAATGTAACAATAAGTGATTTGTATGCATGTACTCCATATTGCATTTATATTAATGCAGTAGATGAAGACAATAATGATGGGGAAATGATCACTATTGATACAAGAACAGCATCAACAGGTAAAAAGAAATTATGAATATTATATATGTATATTTTATAAAATATTTATGTTTAAGAATAAATGAAAATTTCATTTAGTATCGAAATCACCAATATTAAATATGAAAGAACCAATTGTTACAACGCATGACATAATGCTTTCATGGAAGATTGAGAAAGGCAACAGTAACTGTACTTTAACATCTTTAAAAGCTATGTGTAATGCTACAATGACAAACGGTCATGGTTATGAAGTTAAGAATGGGGAAGCTGAAGTACATATAGATTCTCATATTCAAGATGAATATTTTACAAATTCAATAATAAAGAATGTCAGTCCATTTACTACATATATATGTTGGGCATATGTTCTTAATGAAGCAGGAAATAGTGAATTAAGTAAATTAATAAGTGTAACAACATCAGAAGATAGTAAGTAAGCAGAAATGCATAAAAATTATGTTAAACATACAGTTTTTAACCTACATTAAAAATACAAGAAATAACAAAAGTCATAAGTAATATTAATGGTAATATATGATATTCTTTAATATTTCAGTACCATCCGCACCTTTTCTCAATGTTACAAATATAACATATTCACAATTTATATTTGTTTGGGAACCACCATCATATTTAGCAGGGAATTTACATGAATTTGAACTTGTATTTGAAGGAGAAATATGTTTCTATATGCCTGATTGGTGCAAACCAGTAACCTTAAAAACCATTAAACATTTTAATGGATCTACGTTCATTTTTGAATATTTAAATGCAACAGCATTTACATATTATACAGCAAAAATCAAAGCAAGAACCTCTGCAGGCTGGGGAAGTTATAACAATGACTTAGTATTATTTAAAACACCAGCTGGAGGTAATTTCTTATTACATGAAATTATAGATATTTATAATTTCAATATCACTAAACTCTATTATATTACCATAGTTATTATATATTAGTTCCAGGGATGGTATCCAACTTTTCATATTCAATTGTAAACAATGAAAATAATAAAAATGTTTTGAATACCATTTTGACATGGGGCATTCCATGTTCTTTAAATGGAATATTGGAGTATTTTAATGTATTTGTAGATGGGATTAGAACTAATTATGAACCACATTCTTTTACATTACAATTTTTATCAAATGATGTTAAAAATGATACGGTCATAACAAATTTAAAAGAGTTAAAAGCAGAATATAATTATATCATTAAAGTAGTAACAAAGGTTCAGGGAGTCCAAGATTTTGGAATACCAGCATTTAAAAATATTTCATATCCTGCTGGCAGTGTGTATCTAACTCTAAATAATAATATAAACTAGCAACTTTCATAAAATATTTATCTTCAAGTATTAAAATGTCGTTAATAAGTTACTACACATTATTTATATTTTAGTTCCACCTCAACCTGATGAAGATTATATAAAATCTATAACTATAGATCCAGCTAGTGCACGAAGAACTACAACAACAGCTACACTTTTACTTCCCTTATTCCCTAATACAAATGGTGATATTATTTATTATTCTATTATAGTGTCAAGAATGAACTATAATATTCCATCAAGTATTAGATTTAATATGACGAATAATACAAATCATATATTATGGCCAAATATATCTTCTTGGAAAGAAGCTATGCTACAAGACTTTACAATACCTTATCAAGCTACTAGACTATGTTGGAATCCTTATCGTAGGTGATATATTTTTCAGTTTGTATTCAAATTTAATTAAAAATGTTTGAATTATTACCGTATGTTTGCAGCTAATTCTGTTGCTGATTATGGTGATATGGAAGCAGTCAAGTATACACTTGGCGAAAATACAAATTGTAAAGAAATTTCATCTAATACCAATAAAAGAATTTATTGTAATGGTCCTCTTAAACCAAATACATGGTATCATGTTAGAATGCGGGCATTTACTCGTGGTGGATATTCTGATTCTACAACTTTTTTAATAAAAACCAGTAAAGTGTTTATTGATTCTTAAAGTTATTTGTATTTTTCTTCGTTTAGTTGCTTCGATATTGGTATTGCAAAAATTATACATAATTAAATTTTATTGTATTCATTAAATATTTTAAATTATATTAGATGCTGAAATAGATATCGTACTTGTTAGTGGAGTTGTTTTTGGTATTTTATTCTTGGGAATTTTATCAACAATAATGTTATTATTTCGCAAATGTTCAATTCGTGCGTAAGTAAATCTTATTTTTTGTTTAGTTCAACATTGTCACAGTAAAAATAATATTCATCAAAATATAAAAATTTAAACATTTAAACATTGTAACAAAGTATATATTGTGGCAAAAAATTTACATAATTAATAATTTAATGATAATTTATACATGTTTTTTAGAATATTACGACGATTTCTACATTCTGACATGTCTGGATCACCAGTTCCTACACCTTTTTCAAAAAAGAAATTTATAACTCATTGTCAACAATTTATTGATAATCCTGGAAAATTAAGCAATGAATTTCAGTTACTTCAAACTCTTAGTATTGATTTACAGATGCCAACCAATACTGCTTGTTTACAAGCCAATAAGAAGAAAAACAGATATTCTGATATTTTACCATGTAAAAATATTGATTTACATATTATAAAGATGTGAATTATATATAAAATGAAAAAAAATGCTTTATTAAATTTATATTTTCAGATGATTTTTCAAGAGTTAAGCTGGAAGTAATTGAAAATGATCCTAATACTGACTACATCAATGCATCTTTTATTAAGGTGAGTAACCATAAAATTATTTGTTTACACTAAATATGAATTATATTATGTATTAAATATGAATTAAATAGGTATACACTATTTTCAGGGCTATAGTGGCGAAAATGAATATATAGCTTGTCAAGGACCAAAAGAAGAAACAACATTTGATTTTTGGAGAATGATAGAGCAATATGACATCAATGTAATAGTTATGTTGACTGAGTTAGTTGAAAAAGACAAAGTAAGATTTTCGCACTAAATATATTTCAATCTCGTTTAACGCATGAATGTTAAAAATTGATACCTTTATAGGAGAAATGTCATCAATATTTTCCAACAATTAGGGAAACTTTTAAGTATGAAAATTTGACTATAAAATGTATAAGTGAATTAGATTATAGATCTTATACACAAAGAACGCTAGTATTACAAAAGGTATAAGATTTAAACTTAAGTTACAAGATTTAATAAAATACATTTGTACTTATATATATTAATTTAATTCTCCTATTTATAAATAATAAATATAGGAAAACAAAAAAAGAAATATAACACATTTACATTTCAAACAATGGCCAGATCATGATGTCCCAGAAGATTTTGAACCAATAATCCATTTTTGCCAGATTGTACATCGTAATGTTACTGGTAATAAAGGATATATTGTGATTCATTGCAGGTAAAAATATATGAGTTTAGTATAATAGTTAATAATATCATATATCTTGATGTTTTAATATTATTCAGTATTGTTATTACTTTACATTTTGAATTTATTTAATATTATTACTATTTCGCTATTTTATATAAATTTGTTATATATATATATATATATATATATTTTATATGTATATAATACATATTTTTACAGTGCAGGAATTGGTAGAACTGGCACTTTAATAGCAATAGATATAATTTTACAACATCTTCGAGATAATAAAAAATTGGATGTGTTTGGAACAGTATATAGATTACGACGTGATAGAATAAATATGGTGCAAAAAGAAGTAGGAAAATCCAAGATCTTTTATATTAATATTAATTATGTACTCATAAATTATATATCTACAGACTCCGACCGAATAACACGCAAAAATAGGCGTGATTCCTTGTGGAAAAATAAGGAAAAATATAGAATAAAATTGTTTTACTCTCGATTTAATTTTTGAAAAAATCGAGTTTGAAAATTCGTCAAATATATTTGAATATGACTAATTCACATGATGAACAGGATTAAATAATCGATAGGAAATCATTCCACGTGTGAAAATAAATCAAAAATGCAGAACAACACTTTTTTACGGGATACTTTGTTTCCGAAAAAAATAGATTTGAAAATTTATCTTACGCGTGTAGTAGGTCAATTTTTAACTAAATGTGTTCAAACTTTACATTATTTTATCCTGTCCAATCCGAAATTTGTCATGTTGAAGCATATAAATTTCACAAATTTTCAACCTCGATTTTCTCGAAAACTAAGCCGAGAATGAAAAAATTTTATTCTATACCTTTTCTTATTTTTCCACAAGCAGTCACATTATGCCCGCTTTTACGTGTTATTCGGTTGGATCCTGTATATCTAATACTATTAATATTTATTATATTTTTAGAGTCAATATGCTTACATATACAATTGTACAAAGCAAGTATTAAAAAATCCCTATTGTTTAAAGAATTGTAAGTTTGTCATGCTTATTACAAACAAGTTTATTTACTATTTTTTTCGTTTTAAATATTGAAATTTTTGTCTTTAGATAAACCACCACCTATGAATCCAGTGTACGAAAATACCTCCAGGAAAATAAGAATAGTACCAAGTTCAAATATAAATCTACACTAGTCACAACTTTGAGGTAAGCATGTAAGAAGTAATTTTAAATATTTATTTTTGTTTTGCACAATATTGAAATTTATATGTATAAAAAAGTGGTAGTATTTTTTCTAACATAAAATGAAGATGTATTATTTAATATAGAAGATCAATGTAATAAGTAATGTATGTACGTATAAGTACAACTGTAATGAAACATGATATTTTGTATTTTGTTTATAGTAATATGTGAATCAAATTTTATTCTTGCAATACATAAATTTAATTCTTTTTTATTTCTATGGAATGCATATGATAATATATTTTTAAAACAGACAGAACATTTTAAGGAAACTATAATAATAACATTTCAATATAAGGTTGTAATTGTTTAGTTTAAACTGGCTATATGACTTAAGGATTACAATAGATTTAATTAATATAAATGTCTAATCTTTTAATTGTTATTCAAGGTATAAGCTACCTACCTACCATTGCTTGACAAAAGTCCTACATGAGAAGTGCAATCTTCCTTTGAGTGTAAGTGTTATTTAAATATTTATACATATCAAAAATGAATAATATACACAAAACCAATAAAAATATGTTTTCAGGATTTAATTATCTAGTCTTTCTTCACTAAGCTATGATTTATTGACTTCTTCTTGTATAGAAAATAAATTAACCAATTTATACAAAACTATAATCGCTATTTACAGATAAATGTAAAATAATAAATGTACAAATATACTTATTATTTTTACAATAATTTGCATAAGTACATATATGCTATATATAACTTTATATTTATTTGTAATTATGCCATATTTTTATTTATTGATGTAAGTTCAGTTATATACCAATATTTTCTCTCTGATTTATACATTAATATAAAATATTTTTGTCAATAAAGATAATTAATAACGATATTTTGTAGAATAATCTTTTGGAGAAACAACTAAACCTCTACCTTTTCTAGCACCTCTGTAGACTGTCTCAATGATATCAATCATTTCTTGTTTGTCCTCTAATGTCCAGTTTATTTTATTATTATTTCCAGTTCCCAAATCAATCATTATATGTTTATTTCGAAAGAAAAACATAACTGTACAAGGATCATACAATTCATACCTGTAAAAAATCATATTTATATCTCTCTGAAAATGTATATCTTTAATAGTTTAAGACAATAAAAAGATATCCAGTTTACTGACTAAAATAATATTATCAATAATGATTTAAACAATATTTTATAAAAATATAAAATAACATTTTAAGATTTTTAATTGCATATTAAACCTTACATTTTATTAAAATCAGGTACTTGAGTAATATCAACTAGATAAATGACAGCAAAGTTTTTTACTTTTTCAGCAATATTATAAAGAACTTCATCCATTTTCATACACATTGGATCCCAGTCATGACCAAATCTAATAACCTAAAAAATTTTGTTTTTAGTTACAATTTCATATATAGATAGTCGCTATAGATAGTAAAATTACGAGGTAAAATTTCATCCATGACAGCCATTAAAAGTTAATACAAATCAATTAGAAACTTACAACTACTCTGTCTTCTTCAGATAATATTGCCTGATCCACTTGCCATCCATTGTGGAGATGTGACAACATATAAGACATTGTTTTCTGTTTATCAAATACAGATCCAAGAAAAATGAACAAATGTAATGTAACCTATATTTTTATATTCAAGTTTAGAACACTTTTTATTGGTAACAAATTCACAAACAAAAAGTGTAGAATAACAATATATTCTACAAAATCATGTAATAATTATACATTATTTACATGGGTTTTATCATATAATCAAGATTATGGAATAAAAGTTTCTTTTAACTTCTCACAATACGATCAACACCACCGCTATAATACGTTTATTTGCGAAAGTTAAAATTTACCACCCATTACCTCATTGCCACCAACATATTAGCAATAATTTAAAAAATCCCTAGTTTCATTTTAATCTCTTTAATTATATCTAGTTATATAGTATATTAATATTACAATATAAGATTATTAGATTCTTTTTACAATTTCTATCGTATATCTATTTTTTCATATATATTAAATAATTACAATATCTATAAATTAACAATACAATTTCAAAGTTTTATTAAGATTTAAATGTTTTAAATCTGACCTATTTTTCCGATAATGGCAAGAAAAATTATTTTATTAGTCGGTGAAATATGGTTTTCTATCACTGTTATTAAAAATTTGTAATTTTGATTGATTTAGTAAAATATCTAAATATGTATTAAGATAACTAAACTTAATATATTTTAGATTTAAAAATATCTCGGCTTTCTATAGGCACATCATACACATGTTGGCGATAGGCAATAAAGGGGTATAAATGTCAACGTGTACATATCTTGTGTGCATACTTACCATTCCTTGTTTTCTCTTTTTTTATTTCAGTAAAAATAAAGAAAAAGGTAAAATGAAAGTATTTATATATTTGAAAAAGAACATTACAGTTAGTATTATGTATTACTGTAGATATAAATCCTATGCACATTTTATTTTTATTGCTAAATATAAAATTTTTAATACATACTTTACTTAAATATTAATCGTATATCACATAATCATAAGGAATATACTCGTTTAACATAAATCTTTTATACTCTGAATAATTGGTATGTTTTATACTATTTCATCTACTATATATTTTTTCTTAAATTACAATATGTATTGTGTATTGTTACATTGATTTATAATTATTGCATTATTTCTTTAAACGTTATACTGAACATGAATTAAAAAATCAAGATTACATTTGACAAATAGTATTAAGCTTTAAATATGTTAATGTTTTGTAAATATATCTATAATTTATTATATATAATCAAAGATTTCTGATTAAATTATATATTTAATACACATGCATATACATATGTTCAACAATTTTTTAATAAATTTTTTAAAATGTAAAACATTAATAACACTACATTTATAACTTTAATAAAACATCTTATTTTGTAGATGAAATGATCCATTAGCCTTTATATTATAAAAATTGTTATAAAAAACATTATATGATGGAATCACAACAACGTAAGTCTATAATTTTAATATAAGAAATTGTAATAAATAAATTTAACATAAAATTAAATTTAGTATGTCTAATGGACTAACTAATGTATTGATTCCTTAATCATTCTCTGATATCTTTTTCTTAATTTATTTTACAGGAAGTGCTCAGACACTAAAATACATTAGTTTAATTACACTTACATTACAAAATGCCCTGGTTGGGCTTAGTATGCGTTATGCACGTACAAGATCAGGAGATATGTTTCTTTCATCAACTGGTATATTACATTCTTTATATAAATTAAAAATTGTATTTATTATTTTTATTACATTCATGTAAGTTATTAATGTATAGTAATTAAATGTTATTCCAGCGGTAGTTATGGCGGAGGTTGTTAAACTTTTAACATGTCTAATATTAGTTCTTGTTGAAGAAGGAAACTTTCCAAAATTTTTTGATGCCCTAAAGTCAACAATCATAAAACAGCCTGTTGATACTCTAAAAGTATCTGTGCCATCACTTCTATATGTTGTACAGAATAATCTTTTATATATATCAGCATCTAATTTAGATGCAGCAACTTATCAGGTATATCCAATACTTAGGTATACATTTGATATTTTTCACCTATTAATACTATTTATTACATGCTTTTTATACATACTATTCCTCAGGTAACATACCAATTAAAAATTTTAACAACAGCATTTTTTGCTGTGGTAATACTACGAAAGTCTTTAAAGAATACTCAGTGGGGAGCTCTAATATTATTAGTCATAGGTGTAGTATTAGTACAACTAGCACAAAGTTCAGATACTGCTTTACCATCTGGTATAGAACAGAACCATTTACTTGGATTCTCAGCTGCCTTAAGTGCATGTTTTTTATCAGGGTTTGCAGGGATATACTTCGAAAAAATACTAAAAGATTCAGATATATCAGTATGGATGAGAAATGTTCAATTAAGTTTACTATCATTACCTTTTGGATTAATTACATGTTTTGTAAATGATGGTGAAATTTTACGAAAACAAGGTTTCTTTTTTGGCTATGATCTATTTATTTGTTATTTAATTGTACTTCAAGCAGGTGGAGGTCTTATTGTTGCAATGGTAGTTAAGTATGCAGATAATATACTTAAAGGTTTTGCCACCTCTTTAGCCATTATTATTTCTTGTATAGCTTCTATATATCTTTTCGATTTTAACTTGAGTTTCCAGTTTTCTTTAGGTGCAATTTTAGTAATATGTTCGATTTTTATGTACAGTCACCAACCAAAATCGACATTTATCGATAAACATTCTCGAAGTGATAAAGTTTAATATAAATTAAACTAAACTTATTTGTAAGATGAAAGTGATATTTCCCAATTCAGCAAGTGTTTTAACATGTTCATTCAACAACATAATTTAATACATTTCTTCCATATAAAATGGGAATTTCTCTCTCATATGGTTTACATATTAGTATATATGTTATCACATACTTTATCAGTATTCTATTATACTTTTTAACAAGAGGTATAATGGAATTGCTCAAATACATAGAATCGATCGAAGAATAGAATCAATAAAATTGATTTCCTAATATTAATCATGATCAATAATATAATTAATTGATAGTTCAGAATATTTTCATAAGAAAATACAATTTACTAATAGACCATATGCTAGAGAGAAATAAGAATATATAAATACATTATTGAATAAATTCTATGTTAAAATTAACTAAGATCAAGTAAGCATATATTTATATCAAATTAAAAAATTACATACATCAATATATAAAAATATTCCATCTAAAATATATCTTAAAAATTGAGATATATTTTTAGAGTATTATATACAAATAATTTTAATTAGAATGCATATAAAAAACAATAAGATTGTTTCCTTTTAATTTATATATTTTTATACAATGTTACAATGTTTGATTATAGATATAAGTATACATATGTATCAACAAAACTGAATTCACTATTATTGTACTTAAGTTTTAATAAATATGTCTTATAATGCATACGCAACTTATATATTAAAATATATCTATTTACAATTTTAAAATATAATGTAAATTGTAGACTAAAAGAGTAAGGAACAAGATGAAATAATTTTTAATTTTGTAATGCATCTAAGCTATAAGGGAAAATACGTTTGGTTACAAAAAAATCAACATATGTACTTCTGTATAGATCTTATCTCTCATCATTACTAAGGTCATTACATATAATAAATACTGATCTCAAATATTCAAATTGTAAAATATGAAAACCTAGAATTAAATAATATTTATATAAATATTACTATATTATTAAAATTATAAATCAATGGAATTTTGTTTAAATACTTGAATAATATCGATTTCAGATACAAAGGATCGATAGTAAAAGTTACTTACGTAATGCAAATAGTGTTGGAGAGAATTAAGCGGTAGTGTCATGCAAGTTGGCAGGCGTGTACGGTATCGTTGAATGCTGAATCGCTCCAGTGTAAGAAGCAGAATTTTCGATTTCCAGTCGGTATATAAAAGTAACGATAAGAATGAGTGAGCCTCAATCGAAGAAAGTCAAGATGACGAACTCATTGACACAACTAAAAGAAATCACAACGATTGTCGCCGATACCGGTGATTTTCAAGGTAAGTAATAAAATAAGTTTTAAATAAATGGTTTTGCACCTAATACACATACGGTCAAAGGTGAAGGTGACTAAAAAAAAGTATGGTAGGGGTACACTAATAGCGCACTTTTAATTTATCTTTTAAACATCTTTTTACTTGAAGAATAAATATTTTTTATATATCTACTTTATTGTACATTCATTTTATAAATGCATATATGCATAAGCACTATAATAGAATACGCAATACTTCATTAGAAAGCAGATATTAGTTTAAAGTTTAGATTACGTTATGCATGCAAGAGTAGGGGAAATTACAAAATCTTCCGATCTTACGATTGCTTTTTTTTTAATAGTTTCATAATAATGCTATTTATACTTATCAATATTTTATAAAAATGTAATAAAACTAAAATGTAACTAAATTATTATTCTTTACCATCGTACATAAATAAATATATAAATGTATAAAATATATTTTATATTACAAAATACATTATGTGATTTTATTGTAATCGTTATATCATTAAAATCATTGTATTATATCATAATGAATAATTTATAACATATGTTAAAAAACCAAATTAATTACATACAATTTTAATTATGTATTTAAAATGTAAAATAAGTAGTTTTAGTTTGATTCATTCTATTATATTCTATTATAAACCTTCACATTATAAACCATTCTTTTTAATACTATGTAGGTAATATTTTGTTGCATTAAATAGAAAAATTTCTATTTATCATGTAATGTAATCCATAAGATATGTATGTATGTATCTATTATCTTTGACCTATAGATGTCAGTGATAACTCTTGGAATATATATAAATAAGTAAATATATATAAATGTCTTACACTAAAATATATGTTATTACAAACTAAAATGAATGTATCATCTTATTACCATATAAAATTTTTATTAATGCATTAATTTATTATCTCATTGTCTTTAGCTATGGAGCAATTTAAGCCAATAGATGCAACTACAAATCCTTCTTTGATCCTTGCTGCAGCTAATCAAAAAAAATATGCTCACTTAATAGATAAAGCTGTACAATATGGAAAAAAGTCTGGATCGTAAGTATATTATAATATTAAATTAACAAATTGAAAGTATAGTTATTCTAGTAAATATTTTAAATAAATGTGCTACCTTTACTATTACTTAAATGCCCATTATTTTACAAATTTTTAATATATATTAAATTTGTTGTCTTATTAAAATATTAGTACTAAATTATGAGATATTTATTTTAACACAATAAAGAAAAGTATATTTTTTAATACTAATTTGTAAAAATTAGTACACTGAATTTTTTATAGTTTTTATATTATTATTAATACTAAATAACTATTATAATTAAAAAATATATAAATGCTCGTTTTAGTAGATAGATCTGTAGATATAGAATCTATAGTACAGTAAAAGTTAATTTAAGACATTATAGGAATTATAAGGGATAAAATGATATACGTGAACAGAATAGTATACATATCAAGAAATATAAAGGAATTAAAGTAAATCTGTATGAAAATGTAGGAAATTCTATGAAGATTAGTATTAGGAATGGGAGAATATTAAAATTTATAAAAAAGAAAAATAAAAGGAAGTGTATGCAGCAAAAGGTATGAAAGAAAAGAAGTATTCACTTGAAATTATAACTGTGGTAATAATTAATATGATAATTTTGTGATTTACGTGGCTTCTTAATTAGAGAAATGGGAAACTTATAAACTAATGTATTTGTTTCAGTACTTTGACAGAACAAGTTGAAGCAGCTTTAGACATTACATGTGTTCTTTTTGGTAAAGAAATCTTAAATATTATACCTGGTAGAGTTTCCACGGAGGTAGATGCTAGGTTGTCTTTTAACAAAGAAGCTAGCATTGAGAAAGCCAAACGGTTAATTGCTTTATATGAAGAACTTGGTGTAAATAAAAATCGTGTGTTAATTAAGCTTGCTTCTACATGGGAAGGTATTCAAGCAGCAAAGTAAGCTGATCTCATTTTTATTATCAACCAGCTGTTTAATAAAAAGATCAAACTTAAAATAGTAAAATTCATTTGTGTATAGAGAACTGGAAGAGAAATATGGAATCCATTGTAATTTAACGCTTCTATTTTCTTTTGCTCAAGCGGTTGCATGTGCAGAAGCAGGTGTAACTCTCATATCACCGTTTGTTGGCAGAATTTTAGATTGGTAAGTTCAACAATGTTTTTTATAAGTATTAAAAAACTGTACAAACGAAGTGATTTGTTAGGTATGTGGCAAATACAGATAGAAAGTTGTATGATTCTAAAGAAGATCCAGGTGTTATATCTGTAACTAACATTTTTAATTACTATAAAAAGTTTGGATATAAAACAGTTGTTATGGGTGCCTCATTTAGGAACATTGGTAAATATAAAAATTAATATTTATTAGAGGGTTAAGATTATTTTAAAATTAATTATAGTTACTAAAACTAGAGGTTGTAATAAAAATTATATTATATGATTTTTTCATTAAGGTGAGATAAAAGAATTAGCTGGTTGCGATTTTCTAACTATAAGTCCCAAGCTATTAGAAGAATTGGAAAAGAACAATGAACCAATTCGCAGAGTACTTACAGTAGATGCAGCAAAGAAATCTGATCTTCAAAAGACCAGTTTGAGTGAAGCTGAATTTAGGTGGCTTCTTAATGAAGATCAAATGGCAACAGATAAATTAAGCGAAGGTATTCGAAAATTCACAGTGGATATTCGCAAATTGGAGAAGCTATTGCATGCAAAGATACAATCTTAAATATAACCAAAATACTTTTCTTAAACATACTTATGTAACAAATGTTTTGTCGTAAATATTGTACACAACAATACTAAAAAATAATAATTATTTCGAATGATAAGTTTTCAATATGTAATACATTCCACTCTTTGTATCTCCACAATATGTGAACAATGTACAAATGAACATAGAAATTATACTTTTAACATTAAATAAAAATGGGATATTAAGAAAGTGCATACTTATAAAGATTTATTTCAAGAGTTTAGTTTATTTATAACTGATAAAGTATATCAGGACACCAAAATAATTGCATGTAATTATTTAATTAGCTAGGAAATCGAAATAATACTGTATAGAGAAGATTTCTGAGAATTAAAGCATTAATTTAATCCTAGAATAGTTAAGCAATTCTCCTTATTGATCGAAAAATTTAATTTTTTAATTTTGTCATAAAGAGGTTAATTCAGTTATTCCATCGTGACATGGTTATAATATTTCAGAGCCTATGAGTATTGTTCACGTTAATTATTCCTTTTATGATCCTTTTAAAAACAGCGGAAGGAAATGATTATTGAGAACTCGATTTTTAACGGTAAGAAATAACAAATGTTTTATTAAGTAAGGAAACGAACTAAACAACTACAAGAATTACATTATAAAAAACACAAATGCTATGAATTCAAATTAAACATCGGAAATGGCCTTTTCCGTTTGAAGTATTGCGCCCTAATATTCGTTTCTACGAATGTGTTTATAATTGTTTGTATAATTCACGGTCGTACCATGGTAGATTCCAACGATCATGTAAACAGATCTCGACACTCGCTAGGGAATACTATTCAAAAATTGTATCGCGTCTAATCGTAAAACATTAATATGGACGGTCAACAAAGTTCGCATTCTTACGAGATAGACACAAAAAGAACATTTCTGTTTCTATCTTAGACACTCATAGCATATCACGATGCGTAGAACGAGAATCTTCCTGCAACGATGATTCGATGTTAATTTTTCATAACTAGTCATGACTCAATTTTCAGATACTCAGTTTTCCCTAGGCTTTGGTACATGAGTGTCGAGACCTATTTATATGATCATGACATAGTCTATAATTTTGCATCGTGCGGTAAATATGTAAATATAACACCGATCAATGAACAGCGTCGGTGTGCATGTCTGATTAGACAGGGACAGAAGCAGTCTCTTAGTAGCGATCTCTTTCTA
This sequence comes from Bombus impatiens, assembly GCF_000188095.3. NCBI lineage: Eukaryota > Metazoa > Arthropoda > Insecta > Hymenoptera > Apidae > Bombus > Bombus impatiens. The sequence goes on along the minus strand of NT_176837.1, from coordinate 3,742,876 downwards.
TTCTCATATCGTATCCACTTACATCGTAACATATGACTCGCGTAGTTGTATATCTCAATGATCACTTGTAGCTCTTCTGTATAATCACGGTCTCAAAATTTCAAATTTATAAACACGAGCAGAATGCTCTAGCACTCCATGGGCACGACAACCAAGCTTAAATTCCATAAATTTCTGAACTGCCCACATGTGCGAGCCCCTGTATCACAGACCCGCCAATTGAGCGATTTTTAAAATTTCCTTATAACTAAGAAACCAGGGAGACTATTTAAATAAAACCAGATAAAGTTTGATAAAACCAATCTCAATTAATTCTTTAGGTTCTAAACTTTCATTTGAGCCCTCATAAGTTAAGAAATTTTGTCTAGGAACCAAAAAATTTTAATTTCTTAATTTTGCCACTTATTGATTGAATGTAATTAAATGTTATGTATGTATACTTCAGATTCAAATATTTCAGGATTAAATAATGGGCACGATATGTTTAAGGTTGTTGAATTGTTTTTTTTTATAATCTACAAGGATATTGAAGAATAAATATATAGTATAAATATATGTATAGACCTTATAATTTCTTTAAAAAGTGACTATGAAAGAAATAGTTATAGTTTATTTTCTCCTTCGGCATTCATCGAGTAGGTATTTATATTTTTGTCTTAAAAATTTTTTAAATTTTGTCTTCTGTTTGTGAAAAAAGATTATTTTTAGCGTTGCATGTGATCCTTGAAATACTATAATTTTGTCCTGAGAAGTTTTTTTATATAACAATAAATAAGGCAAATATTTAGGTGATCCCATTTAGCTAGGCCACTCTATATATTCTAAAAATACGAAAATAAATATACGTGATTATGAAGTGATTATGATGTATGTTATCCTGAAAGTAAACCATTAAATTAAACTAAACTGTATGGAATGATTTTGAATTTTACCCTAACCTTGTTCAATTAATCGAAATTGCACTCCAACGTTTCTAACCTCGTTTTATTATTAATCAAATAATTATATTTGTCAGGTTGATATTAAATTTTCCAAAATGCCGAAGAAAAAGACAGGACAAAGACGGAAAGCTGAAAAACAAAAATTAAGGCAGAAAGAAATTAGAACCGCTAAAGATCAATTAGATTTAGCTAAATTTCCATGCAATGCAGTAATGGTAAATATGATATATTATAATGTACATCAGTATTATCATAATTTAACCCTTTTACAAATAAATACCGAAAATAAATCCCAATTTCACAAATATATTTTTTATATCATAAAATTTCAAATATATTAATTATTAATATTATCAATTAGTAGAAAATATTTAAAAATAGCCTATGTCTCATAAGCAGAGTATCCGTATTTCTATATATCACACTTATATCTAATTTTTAATAAAGGAATGTGACAAATGTAGCAAGAAACAAAAAAGTAGAGCCTTCTGTTATTTCTGTCAAAGTGTACAACGATTACCAATGTGTGCTCATTGTGGAAAAATAAAGTGTATGCTAAAAACAGGAGATTGTGTTGTTCGTCATCCTGGTGTGTTTAATACTGGATTGGGTATGGTGGTAAGTACATGTAACTTACATATAATTAAATATATATATAATTACGTATAGTTATAATAATTAAATATATTATACAGTATAATAAACTATGAGAGTATAAGTAACAGACATAAATTTTTAAAGGGAGCCATATGCGATCATTGTGAAGCATGGGTTTGTCACGGAAGACGTTGCCTTACAACTCATGCATGTATATGTCCATTGATAGATGCAATTTGTCAAGAATGTGAAAGAGGTGTATGGGATCACGGTGGTAGAATATTCCGATGTTCATTTTGTAATTGCTTTCTTTGTGAAGATGATCAATTTGAACATCAAGCATCATGTCAGGTTTTGGAGGCAGAAAGTTTCAAGTGTAAGAATATAAAAGAGATAAAAATATAAGTATAAATATATTTTACATATAATTATATTAGTGTCATAATTTTTGGTTTATTGTAAACAATTAATATTTTTAGGTCAATCATGCAATCGATTAGGACAATACTCTTGCTTGAGATGTAAAACATGTTATTGCGAGGATCATATTAGAAGAAAAGGGTTTAAGTATGAAAAGAACAAACCTATACCTTGCCCCAAATGTGGTTTTGAAACATCTCAAACAAAAGATCTTAGTATGTCAAGTAAGTAATAATAATAATAATAATAATAATAATAATTAGTTCTAATACTACTTTTTTATATCTACATTTAATTAAAAAATTATAATTTTTAGTAATTATTTTCAAAATTATATTTTCTATTCTATTGTAGCAAGAACTCATAAATTTGGTAGACAAGGTGGAACATACGAATCTGATGATGAAGGTGAATATAATTATTATGGTAAAGGTCTTAAGTATTTTAACGTTTACTTATTGTCTTTATAGCCTGCTGTATATCATCTTTTTTACAGGAAATCAATCACAAGACTATATTCCTGAAAATCATACATCTTATCAGGAAGATGAAGATGAAGATGATGATAATGATGAGGATGCTGATGATAATGATGATGACGATGATGACGATGATGACGATGATGATGACGATGATGATGATGGTGATGATGAAGGAGAAAGAGAGCGGGTAAATGAGTTAATAAGTGAAAATCAAGAAAATTGCGATAATAAATTGCATCAAAGTATTAATAAAAACGTTTAGCAAAAATTTAAATTTTGCAACTAAATGTAAAAATGGAAAAATAAATATATCACTGTTGTCTTTATAACAAATTATAACATGCTATTTTTTAATATGAAAAATTGTATTTCAAATATCGATACGTATAGGATAAAGCTAATTGGGAAACCTAATAGTTCCTGACTATTAAATAATAATACATGAAAATATTAAATTTATTATACATCGGCTTTATGTAAAATAATTAGAAATTTTACAAAGCAATGAATATGGATGTATTGCATATACAGAAATGTATGTTACACACGCAATGAGGTATATTCAGATGGAAATGCAAAAGTATGAGAGCCAAAGGCATTAACACTTGGCAAAAGTCCAGCATTTGGAATAATATTCCATGATAATGTCAATGTTACATTCTTATTTCCCCTAGAAAAAGAAGCAAACATTAGGTTATTTTATAAAAATGTATAATTTCTTCGATTAAAAAGTTCTACTTATAATTATTAGAAAAAATTACCTTAAACCATTACCATCATCCCAGAAGTAATATTTTGTATTCATATTTTTAAAATCAAGTACTGCATTATCCCCGCGCAGTACTATTTTATCCCATAACACTACCTAGGATACAAAAACATTTTAATATAATATACAAAATGAATATGATTATAAACTAAAAATATTCCTATATTACAATACTTATGTTATACCTGATTAAAACCATTATTTTCTGTTTGATACTCTGCTGTGAGATATAAAAATAATTGTTTAACATTCCAATTAAATAATGGAGTCAGATGTATATATACTAATATATGTAAAGAAATGATATATTTTGTGATCTTATATTATTATAAAAAGATAAAAATTAATATAAATATAAACAAAAATAAATAGAAAGGCTTGATAAATATTCCTATTGATATAAAGAAGCTTAAAATATAAGAAATCAAAATATTCAATAGTATAATAGATAAATATTTATATAATAAAAAAGGATATCAGTTTGTAAATCAAATGTTAAGTATCCCAAGTCATTTTTTTCTCTTGAAGCACTGTAATCTGCTACATTCTTCCTACAAAATAAAACGTGAATAATTATTAATATATTTATTTTCATAAACAAGTAAAGAGTATTTTAAACATTTATAAATAAATATTAATAATTTTAACCAACATGTTTATATTATATAGTTCTTCATAAGGTCTTCCATAAATTCAAATGATATTCAAATAATATTTTCATAATATATCAGGTAACATTTTGCAAAAAAATTTATATCACGTCGAAATAAGTTTTATATTATATTACAGTAGATACATAATCCAGTAATGAAAAAGTCAGATATAATAACACATAATTTGAGATGAAATATCGTGAATAAATAAGTTTATTCTTTTCCTGAATTTACTCTTATAATATCTGTAAAATAAATTCACTATACTTACACAACTACTTTTACAGTATTTAAAGTTGCATTTGCTCTGTAATCAATAAATACAGTAGAGAGAAAACAACAAAATGTTAGACACGCCGAAACAGTCAAAGTATATGCCACAATAGCATTACTGCGCGTAAAAACGGTATGCATTATTACGTTTTAATATCGATGATTAGGGTATATAAAATTCGTATTTAATAAATCAGTTAATCGAATCATGCATCAAAATATTTTAACCAAAATCATCGTCACCTCGATTTCGATTTTCAACGTCAGCACTTCGACACAATGGAACACCGGGTTGGTGTTCGAAAATATATCGAATAATGTACCGTGTTCACAAATAAAGTAAATTTTACTTTAACAGTCAATGTAAGTTTACTCAAATTACGTAAATTTACTTATTTACTGTTTCCATTTTACAGAAATGCTTACAATACATTCTATTATTACATTATTACATTCTATTATTACATTCTATTGTTTAAATTATATCTTTATTAAAATCCATATTAGCTTCATAAATAAATGAGACTTCATAGATAAATAAGAGCATTAACATGTAGAAAATAAATTTCATATAGTGTGTTTATAAGAGCAAATTGTAAAGAATATCAATTCTTTTAAAAATGATTGATATAATTATCACATTTCTAATAATGTGAATATATGTATTCATGTATAATAATTAGTATTCATGCATATACATTGAATTGGATTACTGGAATATAAAGAATCTAATTGATGATCTAAGTCGTTCCTTGTCTGGTGTGAATATATGCACAAATACACATAATAGTTTACTTTTTTATCTGCAGCAACTTCAAGGAAGTGGAGATTACTATGCAACATGTTTATGTGGAATGTGTAATGTATTGTATGAAAGAAAATAAATAATTTGTCTTAAGAAAGGAGTTGAATGCGTTGGATATGTCGCATTTGGTAAGTAATTAAATATTACTAAAATATTTTTATGATTATTTCTAACTTCAAAACATTTTCTTCTCATGTAATTAACGAGATAGATGTTAAGATTCGCATCATAACATTTTTTAAATTGTTTATTTTTTAACATGATTTTCGCTATAATGTTATACTAACAAACATATATGTTTTTAAATTAAATTATCTGCAAGAAAATTCTTAAAAATTGGTGACGATAATTAATTGTTTACTTATTAGATTATATATTAACAATATAATCATTAACATTGAATAAGAGTTCTTCTTTTTATATCCTATCTAATGTTTACATTAAATCTTGAAACATATTATATTTTGAGACATTAATTTTTAAATTTAATATCAACCTCATAAACACTAAAATATATACATGTTACATTGCAATGACATTTGCATTAAAATTAATTTGACTTATTTTATTTCAGAATAAAAAAGAATGGGTTGTGTCAATAGTCGAACAGATATTAATGATTTACATCCAAATGTTTTTCAAGTGACGAATGTAGATGATTTAGGTAATTTAATTACACCTGGACGTTTAGAAGTTACAGAAACTGATATAATACTTTACCAACGTGGTAAACAACCTATTAAATGGCCATTACGATGTTTAAGGCGATATGGCCATGATGCTGAAATTTTTAGCTTTGAATCAGGAAGAAGGTGCTCTACAGGACCAGGCATTTATGCTTTTAAATGTCGTAGAGCTGCACATTTATTTAATCTTGTGCAAACAAATATTCAGGTTTGTTTAGTTTTTATAATATTAAATGTAAAAATATGCATATGAGTATTTTTCAAATAAAGTTTATTATAGGTTTGTAATAATAGTGGAGATGATACAATATCCAGAGAACTTCCAGTTGCTTCTCATTCTGTTCCTACAGTAACAAGAGTGACAATACCAGTTGAGCCTAACTATTTGGATCTCATATTAAATAGAACTAATAATCACATGGGTCCTAGATTTGCACATAATCAACAAAACGGAGTTGGAAGATTAGATAGTGTGGGAAGTAGCACTGGTCTCATGTCATCCCAAGGAAACATAAGTTCTCCTACATCACCTCCTGTGTTACCACCGCTACCACTACCACCACCACCATCACCACCACCACCACCACCACCACCACCATTTCCTCAACCACATCCGTCCTCACTTTATGTGAATGAAGAAATATTGTCTTCTCTATCATTAGAAATGGAACATAATAACAACAAAAGCCTTAGAAGTGCAATACAGAGGTAACTAAAAATATAATTATATTGTTTGTATTGTTTAATAATATCTATAATCTTGTATGTTTTTATAGATCTCGTACAGTCAGTAATTCTATATCTGATAATGGTTCAGCATCATTAGAACTGACATCTATATACAAAAGTTCAGAAGTCACTTCTCAAATTAAATCACCACTCTCAGTAGCAACTTATATGAATGTAGACATTAATACTGATATTGGTCCACTTTCTCCAAGTCATAGTATTTCTGAAGCAATGCAGTTTAAAGAAGATAAAAACGAAAACAGTGAATCTGGACATGCCTACATAAATATAAGTCCTGGTCAAGAATATCCAGAATTTCTTGGTGCCAAATCACGACCATCACCATTGTTGTCTATTCAATCTGATGTAGAAGAAACAACAAGACATTGTTATGCTAATTTAGAACCAAGTGAAATTGAAAATTTAAGAAAAAGATTTTCTGGAGTATCTGGTCCAGAGAAATCACCTCTACCTCCATCAACACCACCAAGTGGTTCAGGTAAAGAAGTAAATTATGCTGTATTAGATCTGGATACAAAGGATGTACCAATGAATTCACCATTAGATGGTCCTTCAAATTCTACTACATCTCCTCCAGAATCTCCAAATAAGATACAAAAGGGGTATACTACAATAGATTTTAATAAAACAGCTGCTCTTTCTCATTCAGTCAACCCAAATCTTGTAAATGATAATGAAGGTTCGAGGAAAACACGTCACAATTCTACAATTAGTGATTTAGCAGCCTCTGGTAGACGTAGTTCATCTATAAGTGAATAATACATTTTTTGTTTCCTGACTGTGCCTACATAATAAATATTTGTAGCATTTTATAAAAAATATGAAATAATACGCTTTTCTTTTTTATTGAATTCTAATATTGAATACTATAAAACCAAAGAAGGAATATTAAATTAGTTTGTATAGTTTTTGTACACTTATTTTGTACAATATTAAACAAATGAAATTTTTTAGTGCGTAAAAATACAACACATTTAATTAAAAAATCGTATCTCACGATTTTTTCTACAATTTATTATTCATTTGGTAGCATTTAGTTATGTATAACGTACACAAAGGACATCACAGTATTTTTAAAGAATAAGTCATTTTCCAAGTGCTATTAGTATGCACAAAGGAAAAAATCTCTTTTATATGTATGATATACAAATGTGTTTATAAAACATTGTATGTAAAATGATTTTTCAAATTGACTATTGTAGGGGGATTGGAAGCAGGAGTGCTCTAATTTTCCTGTATCATAGGAATTGATGAGGCTCAAATAGAGTAACTGAAATGAGAGTTTATGACGTGATAATATAACAGAATGATGATAAAAGAATATATCATTTTAAATGGCTACTTTTAAAGTAGTCAATTAAAATTTAACTATGGCCATAATTTGGAGTGATTTTGATATAAATGATAGATATTTACAGTAAAACATTGCATATATGTGTGTATATATATACATATTATACAGCACAGGTATTATACAGGGTGGTTGGTAACTGGTGGTACAAGCGGAAAGGGGGTGATTCTACGCGAAAAAAGAAGTCGAAAATATAGAATAAAAAATTTTTTTTTTAATTTTTCCATCGAGACAACGATCTACAGTGAGATTCGTTATAAGGAGACGTGATAAAGTGCACGCGTACCGAGCGAAAATTCAAAGTCGATTTTCTCGAAAACAAAGCCTCAAAGGAAAAATTTTTATTCTATATTTTCGACTTCTTTTTTCG
>NT_176837.1:3638992-3734295 GCF_000188095.3 Bombus impatiens | reverse complement strand
AGGGGGTGATTCTACGCAAAAAAAGAAGTCGAAAATATAGAATAAAAAATTTTTTTTTTAATTTTTCCATCGAGACAACGATCTACAGTGAGATTCGTTATAAGGAGACGTGATAAAGTGCACGCGTACCGAGCGAAAATTCAAAGTCGATTTTCTCGAAAACAAAGCCTCAAAGGAAAAATTTTTATTCTATATTTTCGACTTCTTTTTTCGAGTAGAATCACCCCCTTTCTGCTTGTACCACAAGTTACCAACAACAAAATTAGTTGTATATACAGGTATATATATATATACATACACACAGACACAGATGCATATGGAGATTAGTATATTATAGCTCTTTAGAAAAATGTTTTTAAAATACACAATTTTAATAATGCATTATCATGTTCTATCTAGAATTTGATATATTTTATAATCATTTTCTTTATAAATTGAGTGTATATATATATATATACACACACACATATATATATATATAAGTTGATTAAAATATGTTTCTTTTACACAATTAATCCGTAATAAGAACTTTAATTGTAATATATTTAAGATATATGTTGTTATAAATTGTATATATATGAAAGTTGATTAAAATATGTTTCTTTTACAAAATTAAGAGAAATAGTTCAATCTGTAATAAAAACTTTAATTATACTACATATATTTAAGATATATGTGTGACATAATATATCACTCATTTTTATTCAGTAGATAAGAGTATGATTTTTGTGTATTGATTAATTTTAAAACTGATGGCTTTTTAAATATACACAAACAGTGTTTTCTATCTATATAAATTTCTTTATAAATAATGTTAATATTCTTATAATAATTTTGTTAATATTAAAAAAATTTCAATATTATTTGCTTAAAATATAATTTAGTGTTAGTAACTTGATTTTTCTGGATTATATTATTTTTTATAATTTTATTTTCTAAAAACGTCTAATATATGTATTTAAAATCTTTAAAGTGTATAAAAATACTTTTATCACACATTTATTATATACTTCTATGCAATATTTTGCATATTTATAGTTCAATAAAAAAATATTAATCATTGTTAGGCTCTTACTATCATGCTCATACCATAATATTTAGTTAATCACGACTGTTATTATCATATTTGTTATTTGCTAATTAGATTTAAATATGAAATTACTAAAAAGATGTTAAGATTGTTTTAATACCTAGTACTCAATACAAGAAATAATATCCATATTTTAAATCTTAATTTTGCAATGCATGATATTTACTGCACAGTTTTGTCAGCTTCCTTCTATTATAAGTATTAATATAAATGTTTAGAAGAGGTGAATGAAACTAGAGTAACAAGTATGGTGCATTGCTAAGTTTAATATTAAGAACATAATTTTTTTATATTGAATATTGTCAAAAAATATAACATCACATATTTACAACATATACATAACACATACATCTGAAAACATAATTAATTAAAATCATTTATTTTTTACAAGCATATAAACACGTTTAATGAATAGAAATGTTACAATATTCTTAAATGCTATTCTGAAAAACTGATTATTCATTGAATACATTAGACACTTTTACTTCTAGAAAAAATGCTGCATGCTATAAGTAATTTTAAATACATATTGTAGTAACATGGTATTAGAAAAAGATGTAATAAAAGATTCCGTGATTACACGTAACTACATGTTATCTCATAATATTGACATATTCACTGCCATAGTTTAACATCTATTAAAGAAACAAGTATAACTTTTCATATGGATTTAAAATAATTATTGCTAATACTTCATATTATGTTTCATCATATTATGATGGAAGTAAAACTTTGTTACAGTTATTACTAATCATACATATTTTGTATGAATAGATAATGGTAGTGAATAAATTGATATAAAATAGTAAAATATTCTGCTTTGTTATATAATAATTTTATATGAGAATATATTTGACTACATACATAGATCTTATATTATCATTTAATATATGATTTGAATGCAGAGTGCACTTATATCCTTGAACAAATTAAGAGCTTTATGTTCAAAATGTAATAGTAAATAAGAAAAGGCAGGCTGGCCCATATAGAAGAATATATGTTTTCATAGTCATATAGGATTACACATATAGAAACTACTTCAATAAATAACTACACATGTATTCACTTTAAATTTTAAATAACCAGATCTAAAGAGTCAAAGAGCTTCTATTTTTATTTTTATTTATTAGATTCAAAAGCATGCTTGTATCATTCTCTTAATTCATAAGTTTTCTTTTCACAAATATTGTTCTTAAAGATATTTGAAAATATTGTATTGTTAAAAGTTTGTTACATTTAAATGAAGCAAGTGATTTAATATACATTATTAACTTTATACATAGAATATATGAATATATAAGTGGTAAAAGACAACATTATATTATAAGTTGTATTTTCTTTCAATCTTTCAAGTTGTAACTAATTAAATTTGTTATGTGTTAAGTTGGATTTTTCTTGAATTTAACGCTTTCAATGTAATTAGGGAAGTATTATGCAAACTAAAATACAATACATTTGAAACTTTTTTCTTTTTTTTATCTAAATATGATGAAAATAAAAAAGAAACTGTAAATAAAGAATGAATGCAATCTTTTGAAATTACTTTGTAGATATACATGTGTATAAACTTAAAATATAATGAACTTTACACCATTATATTAAATAATAGTGCTGATATGGAATAATGACTATGGATATATATGAAGTTAAATTTATTGTTTAGGATACTTATATATTGGCAATAGTTCAATTTAATGACTCATAGAATGACAATGCAACATAAAATTACATTAAATTTTATATTTTAATGCATATTTTACAATTAAATTCCAGTCTTAAGTTTAAAATGTCTCTTATAAAAAAATTAGATATTTTACATCATTAGTAAGGAAAAGAAAGAGAGGAGGGATATAGCCAAGAATGGATGAACAAAATGTTTTCATAATTCTAATATATTTGAAATAATAGTTTTTGAGAATACTAAAAAGTGCCAAAGAAAAATTTGTTCCATTATGTGTGAAATAAATTTTGAAGTACAATAAATTCTAGTATAATATACTAAAAAAATTGTATGTTCATAAAAATAATTAAATCATTGTTTCATTCTTTGTAAGTGATATAAATGTATCATAAAGCTATACATCGAATACGTTATATGAATGTTTCATTGCACTTGATACAATTAATACTTTTATATTATTGCAAAGATAGAAACTCATTCTTATCTTTAAATATGACAGTATTATATGATCAATGATCAATGATCACAGTTGATTAGTTTTCAAGAAGTTATAATTCATTGATTAGTATTATTAATCAATCTAGAAATACTATATAATAAAAATGTTTTTGGATGCTAATGCAACATTTTTTAACTTACATTTCAAAGGTAAATAAATTAAATATGTATGAATTTATTACATATGTTTTGTTTGAAAAAGAAAAGTTAAATATTCTGTAACTGTTTATTGCAAGCAACAAATATTACTCATTAACCATCAAACAAAGACCAACAAAATTTGTTGAAATAATAAACATGATCTAATCCTTAATTAATTCTTAAAACAAAGAAAACGTTGCATTAGACATTTCAAACAGTAAATGAATGAAAGAAAGGAATCAACTTTTCTACAGCAATTTATAAAATTGTGCAATGTCGGATATTATCACAATGTATTGACAAAAGATTATAAGTGCGGCGCAACGACAAATTGGGCAAGCACGCTGAATGTGCACATTCACTGAATGTAACGGCTGTGAAATATTTTAATTCTTCGACTGTCATTTTATACTCGTATGGAAAAATGATTCGTAATAGTTTTATTCATTATTTCATAGTAATTCACTTCCCAAATTTTAACTTTGTTTCAACTAATTGCTATTTATTTGAATAAAATATAGCTGTCTCTATTTTTAATTAATAATATGAGAGTCGGAAAATTAACAGCATACATTATTAAGATGAAACATTGCTTTCCATGCTTTTTTATATTTTAAACTTCAATTAGAGGATATAAAATTAGTATTTTTCTTAAGTAAAAAAGTCATGTTTGTATGCATTTTACATGAAATATAAAGTAATTTTGAACTACGTATTTTAAAGTCGTTACGCAACTTTTGTTTACATGTATTGCGTTATATTTACTATAAAACTTTGTTTAAACGAATATTAACTAGAAATTGTTTTATACGTAATTGTATATAAGTAACTATAAAAACATAATTATTTTATTATTTCTTCTTTTTAATGGTTTATGTATGATTTATAATGTATACAAAATATATAGTAATGTTATTTTAATTAATCTATTATTATTTTTTAAAGTAATATTGTATGATAATAAATTAACCATAATGTTAAAGACATATTTAATAAGACAGTATTTAAATTGATATTATTCCTTTATTTAGAACATGTTTTGATATCACACAAATCTTTAGAAGGCACTTTTATCCACAGCCAAAAATTATGGCATTTACATACATATGTATATATCATTTTTAATTATATCTGTCCCAGTTTTACATATTTGAATACTAGACAGTCTTGAGCAACAAGCAAATACTAGTACCTATAATTGAGAAACAAAGAAGAATATGTACATGTGAATTATAATATTATGTAAGAATCTATTTTAAATTTTTCTTTTTCTGTGCTGTGGACCCCGTATAACACGGAATTCATATAACATGGAACATATCTCTCGCGTTATAAAGGGCCCCACTTTACCAAAATTAATAAAAAAATTATATAATTTTATTAGATAATATATTTTAGTACTTAAATTTTATAAAAAATATTTTGTTAAGCCGCGTGAAAAAATAACAGTCATATAGTTGATATTCTCAAAATTATCATACAGAGACTATACAAACATAAAATATTGTCTATAGTATTATAGATATAATGTTCTAATACAGTCATTTATTTCAAAATTTGAACATTTTCAATAACAATAATTTTGAAATATGTTTTTATATAAATATATATTTATTAAATATCTATATCAATATAAAAATGAATAACAATATAATCATCAGATTAATTGACTTTCGAATTTTTGACGAAATTCAAGATTTTATTACAAATTATGTTTCAATAAAAATAAAGGAAGCTTAATTGGATTAACCATGAATTCAACAGTCTATTAGTAAAAACAGATATAAAGAAATAATTAAGCAGCGAGCTGACGACGTCTACTCAATTCGTGATCTATTAAAATGGAAATATCAGGATGGCGATGAAAAATCGTCGTGCAATAGTTGACTGTTTGACTTGGGTCTGCGCCTGCTTTTAACAACAGACGTACTGCATTAACAAAGCCACTTTCGGCGGCTACTTGGAGGGCAGTCAATCCTTCTACGTTCAATTTCTCTAGCTGTGCAAGGGGTGATGTAACCAACAAAGAAACGGTTTGATGAAAACCTCTTGCAGAGGCTAAATGCAACGGTGTATTACCACCAGCATCTTGTATACTAGGATCTTCTCCATGTTCCAACAGTTTCGCCACCATGTCAGCATAATTTTTTCTGGAGGCAATGTGCAATGGAGTTTCACCATAACGCGACATTATACCGGTTGGCGTGTGAGATATAAGTAAAAACGCGGTGTTTAAAGCACCGCACTCGAGGCACTCGTGTAAAGGAGTTTCTCCTCTATCATTCTTCAGTGATGGATCCGCGCCAGCAGCCAACAACGTTTCGATCAACGATTCGATTTCAGTTCTATGATTGTTGTCTGTAATAAAAAAAATTATTTTTATTTATTTATTACAAAAAAATAAGAATAATTGGGAATAAATAGATGTGAAGATTACTTTTGATATTTGAATATACATATAATCTTAATATAATAATAATTGTTTAAATTTATTTCTTATTTATTAATTTTAATTTTTAAGTATAATTTGTTTTAAATATTAAGAAATATGTTGTTATTTAACAAAATACTTTTTAACGATAAAAAAATTAATGCTTTAATTTATCTGAATGCACATGAAGTTCATACCAAAAATAGTGGAGGAAGCTAAAATATGAAGTGCGCTGCGACCTTGATGGTCCTTTGCATTAACAGGACCAGCGCGTGCTAATAAATCAAGCGTTTCTAAAGCTGCTTCAAAATTATGATGTAAATTTTTTGATCCTTGTGCGTGAGCTAGTTGGCGTGTTAATATGTGTAGCGCGGTTAAACCACCGCCAGCTTCTTTCACGCCTGACGGGCAACCATATTTCAGGAGTTCTCCTACAAATTGTAATACATTTCCTGGTCCTCCATTTAAAATCACTCTGTGAAGCGCCGTCTCACCACGAGGGGAACGCACAGCTGGATCGCATCCGTTCGCAAGTAGTAAACTACGAAAGTTGGAAATAATCGTTTTTTATTTTCGATTGTTCTGTATCTATCAAATTGCAACGTTATTACTGGTAAAAATAGGTTGTAAATAAATTTAATTTCAATAAAAATTACGATGTTAATTAAAGATAACAATACAAATAATTTGTCAATACTGAAATTCTATGTTATAGAACAATAGACTTTTAACTCTGCTGCGTTCTTTAAATTATTTTTGATCCAATCTTATTTCTTTATCGTTAAACAATTTTTTAATTTTGAAGAAGACATAAAGGAAGGGTTATTAATGTGAAAAGAATTCCAAAATAAATAATGTGCCGATAAATGTATTGCTAAATTCATTTCAAATGTAATGCTAAAGAATATTTTAAAACATTAGAAATTTTATGATACGATTTAGAAGTCGTTTTAATATTATTCGAAAAAAAATAGATAGTAAGTAGAATATTTTTACATTTCACGTGCAAATTATGTTTCTGCGAGTATTTGTTCGTGTTAGTATTACAAAATTACGTGAAATTCTTTCGGGAATATTACATCTTTGAACATCTGGTAACAACATGGCAAGAAAGATATTGAGGAAAACCATATAAACAAGAACATTTTCATGGTTATTAACAAGTTTGATGGTAAAATTCATTAAGAATGATTCACGTATTCATTTACCTCGATCGTAATAATTCCGATGTTTGGATACTTTTTACGACGTCAACATATTTCCCCACTAAAATTCAGTGGGCAAAATTAGAATTCAGTAAAGTCGACAAAATTAGATCGCTGTATTTACTATAGGAAATATTTGAATCTTTTTTCTTCTGTTTAAAAGAATTATATTTTATGTAAGTTTAATATTTGATAGTAATATGGAATGTTAAAGTAATAATTCGTATACATAGGAAAGTAATAAAAAAAATGTGAAAATAATTAATAACAAGGAACTTTTTAAATTAATTTCTTCAAGAATAAATTTATTATGATTAAAAAAAGGCAAGCACTATTTATATTTTTAGTTATATTTATCTAAAACATACTTATATATAGACATTAAACAAAATAAGTAATACTAACAAATATTTCGAAGACCGAGAAAGATAATATATATAGTCACTGCATCTTTACATTTTTAGATATAACCCTCAAGCTCAAATTAAAAGACTAAATGTATATACACACTTGTGTCAATTTAAAAAAATTGAAATATATTTTTAATAAAATTTCAGCAAATTTAAAAAAATGGATACTTACTGACAATTATTAGGTATAATTTCGAAACTTTCAAATTAAATTTTTCAGAACTGTAGCTCACAATTATATCATTAGTATATACTTGTATATGTTTAACAAAAATCTTATTTAAAAATATAAAACAACTTTAACTTTTAACTTGTACAATTTATTGAAGAAATTTCTTACCTGAGAATAGGAAAACAATGATTCGTAGCGGCTACTAACAGGGGTGGATCACCTGAAACATTCCAATCCGGTTCGTCCAGGTTTTGTACAGAGTCACTGGCAAGAAGTGCCGCAACGCACTTGGCGTCCCCAGCACGTACAGCTTCGTGAAAATTCAATTCACTTTCGGGATCATATATTTCCTCAACGTCTTTTTGATGAACCACATCTTCTAACAATCCATTAGAAATTTCATAATTGTTTGAAAAATCGCTCGTTTCCATAGTAATATTATCGATAGAGTTTTGCAGTTCTTCTAATTTAAAATTATCCTCCGAAGAAAAATCGGTTCCACGTGTTTCCGACGTTGCATCTTGAGAATCACACTCAGTAAAAAACGCATCAACTTTCATTGATACGAGCGAATTTGAATCTGGTAATACACTTGAATCACAATCTTTCAACACTTCGTTTCTAATTTCATCAATATTTTTTGCATTTTCATTATCTTCATTGCTAATCGAAGTATTTTCATTTTTCTCTGGAAATTCAGCATCTTTGATATTTTTACATTCTACGGTATCTTTAACTTTCTGTTCGAGCAATTCTGAGGTAGAAAGCGTCAGTTTTTCTTGATTAACAAGAATTTTTTCTTGTTCCTGACCACTTGTTGCATGCTTCATCATTGCAGAATCAAATTCGGTGCTTTCCTCGCGCGTTGCTTGTTCTTTCTTGTTGTGCACTACTTTACTGACTACTGTGCCTGTCTTCTTCTCTATGTTCTGTTCCTGTGATATGAGTTCGTTTGTATAAGCAGCAGTCATTCTGATGATAGTTGCTCGCCTTTTAATTGAACCTGATTCTCTGGTAATTGGCTTGACGCCTTTTAAGAGGAAGATAGCTCCACACCGTGATCTACTTTACTGCAGTCATTGCTGTGTTCTGTTTTTTCTCTTTTTTAATACACCTGTTTATTCATTGGTCTTTCGGTACGGTGTAATTGTCTACCATACGATCGAGATATCGGTCGGTGAGTAAAAATTATAAATCTCTGTACGTGAATCGAGTGTGGAAACAACTCATAAAACAGACCAACGAATCACAAATACGTGACTGAAAATCAAATGAGTCTGCTTACGAAGCGTCGCTATGGATTTCTCTGCTTCCCCTCTCCTTCTGCTAAACATCCCCACCTTTACTCTTTACCCCACTTCTCAAAACCCCCTGCGGTGCATTCAAGGAATTTATTGTAGATTGACATACTGAAAAATTGGATCACAATCATGATATATAATCCTTTTTATTTCTACAGCTTTATACGTTTTAGACATTCACGAATATTGTTTTATCTATCTGCTTCTCCTTCTCATTAATAAAGCGTTAATAGTGCAAGGACTTTTACTTATCAAAATAATTAACATTTTTAGTTTTCAAAGTAACACTTTACCATTCATCACTTTCCTTACATTACGTTAATATGCAGAAAATTTTATTTTTATTTATGCTGTTATATGAAAATAAATAATTTTAATTTAATTATGCAAAAATCGAATACAAGGAGAAACTACAACAATATATAATTTTAGCTTTAATGGCGTAAACTAATTAGAATAT
This sequence comes from Bombus impatiens, assembly GCF_000188095.3. Lineage (NCBI taxonomy): Eukaryota > Metazoa > Arthropoda > Insecta > Hymenoptera > Apidae > Bombus > Bombus impatiens. Next base: position 3,724,906 of record NT_176837.1, on the reverse strand, counting down.
ATCATATCATCGTTAACTCATTTTTTATGATTTCATATATACATCGCGGAACATAATTTTACTTTTCATTCACATTTCCAGAAAGATAATTATTTTTTTTTAAACTTCAAATGTTATATTAAAAAGCATTAAAATATATCAATAATATATTAAATATTACTTATATACCAACAATTTGTTTTTTTTTCCATTATTCAATATTTCGAAATTATGCAAATTAATTACTTACAGTTAATTTACTTTGATCAAAAAACAGATTTTACAAAGAGCGCATTTAGAATATTTTTTGCTTAGAAAAATAAAAAGGTTACTTCGCGAAAATGCGTACAAAACATTTTTTGAAATGATCTGCTCGTTATCTGTAAATATATTCACGTGATATATGTACGTGTGTTATTATATATTATATAAAAAGTCCATGAGAGTCACATTTATTTTAATTTCATGCAAAAACCTCATTTTTAGGTTCTTGTTTAAAATTGTGCAAATAGGATTTGCATACGTATAAATGTATATATATTCTTTTTTTTGTTACTAATCTCCTAACTATAATTTTGCTTTACTTCCTAAAACCATTTCTCACTCTTTGTCAAATATTGTAAGTATATATATCTATGTGTCTAGACTTCTTAAGACTGCAAATGTTTCTTAGTATGCCCAACATTTTCTTGTATACATAAATTGTATAAAAATTCTACTAGCCCTGTGTGCAACATCTTACATTTAAGAGTATGTAATCAACTTATTGTGATGATTCTATTTTTGTTATTATAATGTGAAGGAGATTTTAGAAAGCAATATATGATTTAAATTACAACAAATGTATTGTTCATGAAAGGGATATAGTGTGGCCATAAACTAAAATGTTAAATAGTGATATACAGACTGATCCAGATGCACTTAGGACCATAAATATGTATATATATATATATATATATATATACACCTTGAACATTTAAAAAATATAGAAACTATAAATGTATAGTAATATTAATAATAATGTTTTCTCCATCTCTAATCAATCACAATATCTTAATTATTTAAAGTAGCACTTTTGTGCCAAGAAGTATCACAGGTATCTTCAAATATGTACATATTTCGAAAGGCTAGAAAAAGTTTGCCACAAAAGAGCTTAATTGATAAAATAACATAAAAAATGATGGTCATACACGTATCAAATAAAGAATATACATCGTTTTATTTGCTGTGATATCTAGAAACAGATTTGGATTTGGCGGACTATGATCTTTAGAATCAGATCGCCGTTTATTACAAAGTTTCTCTTTAGTATAATCGCTTCTACTATGAGAACGGCTACGAGATGATGATCGTGAATGCTTGCTTCTTGATCTTGACCTCGAACGTGAGCGAGACCGTGACCTTGATTGCGATTTTGACCGTGAATAAGACCTGGAGTGGGATCTAAAATATATATTATATTAAAATCACGATTATATTGAAACTGCCTACAATTTCGAATTTTATTGCTTTTCTCTATCAAGTACATATATTTATTTATGTCAATTGTATCAAATTTTCTATTTTTTCTATGAATGTAGCGTAGTATATCTTGTGCAAAATTTAAGAGATTTATGGAATAATTGGGCTTGCAAAAATTGCGACAAGTACCCAGGAAAACTATCATAGTTTACTTCATATTCTAATAAAAGTAAAAATTACGGAAATATTAATATACTATTATAGTTTGTAAAATGGATCTTCATATTTTATAATATTTTCTATTTCTTTTCTTTTGCTTAAATGTCAATATATAAGTGTATATATATTATATATATAAAAATATATATATAACATATTAATAAAATTAATTTAAATTGCTAAGTATTACAAATAAAATGCTATATTAATTTTAAAACTAATTATATCTATTTTGTTTCATTATTATTTTAGTTATGTACCGTCTTTACCGAAGGTTGTAGAGTACGTAATAGCAATACCATAAAGAAGAGAACAGATGAGTACTTATAGAGATGAAATCATATAAATATGTCAGGTATATGGGCGAAGAGTGGCTAGATGAGATGACTTACAGTTTATCTTTTACTGACCATTAGATCTATTATGATAATTTGGCAAAGATAATAAGACAAAGGAAGAATATCAGAGATACCAGTAGTGCTGATGCGCAAAAACTTTCAGTCTAAGGTGATCTCAGTGGTCGTTAGAAGTATCGCAGTATGCAGAACTAGCCACTCCATCGGCCGTGTTTTCCTCTTTTGCTTGTAGTATGCAGAAAGAAACCAGAGAAATGTGGATATTCTATGCTGTAACTACGTAGTATCACAAAGTGAACCCAAGGCGAATCTGATGAGAATCTCAGTAGCAACACGTTTCTCTTACGTATGCCTGTTCAGCGGGGTCTGCTATAAAAATGTCAATATTATATCGATATTGTTCTTGATAATGAAAGCACTTTGGTATAGTATGTAAAATTTTAATATATAAAATTATTTCGTATTTCATTTGTTTCATACACCAAATATAAAAAAAAAAATGTCTTTTAATTAATATATATTAAAGTTTATCTTCTAATATAAATATTCTATTATAAAATGTTCAATATTTAAAGACCCAAACCTTATATAAAATTCATTATTACAAATTACTTTCATTGTACATTTAAGCATATATTTGTTAAATCAAATTCTGCATATATTTCTTGCTTACTTGTCTAATGGTTTTTTGCATGCCATAAAGTTTGTGTAAAGTGAATATGTTCTATACTTACCTTTTCTTACGAGTATTTCTATGTCGTTGACAATTTCTAGCATAGTGACCTCTTTCACCACATTCGTAACACCTATCTTCAGGATGAAATAGTTTGCCTACACCTCTTCTGAAATAACTTCTATCTCTTAATCTTCTCCCATTAGATGCTTCCACACGAGCTCGTCTTCCACATATAGTTCTCCCATCAAGTCCTCTTATTGCATCTTCTGCGTCTCTAGCATCTTCAAATTCCACAAAAGCAAATCCAGGTGGGTTTCTAGCTACCCATACATTCCTTAAAGATCCATAATAAGAGAAAGCATCTTCCAATTCTCGTCTTGTTGCACCATTTCCTAAGTTTCCTACATAGACTTTACAATCTGAAGGGTATCTTGGCATCTGAAAAATATATTTTAATAATTTAATACTGAATATATATAAACAATTTCCTTTATCTTTACTTAATAATGTATTTTAGACAATTAATGAATTTAACTTGTATGCTTTAATGATTTAACTACGACTGTAATATCTATTAATAATATTGAAAAGTATTAAAAGTCATAGCAGTCCTAAAGACTCAGACATTTGTAAACAATATATTATTTCCTTCTACGGAATATTTAATTTCTTTAAAAAATAATGTATAACATATTCGACAAAATTATACCTTATTCATTGTCGATTAATTTATTGAGCACGAACATACAACGATATAATATACAAAATTTTCAATTTTTCATACTGAAGAAAAAAATTGCATGTCAAGCACGTCAATTTTTTACATTTAGTATTTCGCCGAAATATAGGGGTTGATTAAAGTCCGATTTCTATTTAAAAATATAGATATAAACGATGAAAAATATGGAACTAACTGATATAATTACATATTTCTGTTATAATTTAAATATAATATAGATATAACTTCCTTTTTTCTGTTGTTTTTCAAACAAATAAAACAAATATTGAAAAGACTTAACATTTCCCAATTAAATTATTTCACGTATGTACAATATTAATAGCACAATATTTTAATGATTTCGATTTTACTATTGGTAGAACTGAAATTGATTCAGACCACGTTTTAGACGAACTTCACGATACTGTACTACTGTAGCGTACTGTATGAATTATACATAATTGCAATTATATATAATTCACGTGTTGACGAAACGTTAGCAAATGTGATTATAAACTTTATGTGTTGTAATACATATACATTTATAAAATAATAATTTTAAATTGAAATTTGAGTACTAGTTAAAAATTGTTTAGAATAGTTAAAAATGGCAGTTAGAAAAGCACGTTGTATACGTGAACCGATGCAAAAATCTATACAACATGTAAAACATATATCTTCAAAGCAAGTGAATGAAAAAGATAAAAAAGCAATTGTTATCGCACAAGAAATTAAATTTGCTCGATTACTTTCATGTAACGATAAAGTAACTCGAGATAGAGTACTAAAAAATTTAAAAAGATGGTTGATAGTTCGTTCACAAAGTACTCTTTGTAAGATTTGTATTCTTGTTAATTGAAATTCCAATTAGTTCTGATTTTTGTTTATCTAAATTTATTTATCTAAATTTTGTTTATCTATTTATTCGTTATATTATTACGAAAAGATATACTTTGTATGTTTTTTTTTAGCACTTACAAAGGCGGATTTTATGCGATTATGGAAAGGTTTATTTTATTATATGTGGATGTCAGACAAACCTTTGATTCAAGAAGAACTAGCAGAATCTCTTAGTAAAATTGTACATTGTTTAAAAACTAAAGAGGTAGTATTACTCTATACAGAATGTGTTTTAAGAACTCTAGGTGTTGAATGGTTTGGTATAGATCAATATAGATTAGATAAATTTTGCATGGTAAGTATTAATATGATACCTTTTTATATAATACACTTATATATACACTCCTCATTAAAAAGATAACCCAGGTGTGCTATCTTTAATTTCTCAATGATGCATGTAAAGTTTTTTGTCTGTAACGTATGATATCAAAACATTATGAGCTCAGAATATGCAGTTCGTTGAAAGTAATTAAAAGTATTATGAGGTTTAGTGTGTAACAAAAAAAATTGTTTTATTTTAAGTATGAAATGATAATACACTCTGTTAATATGTTTAGAAATTGCTCAGTAGTTTACGATCTATCAACTAGTATAGATTACAGTACAATATTACATAAATTTGTAAGTATGGGACATGGAAAAAAATTAAACAAGTCTTAAAAAAAAAACAAATTCTTGAACTAAAACAGCAACAGTTATCAATAGCAAAAATATCGAAAGTAATAAGAAGAAGTTATAAAGTAATACACAATTTTTTAAGAAATGTTGAAGATTATAGCAAAAAGTAGTTAACAATGAAACACAGAGTAGAACGTTTACGCTTTGCAAAAGAAAAAATGCATTGGAAAAAGAAATGAAGAAGGGTACTGTTTTCAAATGAAAAGGATTCAACTTGGATGGTCCTGATGGGTTCCAATATTATTTTCATGACATAAGAAAAGAGACAATGTCAGCAATTCGATGACAAATGGGAGGAGGCAGCATTGGGCCAGCATCGGTTATTTCAGTAAAACAAGTACCAAGTTCATCAATGGGAGAATGAATAGTGTCTGATACATAAATTTAATCAAAGAACAAATAAATAATCATGCAGAATGCATTTCTGGACTTGATTACATCTTTCAACAAGATAATGCATCTGTACACACATCAAGATTGGTCTAATCATATTTTAATGAAAATAATATATCTATTTTGCTGTGGCCTGCATGCTCCCCGGACCTTAATATTATTGAAAATTGCTGGGCAGAATTTGTTCACGGCATCTATGCGAATGGAAAGCAGTATCAATATGTACAAGAATTAAAAAATGCAATTGTACACAAATGAGATACGTTAAGTCAAAATTATATCCAGAAACTATATAAATCAATAGCAAATCGTATAATAGAAGTAATAGAAAGGGGGATGTACCCATTATTAAATAAGTACATATGTTTGATAAGTAATTATTGTTAGTTACAATTTATGTTGATTATTATTTTCTTATTATAGATGTGTTATCATTTCGTTCTTAAAATAAAACAATTTTTTTTGTTACACACTAAACCTCATAATATTTTTAATTATTTTCAATGAACCGTATATTCTGAGCTCGTAATGTTTTGATATTATACGTTACAGACGAAAAACTTTGCACGCGTCATTGAGAAATTAAAGATAGCACATGGATTATCTTTTTGACGAGGAGTGTGTTAAATTTTTTTATTAATAAATATGTATTTACAGCTAGTTCGAAGAATAATTCGACAGACTTTCCAGAAATGTAAAGAGAATTTATGGGATATTGAATGGGTAAAAGATATTTCTGAAATACTTGAAAAATTATTAGTTGATCCAAAAATATGTATTGGTTTTACTATGCATATAACAGAAATATATCTAGAAGAACTTGCAAAAGTATGTTATTTTATATTAAATATTGATTTATTGTTAATTTATTAACAAGTTTAATTTTTATAGATTAGTGATGGAAATATACCAGAAAATGCTGTTACAGAATTTATTAAACCATTTATTTCATATCTTATACCTATGGATGATGAAAGACAAATTAAACATGTAATGAGACATATTTTTAGATATCTGATTTTTCAATCAGATATTGGTGTGGATTATATGGAAAAATTTAAAGCTTGGAGAAGTGTGAATATTAATGTTTTTTATTATCTTAAAACTTATATGAAATAATTTGTTTATAACTTATAGTGACAATAATATGTATTATTGTTTTTATATAGGCTGGTTTTCCTGCTGGTTCTATTGATGCTATGGAAAAAATAGAAGTGTCAGATGAAGAAGATAATAATATTACCAGAGACGTAGACATTTATCTTGAAAAACAAATGGAATATAATACAGAGAAACCACTAGATCCTAGAGCTGGTAGAATAGATGTTGAATTGCCACAAATACCTTTTAATCCAAGACAGATAGCTGATTTGTTAAATAAGTATAAATTTCATTCCTTATCAACAACAAAATCACGTAGACAATTACGTCGTCTTATTAAAGAGTATGTATTGTGTGATTATCAATTAAAGAATATATTAAAGACATTAGTAACAAACTAATAAATTGATTGAAATATCTTTGTAGGTTTATAGAATTATCAGATGGTAAAATGCCATTAGGTATTAAGGAAATAAGAATTCCAAAAATGCAAAAAAAAAATACAGATATAAAGTCAGCTGCAGTACGTCTTTTAAAATTTGAGCAGGAATTATATTCGGATACGCTACAAAAAGGGCGCAAAAGGAAAAAGAATAAGCAGTTAATACAAGATGAAAGTGATAAATTTAGTGAAGAAGAATCAGAAAATATTAACGACGAAACTAATCGTGAAAATAATACTGTAGAAATGAATAATGACGAAACTATTAAAAAAAAAAGAAAAATGAAGAATAAATTAGATTTTACTGATAATTTAATAAATACAAATTCGCAAATATTAGATGAAAATAATCCGAGTTTGAAGAAAAGGAAATCTAAGACAAAAGAAAATCAGAATATTTGTAAAACAGATGCAAAAGATAGTAATTGTAAATTAAGAAATAATTCTTCATTATTAATTGAAGATATTGATGAAAATAAAAAAATAAAATTGAAAAAGAACAAGAATATAGCTGCCAAAACACTAAACATTGTCAAACAAGTAAAGAGAAAAAAGTCAACAAAATCAAAAGTTACTGGTAAATGGAATGTTTCTGATAATATAGAACCATCCACTCTTTTGATGGATAATAACAGCACAAAGTCATGTATGGAAATTGATGAAAATTCAGTTACAAGTAACCACGAGCAAAGAAATAATGTACATAATAAACAACCAACTTGGTTGGTACCTATATTAACAAAATTAGAGAATAAAAAAAATGTAAGTCTTATAGCATTTACTTGTTATATATTTTTGTATTTTTATTATTTTTCATAAAATACGTACGTATCTATTTTAAAATGGCAATTAAATTTTCAAACTTACTGTCTTTTTTTATACTGTTTGAAACTATTATAATATGATTATTGATATATATATATATATATAAATAAATATCTTTATTATGTAGGAAACACCAATAAGCTTAAAAAGAAAACATGAAATAAGTACTACTACAAGTTCTAAAAAACGAGTGAAAATTGCTCTTCACTGTAATACAGCTCAACATACATCTGAATATATTTCACAAATTCGGAAAAGTCCAGCTATACCTTTTGATGCAAACAAGAAACCATTAGCAGGTGTACTAAAAGCAAGTCCCATACCAAGTCCAATTAATCCATTTTATAGAAAAAATATGTAAAATGTTTGTTAAATTAATAAATAAAGTAATAATTATTTGTTAATAAAACAAATAAAACTACGATTTTTTCAAATAAATTATTCTTATTAATTATTATTTTTCATGTATTATGATAGTTCTTACATATTTTTTTAATAACAATTAACATACGGAAAATACAGAATATGGGAATACAGAGTTATCTACTTAACTCGTGACCCATGTTTACGACATATAAGATGGCAAGTGTCATGTACGTCTACTGTCAATAAATTACTATTTACTCGCATTCAACTTCTGATCATGGGCATAAAACTATAAATAAGATAGACCTAACATCATTGATAATTATGTATACGTATACTTGACGCTCATCTTAATTATCTCTGCCAAAACCATTGGAGTGATTAAACACATTGACGTCCAACCATCGGGATCACGGATACTCGAGTGTTCCGGGCGGCCCGGAAAAAATCGGATGATCTCGTGCGGTGACACGATATACGAATACTATATTTTTTATGCATAGTAGTCTACGGTGCGTGTGACCTTACACTTGTAATTGAAAAAAAGAATTATTGCAATCATAACTATGTATTTTAATTATAAACTTATAAACAATCAAGAGAAAACTTTTCATATAATAATATAAACTTAAATGTATTTATTGCATTTACATTTATTTTCACAATACTATACTAAAGTTTCATACATACTTACATTTACATAATAATAAAGTTTCATCATATATATGTATATTTCTCGCATCATGAAATACATACACATTGGAACAAATATATTATTTTGATTTTTTTATAATTATAATATATATATATAATTATATAATAATATAAACTGTAATTATATAATATAAATTATATGATTATATAATTACAATTTATATTATTTTCCTTTTTGTCTATTTTTGTGTGATAACACACACATTACATGTAACAAATATATATCCTAATGTTTAAATAACAAAAATATTTAAATGTATTTATGGTTTAAAAATAGTATGAAGTATATTGAAAATGAAAAGATTAAAGTGTATATTATTATTCAAGCCAAATAAAAAATGATATTTTATTAATAAATTATTTTAAATTCGTAAGCAATTAATATTAATCTATTTGCCTCTTGTCTTAACTGAGGTAAGTAAAATTTTAATACCAATGATAATGAAAGTTTTAGAAAAAGCAGATAATTTAAATAGAGAAGTCTTTAAAATTCTTATACAACCTTCTTGTTTGAATATTGTTCATAAAAGTACACTAATACACATATGTTTTTGGCACATGAATTCACTTTTACTTATAACATTTCTATAGCTATAGAAAAATAGAGGATCAGCTACTATTACGAAACAAAATACTTAAAAATTATATTCTATGCATTTCATTCATATATTACATAATATTTTTAGTTTTAATACTAAGTTCCATTACAAAACAATTGAAACTTGTAAGATTGTTTGTATAATTCAGTCAATATGAAAAGTAAAAGATTATATTTCATACCATTTAAATACATTGAAATGACATTTTAAGAAATTTTAAGTGCATAAGTATCTCATACTTTACTTTGATTGAATTTTAAATTTCGCAGGATTTTGAAATGTTTCACGAAAGTAATTTTATTTTATACCATATATGTATGTACATTTGTACTTTGAAATATGAGATAATGAGGCACTGTGTCCATCGTTAGCTAGATTGACTTTAATTATGATTCCTAAAAAATATTCAAACCAAATATTATAGCATCATGCAAATTAAAAAATATATATAAATATCTGTCATTATTTAAATACATACATATAATACTGCTTGTATTATTATATCATTATATTATAGATAGATTAAACATCTTCGAAAAATTATAATGCTTAATGCTGTTAAAATTTATGATCATAAAATTCATTAATTATTGCTAAACTACATATCTATCATTCGAAATTAATTATCATTTCATTTTATATTGTTTTTCAATAGTTATAATATAAATTATTGATAAAAAGCAAAATCGAGATTCTTTTTTAAAAATTTGTTACAGTATTCAAATTATACTCAATAAAAGTATCATTATAACACGCATTTGCAACACATTTTAAGAAATTTGTACAATATCTATGATTTTTAAAGTATAAAAATCGTAGCATGCGTGCGCTCAGTGAATTATATTTAATTTAGAACTCTTTTTGTAATATCAAACTATATGTGTTAAATTAATATTATAATTTCTAGCAATAACATGTAATAAACTGAATATTTTTATACACATTTCATGCATAAATTTTGTATAAAGTACGTTCCTAAGTAACACAGAAAGTTTTCTGAAAATTGATTTGGTAATTGTGTAAATGTAATATTTTAATTGTTTGTAATGTACAATTTTTAAAATGTCTGAAATATTTATATATGACATAAATAATTAGAGTTTTGTACCATTATTATACATTTTGATATTAAACATTGTTAACCTAATTGTATGGTTGGTTGAGTGTTGGATAAAAAAGGTATTTGAAAATTTGTTAATTTTTCTATGATTGTACTTTAATATTAAATATTTCTTTTCTCAGGTTTTAGAAACAAAAATAAAATATTGTCATATATATAAATCGAAACCATTTTTTATAAATATTAACACTGAATATGAGAAAAGGATACTACATCCTAAATATTTAAGTTAGCAAAATATATTTTTTTTAAAACTTGTCGATATTAGTATCAACTCTCCATAGTTTACAAACTGTATCAAGCTATAAACAAAATTATGAAAAACAGTAATTTTTAAACCATAGCACATGGTATAAAAGAATAAATTAAATATTATGGTGTATATATGATATATACAATCTTTATTTTCTATAATTAGAACTAAAAAATGTAAAATATAAATTGTTTTTTATAACTCAGTAATCTATGGAGGGCTAATTTTCCCACAACATTAAAGTATTATAATTTTATAGTTCCATCATTTTTTTTATCTAGTACACTATAGTAATACCTTTAATTTATGATATTAGACTAGCATTATTATTATATATTTCAGTCAAATATATTAAATTGTGTTTGTCCTAAAACAACTTTTTTAAATTAGTACATATTAAATTTATATATTATCTATAAGATAAGTGTTCCCACATATTCTATGCTCTGCTTTGAATTGTCATTATACCACTTAAAATTTCTAATATATAAACTTGTTAAAATTAATATCTTTCATCGATTTTTGAAAATTAAATCAACTTTAATTTACTCCAAACTCATATATAGATTATTTATGAATGTCTAAAATATTTATAATAAAGTTTTAGAAATAATTTAATTTAATATTGGAATTTAATACTGAAATCTATTTGCATTAAATAGTTTAAAATTTTATTAATCATATTTTTTTGTAAGGAAGTGTGTTCTCCAACGCCAATACCATCCCATTTCAAGTTGATTAAAACCAGTAGTAAAAAATGATAGAGCAATAAAAAAAACTGAATGTACCAGTGTCCATAATTGGAATACTGGTGAAATAATAAGTAAAACTATCATACATCCTGAAATTTAAAAAAAAGATACGATATTTTTAATAGAAATATTATCAAAAATTAGTGAAAATAAGTAGAATAAAATATTACCTGTTAGAATGCTCCAGAAACTAAAGGCAATATGTAAAGGACGTAATTTTGTTAACGGCCAAATTTCAGCAGGAAAAGTTTTCTTTTCATAAAATTGTTTTAATATTTCTTCTTTGTTAAACCACTTTTCCTCTAACCATCGCCTTAATGTTAAATCATCTGTTGGCACATCCGATGATGGTATTCGCTTAATATGAAAATGTACTTCATTTGGTAATTTTCCTTTGATCAAATCTAATTCAGATTGTGGAATATAATCAGGATATGCAATTGTTAAATCATAAACAGCATTGAGATAACTTGCTTGTTGAAGATGTCGAACTAAATAACTGAATCCTGTTGTCTTTGGATGAAGAGTAAAAGAATATTGTGGCAGAACATGTTGCATGGCATATTTGTCAGATTTCTCTTTGCTGTTTTTTGTTAGATCAGTACCCTCGGGAAATATAAGCAATTGAGAGCGCCTATCAAGAGCCACTAAATAATCCAAGGTACGTGACAATCGGTTTTGATCTTCTTCCCAGCGACGAGTTATATAAAGGAAACCATACATTTGCATTATCCATCCTGTTATATAATGACATTATTTTGTTATGTTATTTAAGAAAAACAAATGGAATAACAATTAAGTTTTTAATGATCATTGTATAAAAATGATGTGTTAGTTATGGTATTATGAAAGGTATGTTATGAATATTTTTGGAGTATGTGGGATTATGATCACTTATCGTATTACCTGGTCCTGGAATATGTCGTATAGGATCCTTTAAAACAAATTTTAATCTATGAGTTGCTACATTAGGTAAACATGCTTGATACATTGCAGCCCACAAAAAATTCCAATCCACCCGTGTTCTATGATTCATTACAAGAACAGCAGATTCATTTGGAGATATATGGTCTCCTGATACCAAAATTTTTACACCAAATACTTTTAAAAGAGCCTAGAATATATTGAAATTATTAGCTTATTCATGGTACAATTACATAACTCACATGTAAGGAAATTTTGACTCTGAAACAAAAAAAAAAAGAAAGAAAAAGAAGACATTTATTTTGCTTACTGTGGAATAAAGTTCCCAACAAGCAAGTAATAGATCGCCACATTTTCGAAACTTTGGAGGACTAAAAAATAACAGTGGTAACATAGGGCAAGCAATAAATAGAAAACCAGCCACTATGCTGCTGTACCATAGTGCACAATATAAAGTACCACGTAAAAGTCCACGCATCTCAAATTGTGTCTTGAATATTTAAAGAAATATGTAATAATATATTTATTTATAACAATTATATGTATAAAGCTTAAAAACTTATCTATTATTATAAAATATATGTACTAGAAATACATACCTTAGAACATTTACTTATAATTAAATCATATATCATATAAAAGAATTATAAGGCAAAAGATAGAAACTTTTGTTTATAACGAAACATTTTTAGTTTATAAAAAAATAGAAAATTTTTATTTTTAAATAATATTTAATATTAAAAAAGTAGGAACAGCAGAAGTGTAAGTTTAATATAAATTAAATTAAATGTTTACAAATTTGCATATATAATATTTTGAATAGTAGAACTTACCTTGTCATGTGTATGTTTTAAATGAACTACTTTTTTCAAGCATTTAATGTTAACTGAAATGTTCTGAAATGTTTTCTTTGGCTTCTCTTCTATCTTACTAGAGGGGCTTCCTCTACTTCACCCCTTTCACCCCATTCTCCACCCAATATATACTAAGTTCTGGGATGCTGTGTTGGACCATTATTGATCTGTTAAAACAAGGGGAAAGTTCATAATTGTTTTTAAAATTTTGATTTGTTTCCACAGTTTCTTTATAAATGTTATAAGAATAAATATTATAACAAAAAGATATATGTGTGTATATGCAGTAGAATAGATCTTTGTCATTTGTTTTTACTATTTTGTTTTATGATTATGTTGATAATCTTAACTTTCTATTTAAGTTTGTTTTATTAATACAAAAATATATAATTACATAAATTAAAATGAACAAAAAAAATATAACTAAGCTAGTATAATATATTTTTACTAAGGTGGAAAAGTTATCAATTATTAATATAAAAATTGTTGCAAATTATACAAATAAAATATTATAGATAATAATGAAAGTTTATTTTAATTGTAATGCCAAAAGTAACTGGATTTATAAATATTTAGGGGACAAATCACTTGAAATTTACACTTTTTATAAGGTTTATAAAATTTAATTATACAAAAATGTTTGTATGACTTTTTATATTATAAATTTTACTTAGAAGATGTATACAGTGAATATCACTAATAATAAATTCTATAAATTCTTTTAAGAAAATAACTAAATCCAGGCGCTTCAATGTATATACCGTTTTCTATATATATAAAATATTATTTGCTAAATTGTACAACTAAAGTACATATTTCTAATTTACAAAACCTTGCACTAGTGATGTACATTTTTTATGCAGATCTTTACAAATTGCATTCTTTCATAAAATTTAAATTAACAGATTTACAATACATACTGCAATAGATAAAATATTTTGAAAATTGTTTAGTACCTATGTTTCATGTAATAATTGATTATAAATTGTTTGATGTTAACGTTTAGATTAAACTGTAATATAGTTGTTTTTATCTATATATGTATACGGAAATAGTAGAACTATTGATAGGTGTGATGTACAAATACATTATTTTTCACTATGAACTATATCCTGAGTACTTGTCGAGAAGTTTACTCGCTTCTGTATGTACTTTTTCATCATCAGCTGATACAATTGGTTTTCCTAAAATTTCTTTTAACGAATCAATTGCAAATGTATACTTCTTTAAAGCAATATAACATTTACTAATGTATAACTGAGTGTATGGATTTGTACTTCCAAGCCTTGCTGCAGTTTCAAAACAAATGAGTGTTTCTTCAATAGAAACATTTGGAATTTCAAATAATGTTGCTACCTGTAAAGAGTACAAGAAAATTTAAGCTTTTTAGTATTAAATTGTAATATTATATAAAAATAATATTTTGTATATATTAAAATTTTTTAGTAAATTAAATTAGAAGTTAAACCTTTTTCTCGATCCAACTTAAATTAGCAATTTCATATTTAAATCTTCCTAGAAGATAATGTAATTCAAAGTCATCTGGTTGCATTTCTAAAGCCAGTTCTACATATTTCTTAAAAACAATGCCATTCTTTATTTTGTCTGGCACTGATAAATAGTCTCCATGTAGTCCTATAAGGATAGCATACCACTTATACAGATCTGCTTTTCGATTTTCAATAATTCTCTCACACTGTTGAATACCTATTAAAAATATTATTTGTTTTCATTACATTATGCAAAAATAAACAAATATATTGTACTTACCTTCAAGAATGATTAACTTTCTAATATTCTTATCAATTTGTGCTTCTGCATAATGGTAGCTAGCTCTTGTGAATCTCCATACTACTTCTACATTGTCTGGGTGGGATCTCACTAATGTTTGCAATATATAGTAAGTCTTGACATCAAATTGATCATTTAGTTGTTCATCAATCTCCTTAAGTATTATATCCAGCTGGTTCAGTTCGTCTGAGATCCTATATTACTGAACATATAATCTCTTCCTTTTACACTTTTAAAATAACTTTACTCGTCAAAATGATCAAATTCTAATTTTCCAAATTAGTACAAGTAATCACATGCTTAAATCACGAATTAAATAGTATAATTTCAATATTCTTAAGATGTTTCTTCAGGAAGTGGATTCACATTTTTACTAGAATAAATTATAAATCCTCGTACGTGTTATTTATATAAGTTTAACATATATTTATATTACTTTACCAACCTTAAGTCACTATCGCTAACAATACTTTCACCATCGGAACAATCATAGAACTCATCATCTCCAATATCAGTTGTTGTTGAAAAAACATCAATATCTGTGTCATTATCTAAAGTATAGGTACTATCGTTAGAATTAAATTTTCGTGAAATTTTTCTTTTCTTTTTCTGTTGTTTCAGTTGTAACCTTAAATGAAACAAAATAATAATATATGCCAAAATAGTTATAAATTTTATAGGATAATACATAAATTTAAGAAATATTTATGTAAATATTTCATATCAAAATAATATTATTACCTTAACGCTTCTAATTCTGTTTGTAATTCATCAATTCTTTTATTGGCTGCATCTAAGTCAGAAATTGTTGTGCTATATTGTTGATTTGCCAAAATTTTACGGTAAATAAAAATACTAGCTGCACTTATAACACCAACGGTTACACCGATGGCAGCAGCAATTAAATTATTATGCATTATGCTGTAAATATAGTATATATTAATATGTTAAAAAATCTAATTCTATATTACTATTTTTTAGTAAGTAGCATAAACATAGCAAAATACCGTTATTTCTCTGGGTTTCTTACTATAAATTATACTCAAAATTATGTAAATTATCCACGACTATCATTCATTAATACACAATAACCATGTCCATAAAACAAACATTTTATTATCTCAATAAAAGAGAAACATATGTTCTTTCAAGTTACGCATATAAAATGTTTTTTCCTTTTTTCTATAAAATGTTGATCACGCATCACAGAAACCACCTTGTATGCCGGCAATTAAGAGTTTCTTCGGCAAACGAATACTTAATTCAATTTCCATTAAAAATCCGACTTTATTACTCAACCGTTTGTTAACGATATATAATGTTCTTTTTAAGTTCAAAGTACAAAATGATTTAAAACTCAAATTATAGAGTATGAACAACTACAATACGATTTGCTATACACGCATGCATGTATATACATGTATATACATACAATGCTTCTGCTATTTACATACATTCACGTGATTCTAAATCAATTCATCATATTTCACGAACATAAATTTCATGAAACATAACTATAACTTCAACTTTTTAATCGAGTAATTTTAAAATTAAGAGGAAAGAAAGAAATTCCATTATATCGTAAATTACAATATTTACATAATATGTATCCGTACATGCAGTAGACACTTCCTTTTTATTATTAAATACATGTTCCTCCTTATATAATAAATAGATATATGTATTTCAATAAATTTAATATAAATAGATAATATTGTATATACAGATAATATTATTCAACCAAACAGTATAGTAATTACTATATTGCAAATATTTATGCATTTATGGAAAAATAAAATGTATAAAAGTATACAAAACGCGGAATTGTAAATGTCCATAATTTAATAGCTATACATACATATGTATATTTATACGTACGTACATATTTGAATATTTAATATAAAGTAATTTTGTATTCCATAAAAGAAATGTAATTTAATAACGATTACAAATTATAATCATTACATTATCATATTAAAAGGCAAACATACTTTTAATACTAATTTGCATGTTTTTTATATATTTATAGTTAGGATATGAAATTACAGAAAAAAGATAAGGAATAACTATAATTATGTATGTAATTTGAATTTATTTAAATAAATGACGTCAAAACTTTCATATTATTCCTCCTAATATTTTTTCAACATTATTTCATAAAAATATAGGGCTTTTTTTACAATAAGATAACAATAAGTAATGAAATAATTAAATGTAATTTTGCAACATTAATGAGATATTTTGTTATCTATGTTTCACCAAATTATTAATTTTTTTATCATTTAAAATGTAAACTGAATAAACTTAAGAAAAATCGTACAAAAGTAATTGTAAAATTGTAATATATTGTATCAGTTATGTATTATAATATCCACATTGATAATACAAAAATTGATATAGAACAAGGGAATCATATATACTCTTATTTTTATAACATAACTATACCATATATTTAGATATGTAGGAATAAATGAAATCCTCTTCTTCATTCTAAGAAAAAATATGTTTATTAACATATAAATGTATTTATATATTTATATATATTTTTAATGGATAAATATTTAAAATTAAATAAAATTTAATTATACCTAGCAACTTTGGCATCGCATATATATGTATATATATATCGTATATACACATGTACATATGTATGTGTCGGTGTGTGTATGTATCGTACTATTAAATATTTTATTAAAATGTTAAATTTTAAATTTTTCCAATAAAAGACTGTATATGTTTTATTACTGATATTATAATTTTAATTTATTTATTTCATTTAACATTTGCACTATGATTTGGAGGCTTTTTCCTACATGCCTATTATGTACTCTAATTTTTAAAATTTGATATGATATTTATCTTTGGAATAGTTAATATTATTGTCATGCTACCAAATTGTGTATTATAGACAAAGCTCCTTAAAAATTTATTGTTACATAATAGTCATTAAAAAGTGCACCATTATTAAATTTTCTAAAAACTGATAAGTATATAATATTACAATATGAACACATTTACATAATACGTAAATATTACTTATGATTACAATAATATTATATGATTATAATATCAGAAAAATATGTCAACAAAATTTAAATACATTGATAAAATAAATTTTGTTCTTTGTTCACATATGGTTTAAATTTTTAATATATGATAAAAGAAATATATATATCAACACCTGTCACTAATGTTTCATATTTCAAATATATGTAATTTTTTACATAAAGAATTTGTAATAAAGATATTTTTCCACTTATAGCATAAATGATATAATATAAATAGAATTAATATTTAATATCAAATTATCTATAAAATTTTGATAAATGAATCTAATACATGTAATGAAATAGAAAAAAGACTATACAATGGAAATAGCATTAACAAAGTATAATCTTTCTAACGTATAACGAAAAATTTTGTTATTTTAACGGGAAATTCGATCATCTAATAAGTATTGAAAGATAATAATAAATTATTATCCTTTTTTATTCCAAGCAACGAAGATAACATATTGATATCATTTATTTGTTTTATGGATCGACCTTGGTTAATACAATTAATCAAATATTTTTTGTCTTATTTTAAGTAAACTTTCAGTACATAGGACGAGTTTCATTTTTTATAGCAAAATAAAAGATTACTATAACAAAGAAATAAAATATTTAACGCATATTGGTCTCAATCAATAATTTTAAATAAGTCAAAATAACTAATTAAAATTTGATTAAATACATTTCTGTCTTTCTTTACCTAACATGTAAATAATATATAATACGTAACATATTAATAAACAATATAAAATATGCAAAACTATGTACACATGTAACAGAAAGTAGAATTACAATTTCGTATTGATATTAGTTTGTGAAGATATATAAAAAAAATGTTATATTATTGAATGCAAAAGGATTCTTCAGACTCTTATAATATAGATTTATGATCTTAGATTATTATGATAGTTAATTATGACGTTTTAGCGTTGCTTAAAATACAATTTTAATGCTATTTTAAGATCTAAAATATAACTTCTCTACCTAAAAAATAAATATAACTAATAATTTTTCAGTTAACCTGTATAATACAAATTTTTGAAAGATATACTATTCAATAATATGTTATAGTAATTTAAATAAATATTTTACATAAACTATATTTGCATATTCAACATAGATTATAAAATATATCTTTTTAATGATGAAGAATTTACTAATTAGATGAAATTATTTAAACAATCGTTCAATTAACTACGTTAATATACTGCATGTAAATGAGGTACCTTATAGAATACGTAAAATCTCGTTTCAATTTTTTAATTGTGAAACTCGACCATATTAACCTTAAATTATGCGAACGATATAAAACGATTACATAGAATCTATAATATTATTGTATCGTTTTTTTCATTATCACAGATTGTTTTGGTGGTAGGCCTACTCCCAATCTTAAGTTTTAAAGGCCTACAATGGACTAGTAAATTTTAACAGAATCTGACTGATTTCATTCTACACATACAAACCAACATCATGTTTCTAATGTTGGAAAAAGTCTTGTTAGCACAAAATAAGCTACATCGTAGTTACTCCAATATGTTGTATGTGCTGCTAATGTGTAAAAATAATTCCTCCCTAAACTTGCTCGAAGTACATAATCCAATCGTTCTGTTAATTCTAACAAAAAGAGTAAAAAGATATTGAATTATATACCTTTTATTGAATAACTTTTATCATTATTAGATTAATTAAAAATTAATGTAATATTTTTACCTTGACCTGGTTGGATAGGTGCAGAAACATCTTTTTTAACATTCCAACCAGCACGGACTAAGCCCCAAAGACTCCAACCTTTGTCTGGTGCACGATTAGACATATCTACTGAATTTTCTTCTTTTTCATCATTATCTGCTATTAAATATTTTAAATTGAAAATAAATAGAATAATTTGAAAATAAATAGAAACTATCTGATATACCTATAAGAGAACAATTTTGGTCAGCATTACTCATTGTTGGTGGTGACTGCTCTGTTTGTTGACCATCAACTCCTCCATATGGCGGAATTAGAACAGGTTCAATTTTGCTATATCCCCTTTCTAAAAGTGGCTCCATTCTATAAGCTACAGGATCAGACCAGTGAAATATATTATAAAATCTTTTGCATAAACCTTGAGGCATCACATCTGTTTTGTTGGATGGAGAGGGTGTACGTAATACAAGAAATACTGATAATGGGGAACCCAAACAAAATAAATTTTCAATCTGGAATTATGAAAATATTTAAATTAAAATTATTTAATATTATACTATATTGAATTATTCTTACTGTATATAAATATCTTATATTGTATAAATAATATACAATTAGTAATAACACCTACGGGGAATTGTAATCGTTGTTTTAAAACTTCTTGCGTTTCTGGAGATGGAGGTCTTGTATCTGGAGCCATCCAGCCTGTGACAATGTCATAAACAATTACACATCCTAAAGAATGTGCTAAAATTGAAACTTTCCCTTTCCAACCAGGATGACGACTAGTGAACATAAAGTATAATCTATTTAATTCTTTTTGTAATCCAGCTCTTACTTCCCCTCCATAAAGAGGACTTGTGTAGTAGAGAATATCCATTGCTGATGTATTTAATAAGTGCCGTATGCTTACCACACTAAAGGGGGTGATAGCCTCTACTATACCTAAAATAATTTTCATTAAATACAAGATGCTATTAAAAAAATGTAAAAATCTAAATATTAATTAGAGAAATTGTACATCAGTTTTTTACCTCCATCAAGCTTTAACGATGAACGCCATTCCACAGGGAAAAATTCTATTCTATAGTTAGAGTTAGGAAAATATTTTTGTTTCAACCAATCTACACAGTCTCTAAACCTAGTTAAATATTAAATACAATAGATTAATTTCTTAAAACTTTTATATGATATCAATTGCATATAGTATATTATAATCATTAATTATATTTTCTACATACAATGTTGTATTACGTATAATTTTTCCAGTATCTCCTTTTTGACCAATTCCATGAACTACAAAAATTATATGATCAATATCATGAGGTTTATCTTCCTTTACAGCTGCGATTTTATATCCTCTTCTTAGTTGATAACCTGTTGCTATAAAAACCATTATAAGTAATGCATAAATTTTTAATAATAATTATATATTTTTAAAATACTTACTTTTTGCAAAACCTAATTTTGATGTAACACTACGCATTAATTTTTTATGCCTATATTCGCTATATAATACTACATCATTTATACTATGCCAGTCAACATGAAATTCAGAAAAATGTTCCGTGTGTAATACTAGAAATACAAAAATTTAATTCCTTATTATATTACATTGTATATATACTATTACAGAAAGTAATATATAATTAAAAGCAAAATTCATACCTTCATAAGAGTGAGAAGGTGTATCATATGTTGAAGTGGATTGACCAGAATTTTGCTTTTGAAAAAGATTAAGATGAACTTCTTCTATAATTTTAGCTTGTTCTGCCTCTAAAGGTAACCAACTACCATCATAATACCAAGTCCCTCTCATAATTTCCCATTCTTCACCTTCAAATAAAATTAAAACTGATGATTACACTTATTTAAACAAAACCATATACATACAATATATGTGTAGCTATTTAATTAATTAAAAATTTAATGAATTATCTTTTTAATTATTTAATGAAATATTTTTAATTTAAAAGTGAAAAAATCATAAAAATATTTTTGTGCATAAAACTTTCTCTATCTGAAATATACATAGAAATTGAAAAAAAATTACAATACAATATACATATAACACTCACCCTATACTCTGATTACATTAATCATGGTTAAATGAAACTAATTATAATAGATTTAAGATAACAAATTGTTTGATTTTTATGGTAGACATAATAATTAGTACTTATAAAAAAAAATGAACGTTATTACTCAAATTAAATTAAAATATTATATACAATGAAGAAATTTGTATTTTATTTAGAATGTGAAATGTAATATGAAATAATTAAATATAAGCTTGAATTATTTTAGTTACTTTATATTTTGTTAAATTATATTAAAAAAATAATGATATATGAGATTGAAGCTAAATAAAATATATACCTGTACAATATATTGAAACACATTTCATTTTATCTAGTTCCACATCGTACATTCCTCCTCTAACTACAATTTTTTCAACAGCAGGTGGATTGTTGGTTATATTATTACTTTTACTAAGGAAATTTTGATAATTTTGCCAAGCATATTCAATTCTTAAGCTATCATATCCACAGAATTCTACCCATCTTTTATCTACACCATCTCTATAAAACCATCGTATTTGTTCTGCAGTTAAAGGTTCTGCATATGTTAATTCATTTATTATATTTTGTGAGTTATCCTTTGAATTTAATTCTCTGGTAGTTTCTGGAATTTCTTTAAACATTAATATTTGGAATTAGAATAAAATAAATTTAACACGGTACATATAATTTTTGTTATTTAATAAAATATAAAACTTACTAAAAACTTTGGTTAAAAAGATATAATGTTATAGTTTTTAATCTTTCAGTTTATTATTTACAAACAATATCAAATTATATAACATGCAATAACAAAAAATATAAAATAAGAGATTCACACACAGTCATTATTAGTATATTTTGATTTAATAAGTTGTAATACATGAGAAGTATATATGTTTAAATTATATGTATTACAAAGATATAAATTGAACACCATCGAGTAAGATTTCAAATATATATATATTTCATTAATTGTTTATAAAATTGATAAATTATTGTTAAATTTCTATAGGTTTCATTAAAGTATATTAAAGTGAGTTTCAGGTTTATTAGATATGATAAACATATAGAAAGTTTTTTTTTATCAGATATTATAGATATTACAATTTGCAGTAACTTTGCATAATTTTCAAATTCTTCTTTATATCGACTGCGCGTATCGAGTACATATGTAGATACTTATACGTATTATAGATATTCTGAGCATACGAATTGCTCCTTATTGACGACAGATGCACTAAATAATAGATTCTTTTAATAGTTCGCCAAATTTGTATAATGAATAACGCTTAAGTTATTTGCAAAGACAATCTTAAATAATTGATAACTTTACCTTCGCAATTTTGAGATTCCAGAGGTGTTTCACTAAAAGGATCAATTTCAATCTTGTCAGACATCCTGTCACTTATGTAATAATCACAGGATATTTTCTAAATCATCTGATTAAAAAGTTTTGCAATATTTTATGTCATATCAATTTTTTTGAAACATTTGACACGTACAAAGAGCAACAATCTTTATCAAAATTAACGTTAGACACTACTGAACACTTGTCATTGATAAAAATTTAATTATAACACAAAATCCACAGTCTGTCAGTAGAAAATATTATAAATTGTTTTATTAGTATTTATAAAGGATAATTCCTATGACGGTATCGCTGATTAAAATATAAAGGTGTTTCGTTCACGAGCAAATGCAACGTTGAGAGCTGATTGACGAACTGGCAATCGTTCTCTACAGTAGTTGGACGTTATCTCAAAACTGATTTTTAGGAATTGGGTCTCAACAAACAAACTTATTCACGTTTTGTTATCTTATATAACTCCAATTCCGTATTTTGTCAAAACCACTGCATTTAATGGTAGACAGCTGATGTATAAACGCAATGCGTAAAACAGTATGCGATATGTACAATTCATACGTACTTTTATATTACTATGTACCAGTCTATATGTATATAGAGATATATAGTTATATATATATATATAGATGTATGCATAAGCGCATATATTTACGAGTGATTGGATACAATGTGCTTATTGGTAATGCATATGAATCATGTAAAAAATAAAAAATAAACTGAAACGTATTACTGTATACGTACAACTTGTTTGTAAAATTTACATTTATATATAAGTCTAATATTTATTAAATACAATATAATATATCTTGTAAAAATTGCATATTTTTCATTTTTGGTATTTAATTATTACATTTAATGTAATGTTATATTGAACTTAATTCGAATACGCACTTTGCCTTAATTTTTATAACAGAATGATAATTTCATCTTGTACAAACCAGATTCTTTTACAGATTTATTCATGCGCAAATTGCAAACGTACATAATAAAAAATATGCATATAAAATGTTAGTTTTTCCAATTGTCTCTTATGTATTATGCAAAAGAATTATTGGTTATTTTATATACAATGTGTTATCTCATCATTCACTCTCATTGGTATCAGGTAAATAACTATTGATTTTTTAGATAAATTTTTAAATAGAATTAGATAATATTAAATACATCTTTTGTGTAACATACATATAAATATAATTTTTAAAAAATTTGATTTATTCTATTAATGATACTTTCACATTACCTACATACATATATTCTATTATTCTATTTTGTAAAAGTTAAATGAATAATAAATGTTGAATATTTATAATTTCATGTATTTATGTAAGAATTAATAAACATTTTTTCGAACGATTTATTACTATTTAAAAAATAATATAAATTCATTTTATAAATAAAATAATAGAATTTCTTTAATATTAAGAGAAATATATATTTCATTGAACTAATACATATATTCACATTCATTTAAAAATAATACAAGTTTAAAAAACCACATAACTATTTTATTATAAACACATATATATGTGAAATAAGAAATCATATTATCCCTAAAAATAATATTAAGGAGATTATTCTATAGTATATGAATATACAATAGTACAGTTTTTCTGTACGTTATATATTTATTATTACAAACTTTAATATAGATCTTTACCTAAACGTCATTTTTATTATACACAAAATTATAGATGTACATTTATTTATTAATTATTTCCCATGTCCTGCAGCTCGACGTAGTAAAACATATATCTTTTCTTTAATCCAATCCTTATTGTATGGGGCGTATGTGTTTGTGGATTTTTGATAAACAAGACATGATAAATCTGTAAGTTGATCAACAAAATCAAATAATTGACTGATATCGTATGTTATTGTTGGCGTATTTGGATTTCGCCTTTTTAAATGTTCTTCATAAATCTTGCATACACCTGTATTAAAAAATCAAGCTTATTTTCCTATATTTATATCATATATATATATATTTGATATATGATTAAATATTCTGTGATTCAATTAAAAAATTACTAAGTTCCAACCACAATATAGAATATCCTTACCTTCCATACATTCATTAACACTTTCGTAATCAGAGTATGTTCTTGTTTCAGGTCTATTACCTGGTTGTACAAGCAATATTGTGTGAGACTATAACAGACAAAAAAAAATATTGCAATTTAGTTACTTTAATGTATACACTGTACTAAATAATTTTTCATTTTTATATACTTATTGGTTATAATATTTCAAAAGAGTAAATATTTACATTCTTCATGTCCCAGTGTAAAAAGACATAGATACACATATGTATTTTAAAATAAAGATATTATGATATCTAAAATTGGCTATAAACTGTGTAATAATTTTAACTTGGTTAAAACATATGTATATTTATAACTATGACGTGAAAAGAAATTTAAGTTTCAAATAAACAAATATCAAAAGTTTGACATAACTTAAAATAGTCAAAACAAAAGTCGATTACCATTTTTGATCTTGAATTAAGAACAACTCAGTTATATGATTTTAACGGCGTTTAACTTTTCCCCAATTTTTATCACTTTTGCCACAATAATTCCACGCAATAAAAAAAATAAAACGTCGAAATCCCTTCAGAAAGCAACCTCAAAATTTCGACTCTAGAGTTTTCGATGATAACACTTGATTCACTTGGAACTTGGAATTTGGAACATACATCAGTTCAATGGGAACATATCGTATTGTTCCTTCGTTTCTTGTATATCTCGTGGTTCAATTTACGTTCCACATGTTTAACATTCATGTTATGTTTAAATATAAATTTTGAAATTAACGTCGAGTTTTTAAAGAAATGTGAAATTCCTAAAAACGAATGAAAAATTATGACTATATGATTAAACATAATGATTTAGTAGTTAAATATATTAAATATATTTGATTACGATAAATAAATTATGTTAGGAGTATTGAATGCAAAACTACCTGTTATATTAAGGAAATGTATATTATTCAATTTATTCAGCAAAGTTTTATTGTTCCTTATTCCATTTTTATATATATTATTAATTAAAAATATTAAGAAAATTTTATCAAAATCTATTCTATAAAAATCCTTTATTTCTTTAACATTATCAAACTCATTTTAAATCATATTAAATTTATTGTATATTAAATGGTATTTAATGAATATTTGTTGAAAATTTGCGTGTATTTGTAAAATTAAAATATTAAGATTTATATTTATATATAATGCAATTATAGTATGATAGTTTTTTGAAAGATATTCTTCAAACACCGTTTTTATGAGAGATTACGTTGAGAAGCAGCTTGAACATACAAGAAATGTGGCACGTCTTGAATTAACTTTATACGTGAGTAGTCGACGTCGACATAGAGCCACAGAGCACGAGTTTGGATTTCACACTGTCAGCGCGGTTTTCTTAAATTAAAAAAATGAAACCGAAACCAGAATTGACTACCGAAGCGGCATGGACTAAGTTGCAACAGTATTTTGATATTAATGGTTCAAAAATTAAAATATATGATCTTTTTCAACAAAATCCTAAACGCTTCGAAAACTTTAGGTGAGTTTTATCAATCCTTGACATATGACCTTGAGATGACCCGAAGGTTGTTTGCTCTAATAAAATGAGATTATTGTAAAAATCTTCGTCTGAATTGTTTATAAGATTAAAATGAAAAAAAGCATTTCTATTTTACGTATTATTTTATATAGTTATGATTTTTTTCTTGAAATATTTCTTTCGCTCAATTTTATATACAATAACGGAATACCTTTCACATTAAAATATTATGGAAAATAATTGTAATATGATTTTATATAAAGATCATTTTAACGATATTTAATTTATTAATTAGTCTAGAAATTCCTACTCCTGAAGATGGGCCAATTTTACTTGATTATTCTAAGAATCGGCTTACTGAAGAAGCATTGCAACTTTTATTGGAATTAGTATGTATTGTAATATTGTACAAGTATTAAACTTATATTGCATTAATTATAATAAGGAGAAATTTATATTTAAATATATTTAATATTTATATTTATATTCAAATATATTTAAATGCTATGTAATAATTTATTACATTCGCAATTATAATATATTTTGTAAATTTTAAGGCACGAACACGTGAAATAGAAGCCGCAAGAGATGCCATGTTTAATGGAAAGAAAATTAATTTCACAGAGAATAGAGCAGTTTTACATATTGCTTTGCGCAATAGACTTAACAAACCAATATTAGTTGATAATAAAGATGTAATGCCAGAAGTGAATGCTGTATTAAATCACATGAAACAATTTACTAATGAGGTAAAATTTATTTATATATATATATATATATATGTATAAGACAGTTTTATATTTTATTTTTAACTTTCGGAAGTAATAACTTTGTATATAATATTTATATTTTTATATTATATAGATTCTTTCAAAACAATGGAAAGGTTTTACTGGTAAACCAATTGAAGATGTTGTTAATATTGGAATTGGTGGTTCAGATTTGGTATGTTATATAAATTGTGATCATAAGATATATAAATTGATTCCTCTTTTATTCATGTAGCTATATATTTATATATATAGGGTCCTTTAATGGTAACTGAAGCATTAAAGGCATTTCATGTTGGACCACGAGTTCATTTTGTTAGTAACATAGATGGAACCCATATTGCTGAAACTTTGAAAAAGTTGAATCCAGAAACAACTCTTTTTATAATAGCATCGAAAACATTTACTACTCAAGAGACAATTACAAATGCCACTTCTGCTAAAATATGGCTTCTGGATGCTTTAAAAGATGTGAGTAATGAAATAATGATCTTAAATTTAGTGGTATATAAAATATACTTATTTTTATATAGCCTGCAGCAGTTGCACGTCATTTTGTTGCATTGTCTACTAATAATCAAAAAGTGAAAGAATTTGGTATTGATGAAAAAAATATGTTTGGATTTTGGGACTGGGTTGGAGGACGTTATTCATTATGGTCAGCTATTGGTTTATCAATTTGTTTGTCTATTGGATTTGAAAATTTTGAAAAATTATTGAGCGGTGCATACTTTATGGATCAACATTTCTGTAGTGCTCCATTGGAGAAAAATGCAAGTATATTCTTAATCTTTGTTTGTAATATTATAATTATATCTTTTTAATATTTTGAGAAAAATATTGAATCATCGAATTTTGTTGTGTATTTAATAAAACATTACTTTATAGGCACCAGTTATATTAGCTCTTCTTGGAGTATGGTACCATAATTTTTACAAAGCTGAAACACATGCATTATTACCATATGATCAGTACTTACATAGGTTTGCTGCTTATTTTCAACAAGGAGATATGGAAAGTAATGGAAAATATGTTACTCGTGCAGGGAAAATTGTAAATTACAGTACTGGTAAATATTTTATATATTTTATATGTCTAGAAAAAAATACAATTTTTTAATTTTTCTATTTAAGTATTATAAGTGTTTTATTCAGTTAATGTGAGAAAAAAATTAAATATTTAAGGACCAATTGTATGGGGAGAACCAGGTACTAATGGACAACATGCATTTTACCAGTTACTACATCAGGGTACTAGACTTGTCCCCGCTGATTTTTTAATTCCAATACAGTCACATAATAAGGTACTATTATAATTAATAGTTGGAAACTGTCATTTGAAAAGAAAGTTTTAATATAATAGCAGGTAATAAGGCATTCTTATTTTAGGTTCAAGGAAATCTCCATCATAAAATATTGCTTGCAAATTGTTTTGCACAAACTGAAGCTTTGATGAAAGGAAAAAATGAGAATGAAGCACGAACTGAATTGCAAAAAGCAGGAATGAATCCTGAGCAAATAAATCTATTATTACCACATAAGATGTTTGAGGGAAATAGACCAACCAATACTATTCTTCTTAAGAAAATAACGCCTTTTATTCTTGGAGCTTTGATTGGTAAATTTAATGCATATATTAATATATCATTTAAATGTATCATTCAGTTTAATCGTAATTTATGTTTAAAGCAATGTACGAGCATAAAATCTTCGTGCAAGGGATTATTTGGGATATCAATTCCTTTGATCAATGGGGGTACGTAATAACTTCATCGTTGAATACTTGAAAACTTCGAAATATGTAAAAATATATAATTTTATTTTAATAGTGTTGAATTAGGGAAGCAGTTGGCAAAGGTAATTGAACCTGAATTAGAAAGTACTCAAGCAGTTACAAATCATGATTCATCAACAAACGGATTGATCGCATTTGCTAAAAATCATAGCTCGTAAAAAGTTCCTCAAATGATATAAAATAAATAATTGAGGTACGATAAAGTAGTAATTGTCAATTGTTACAATCAAACTCTTGTTAAAGTATATACAAGTTGTTATAGAAATATAATTTTTTAATGTTCTTTTACTGTTTCTTATCACAAATTGTAGTATCAAGAAATTTTTAATCATATCAATACACTTATTAAATCACTGTAAGTGAAAGATATAAGATGACATTGCTAATGACAATTGTTAAATGATGAAAAAATTATTTATCGAAATAATCTGTTGTTTTATTTTTGTGACATTATTCTATAATTTTTATAAATATGTATTTAATAAATAATACAATCATATTTTTCTGTTTCTTTTTTTATTATTACCTTGGTTTCTATGTTATTAACAAATATGTTGATATTAAATTCAATATCCAATATTAAATATCTAATTATAACTTTGTTTTAAACGTATATTATATGTCGTTCTAATAACAATATGTGAGAAAAAATTTAATACAAAAATATTACAAATAAAGGCAAAAAATATAAAAAATTATAAAATAAAGCTTTAAAATTTATAACAAAGCGAATCTATATTTTAAGATATTTCGTCATTTGCTTATTACTATATTTTATTATGTACATATGTATATATGTTGTACTGCGTATTTTACTACACATACATACAATACGCAATATACGGCGGAAAAAGTGTTTCATCTTTCCAAACGATATCACACCATTTACCCATTCACACTTCATACTCACGTTTTCCGTGTTAGAAGATCGGGGGTGTGGTTATTGATGGTGTAGAACGCGTTTTTTTTAAGTACCTTATTAATAATGGAATTTCTTTTAAACAAATACAGACACTTAGAAGAAAGGATATTGCAAAGTTTGAAAGATAATGGCATAAAACATCGGTATGTTTATTATTCAGTGTATAAATGTAAAGATCAACGTGACTTAACCTAGAAATCTGTTTAAGAATATTAACTATTTAATATGTTTAAATTTTGTATTTACATCATTAAAAATTATGTAATGTTAAATTTTATTCAATATATTGTAATATTTTGTATGTATAAATAATGTATATATAAATATTTTAAAATATTCAATTATGTATTATAAATTATTAATATGTTTGATCTATTTTGTGCTACTTATTTATAACTATAATGATACCATTATTATAATAAAAGTGTTTTTATAATGATTTATCTTCAGCTAAGTCCCATATAAAAATATTAACATTAAGAAATATTTTTAGTATAAAAGCTGACAGTGGACTATGGCTTGGAACATTAGTAGGTTTAAGTGCAGTTTTAACTCTATTAAAGGAAGGTGCTAGTTACTCTGAAATCTGCCTCATTGTGGGTCTCACAGGAATTGGTCTTGTTATTAGTTCCATATGTTTATATTTGAAATTGTCAACTGAGAAAGTGACAGTTAAAGATTTTCAAGCTATATATTTTTTACCAGCTATAATAACATCCTTATTATACCTCCTTGTAGTAAATAAAGGTATATCAATTTATAAATATAGTTTTATATTGTTAATAATATCCTTCAATATTTTATGAATTAATTAAAGTTAAATTATATTAAGTTTTATCTTATAATATGATTTGTTTAAATCAACCTTTTTATGTAAATATTAATTATCTATTTTATAAAATCATATTATTTTAGTTAAAGCAAATTATTTTATTTCTTGATAAATAAGAACAGGATTACTGGTGAGTGTCACATGGGGCTTAAGTATCGGAAGTTTAGGAACATGGGGTATTCTTCAATTGATGTCTACATTTCCTTGTTGTTTCACAATTGGAGAAGCAACAGCAGTTATGCATGGATGTATTTTGTTTCTAATGTCTGTAGTAACAAACTTGCCACTAAGATATCATTTACCACCAATCCATGATGACGATATTGCAACAGTTATTTTACAGGTATTCTAAAGGAAATCTTCTACAAATAATAAATTTGATGTGATCAATAATTGAAAATTATAATTTCAGGTTGCAATGTTATATGTGATATCAGTGTGTTTAATATCTAGTTATTTTCCAATGTTTCGCTTAGCCAGAAATTTTTATTTAATGACAATCACACTTTTATTGATTGTAGTCTTACCATTAATGTATATTTTATTGGATCAAAATCCTGTAATCTGGACGTTTTACTTTGTTTGCAATAAAACAAATAAGGTGCGCATAACAATAATTTTGCAGTATTTCTTATATAAGTATCAAATTATTTTTAACAGTTACAAATATTACAGATCATGTTAATTGGATACTGGGCTTT
This sequence comes from Bombus impatiens, assembly GCF_000188095.3. Taxonomy (NCBI): domain Eukaryota; kingdom Metazoa; phylum Arthropoda; class Insecta; order Hymenoptera; family Apidae; genus Bombus; species Bombus impatiens. The sequence goes on along the minus strand of NT_176837.1, from coordinate 3,693,029 downwards.
ATGTTTAGTACTAGGTGTAATAGTTGTCACCTACCAGGTATTATTAAATCTCCAAGCAACATCTTCAACTCGAAAAATGTTTCACTTATTGGCTGTACTTGTGTATATACCTGGTTTAATATATGAACGCATATTGTTGTATCTAGCTAGTGGTGTAATAATGGGACTGTTTGTATTTCTTGAGGTATATCAAGTTTAAGAAATTAAGTTTTCTTGAATTTTATATTTACGATATTTTTAAGTTTTCTATTGATAATTTCTTACTTTTTTAGTTGATGAGGTACTTACAAATATCGCCTCTTGGAGAATTATTACAGCAGGGATTTTCTGTGTTTGCTGATGAGAAAGATAATTTGATTTCTTTAACACCTCTCTATTTGTTCTGTGGTTTGTCTTTCCCACTTTGGATGCCTACCAACAATCTTTCATTATTAGCTTTGCTTAGTGGTATCTTAACAGTTGGTGTGGGTGATACTGCTGCTAGTTTTGTTGGTAGTAGATGGGGTTTTCATAAATGGACCAATTCAGATAAGTCTGTTGAGGGAACTATTGCTTGTATTTTTAGCCAAATCGGATTAATATGTCTTTTAGCATTTATGGGTATGTATTATTTAAAGTTTTTCCCTTAAATTTTTATGAATTAAATTTATGTATATTGTAAATATATATAAATTTAAATATATTTAATATATTTAATAATATTCTTGTGGAAATCTGATAAAATACTGATTAAAATAACTAATTATTAAAATTGTTATTTTTAAAAAATATATACTGGTACACTACAAAATTAATGTATGTTTTTTAATAGGCTACGTAGATAATGGTTGGTTATTTTTACAAAGCTTATTATCGAGTATCGTGTTGTCATTTATTGAAGCACAAACAAATCAAGTTGACAATCTGGCATTACCATTGTTCATGTACATGTGTCTAATGGTCTAAGCAAACAATAGGTAACAGTAACTGTTTTAAAACAAATTTGAACATATTTGATTGTTCAATGTAGTGTGGACCAAAGGTGTAGTGTTTCCTTAATTCATTTTTTTCTTTGTGTCGTTATATTTGAAGATACGTATATATTTCCTTGTATATAACATCCTTTTTCACACTAACCTGTTTTGTTACGAGTAATACTTAAAATTAGTTACTATTAAAAATTTTTTTTTTGCACTATATGCTGTTTCTTTATTATATAGCTCTATAGTTTTATATCATTTAAAAATGTATGCATTATTGGAAATATTTATTTTGTAATTTATATTTCAAGTGAATAACGGAAAAATCTTACTCATGTATATTACTGTTGAAAGTTATGTTAAATAATATTTATATAAAATTGTTCATATTTGTATATAAATATTATATTAAATGTGTATATGAATTTGTTTGAAAAACAAAATAGCACATGAAACATTAGCTACTTTATCCTTGATATTGCATTTAATCATCTGATTTGTTTAAAAAAGATGAATGGAATGCCTGTACTGTTACGACGACTCACATAATTTGGTATTCCGTAACGCATAATTTATTCATTCCTACCGATGCATTTTTGTATTTCACTCGAAAGAGTTTGTAAACAAAATCTAATAATAAAATATTTTTATAGTTGTATATATGTGTATTATTGATATTTTATTGTTTAGTAATTGCAGGAAAGAATAAACAAAAAAAGAAAAAATGTTTATTGTAAGGTGGAATAACTTTTTTTGCGTTAATCTTGCAGTAATCTGAAAGTGTAATTAATTCGTATTATATTAGTATATCGTATTCTTTCTTAATGTCAAATTTTCCTGGTATATATAGCTAATAATATAGCTACCATAAAAAAGGTCTGAAAAAGATCATTAAAATTATCTCGTTTCATTATTTTATTGACCACACAGCCTTAAAATCTGACCGTACACATGTCATCATACGCCATGTCTATACGCGTACATGATATGCGGAATGTTCGAAAAGCACCGATTTCTTGTCAAGGCTTATCATTAATTGCGAACTCTGTATTAAATATAACTCTATTATACCGCAGGTTTTATTCGTGAAGAAAAGTATTAATAACATTATATATTAAAAGTGTCTAGATTTCTTTCTTATTTTTTTTTCTAAATCGTTTGACGTGTCTTGTCACGTTATCGCATATTAATTTCTGTGTAGAAATCGTTTGTTTACAAGACGAGTCGAATAATAAACTAAAATTATAAATACATCTAAATTAATATTTGATTAAAAATATTGATATAGTAAAAATACATGTATGCGAAAATATTACAATCGTATAAATTGTAGATCTATAATTTTAAGTTTATGTAAACTGATATGTGCAGTGGTATAGTTTCTCTGTTAACATTTTTCTTCACGAATTATTTTTTATACCATCTTTTTAAACAACTTTTTTTAAATATTAGTGGTTATGTCGTATTAATTTATTAAAGTTTATTGGTATTTATATGTGTGTATATTTATGAATGGTTTATAAGTGCCATTAGTTTTTGTAAATATTAAATGTGCGGTTAGATATTTTTATTTCAAGAAGTACAGTTTATCTATAACTGCCGATTGATTGCATTATTTAAAACACAACATTAAAATGATCAGAAGAGAAAGATGAAAACAAAAACGAAAGAGGATGACATAGAAACAAAGTAGAAAATTTATATTATCTTTTCCAGTATAAAAATTATCACAAAAATAAAATACTTCTTATCGTGGTTATTCGTATTGTTAAAGAGTTTATACATAAAAGTAGCTTATTACATAACTTATGAGTTATGTGTAGTTTGTTTAATCTGGCGTTGCAATATGAAACATGATATGGAAGTTATGAATTATTTCAAATTATTTTTGCGAAATAGCATTGCGAAATAGTATTGAAAACTTATTTTGCAAAAGATTCTTATTAATTTATTAAGTTGAAAATATACGATATTTAAGGTATAACATAGAATTAATCCATAAATAAATATATTAATTATAAATAAATTAATCTAGGAATAAATAAAATGTCTAAATTATTTACGCATCTTTTACTGCATTTCCAACTTAAACGATGTTAATTATCGTCGCACCGCATGTAGATATTTGCTTTTGTAAAAAATGTCAGGCTGTTTTAATGTCAAATGAAACGTTTTTCAATATATTAATACAGTCAATTATTTTTAGTATATAATCTTTTTTTACTTATGTATACACCTCAAATTTAAATTGTACGTTGGGAAGTGTAATTATTATATTGTAAAGTTTTATTGAACAATAAAAAGTTTATCGTTGTCAAAATTATTATATCGACAGTTATGTCTCGGAAAAATTATGGACCAAGCGACAAATACGTTCTGAAACATACATATAAAACAGAAAATATTGAAAAATAATAAATTATATCGATATATGATGAATTAGAAAATAATTTTTAAGCGACTCATTGCATTTAAATATGTATGATAAATTCACGTATTATATTTTATTGGAAAACAGGGAAGGGTTGGATTCTAAACAATTGAAGTGAATCTCTTTTCTATATTCCATAAACGAGTATCAACTACATCGTAAATCTCAATACAAAAAATCGTTGTTGTAAAGTCCCTAACCGCGAAATTATCGACAAATGAAAGAATAAAAACGATGAAAGGAACTGTGACAAGAACGGTGATTTTCCAGCATTCCATACCGACGTTCATTATGTTACATCGCATCTGTCGATCTCACGAAGCTGGGTTTTCGCATTGGTAAATCGCTGTCTTATTCGAAAATCGTCGAACGATTAATAGCAAGCTCAAGGAGAACGACAGATGATATTTATGAGATGTTTTACTACGTGCTACTTATTATAGTCGTTTCTTATATAGTTGTATCTGTAATTGTATAGCAATTAAATAAATATCCTGAAACTCTCGATCGTGTAATTCCGTTTTATTTTTATCTTTCGTTCCATCATGGTGCGCAATAGTACCGATCTTCTGGTTTCTCTCTTTTCTTTCTACTATATTTAATTACGAAAATTTATGTATTCGGTGTATTTTTTGAATTTCTTTTGTGATATATTACGATGTACCTGTTGTTACTTTCGTTTTTTTTTTGGTGCTGATCTATGCCCACATTTTGTCGTTGCATCTTCCTCTTTTGCAAAGAATTCGTTTCTCCCTTTGTTTTAGCAGCTCTCTTTCTGGTCTTGCCATTGCATCTTTCGCAAAGGAAGGACGATGGAGCGAAAAGTTACGATAAAAAAATAAGCAATCGCTTTATATCTTACCAGTTACCGACTGACACGCATATGTATTTAAACGTTTTACACGTCAGGCGCTTTCCTTTTACGGACAGGAAATACAGATTATATTTTTGCTTGGTTTAATACGACCCTCTGTGGCGGTGCTTTTTATTCCGTTCTGGTATATCACGTCTTTAACCAATTCAAACTTTCATAAAAGCCAATAAATTTCATTCGTGCTTTGCTTGATTCGATCTACGTGTTTTAAATTCCCTTTTTCGGTTAAATAATTATGTGACTTATTTTCGCTTTCACTTATACTTCGTATTTAAGGTATAATGCACATGATGCATGTTATTTAACACTTTCATTGATATTTATAACCTTACGAATGCATCTGTATTACAATTTCATTACTTCGACATTCATCATGAAATGCAACATTACGTGGTTGGTAGTCTTGCTTTTACATAAACAAGAAATATATCAACGTCGATTTACTTGGAACTGGAACTTTCTAAACTTTGGATCTGAATTAAATCGAGGTGAAGGAATAAGTAAACGAGATTTATTGAATGAAATTGCAATCTAGGTCGGACTTACTGTAAGTTTGTCAATAATCTACAAATTATATTTTGAAATGTATAATGTCTAAAATGTGAAACTTTTGTAACTTTGCATTGAAAAACGTTGCCCTGCCTTTCATCAAACGTTCGATACATTAAAAATATTCGCTTAATCGAGTTATGCGTGATTACTTTCTAGGAACATTTCTGTTGCGTTCACCGTGAGACTCTCGCTATGTTTCGTTAAACACATCGTCAGAAAAAATGTTCCAAACATAGCAAATATTTCGTAATTAGCAGTGGTCGGTTATGCTGCGGTAATCTAGTGTACTTTACAGTTTAGTCACGAAGCTGATATTCTCATAATTGATCCACGTGTATAAGTTCCGTATGTTAAAGGTTATCTCAAGTTTAAAGTAACTTTAAAGTTTCGGTGAATTCGAGCCTACCATAATACTTAATCGATATTCGTTATTCATTGCAGTGTTGTATTTGCGGCACATGCGAACGGGGCCTTTAAACAGAAACTCCTCATTCTTATACGATTTAAATTCATTGTATCGATTGCCGATATCTCGTGTGCATATTTATCTACATTAATTTACTTTCCGGTGAAACAGATTAAGAAGCTATTAACTTCCCTTCTAAAGAATTATAGGATCGTTTTTAATCGTACCCTTACGTATATATCTAAGTTCGTCAAATAATTCAGACGTACAACGATAATAGAATAAAAATAATCCTCTATTGATAACAATAGGTACATCAATACACTGCTAAGTAACAAATCTTCATTTTCAAAGTAATATATTTAATTAAATAGTGTAAAGCAGAGTCGACAATACTTTCATTCGTTGAAAGCGGTGTTTTGCTATCTTTTCTACCATTTCAACAATAATCGACTATTACTGGAAACATTTCAACAAGATCCACTACTTAATGGTTGATCTCTTGTTGCACTCTGTGTAAATGGAATCTTTTCATAAACTATAGTCATAAATTCTAATTTTTCCATTAATCGCAATTGAAACCACAATGGGTTCGTCGTAACTAAATAAAGAGCATCGTATCATTCTTTTTCCCCCCTCCATTTAAACGTAAATTACATATTTACAATCGCGAAGCGGTCTCCGTTGGCACTTCAAAACAACGTCACAATTCCTCGACCCCGTTCCACAATTATTAATGACACGAAGAAGAAAATGCTTCGCTTTCGTTAAAGCAAGTAAGGGCAATCATATATGAATTTGAAGGAAAAATCAACAAATATAACGCAAATAATTCAACAATAATGATAATTCAATAATTCAATGCACCATGAAGCTTTTATAGCAATACTGTGTCTTCCCTCCTATGCATTTGTTACAGTGCTTTTTTCCCGGAGCACGTCAAGAATCTTATTCAATGTTCTCCAAGAATTTTATCTCGAGGAGAAGCATTTTTATTTGAAGTTTTTCGATATTCCGAAAAGTCGACGCTGAAATCTGTATTCACCAGCGATCGTAACTTCCCTTATTATTAATTATCGAGTTATAATTGTCGTTCAGCCAGTTGACGCGGAGTTAGAAAATTTTGCAACAGGAACGAATAATCGTATTATTGTTTTTAACTAGATCAATGCTTTTGATATTAGCGGTATTATCTCCACGTCTTCCGGTCTTTGCATACGTTCTATACAAGAATCGCTCCAAAACCGCATTCTATTCGTTTATCTATTAATATATATATATATATCTCTTTGGAGAGTTCTATTAATTCTCCGAATCCTGTGTATTGTAAATATTAAGAAATAGCAATCGAAGCAAAACTAAATACTCTATTTTCTCTTTTCCACTATATCGCCCTCTCTCTTGTTTTCCTTTTCTTTTCTCTTTCCCCAAGAGTAGAGACTGACTGAAAATTATATTAAAAGATTGTTCCCGATTATCGTAATTTGTTGTTCGACGAATATTTTGGAGAGATTCTTGCATTTACACAACGAACGAGATAAACACAGTTGCGAGTGTGTCGCGTGATTCTCGATATTCTTTTGACGATTAATTCACATTAACTTCACCAAAACCGATGGTTTTTGTGATCTGACAGGGTCGTGCGAAATTTTCCCAGCACATTTGATTGCATTAAAAAAGAACCGAACGAGTTAAATGGAATACAAATTTCATACGTTATTTTTTAACTGTAACAAACTTTCATTGAAACGTATACAATACGTAAAATACAAATGTATTGTTCAAAACAAGGTCCTTCGTAAACATTCACGTAGATTAGCTTTAAGCTTTTATCATTGAAGTCAATGAGCGAAATTGAAAAGTAGATAAATCAAAGATTAAGATAAATTTTCATGTACTATACTTTAGTGAGAGTTTTATTAATTGCTGATAAAATATTCAAATTTGCTCGTTTCGGGGTAAGTTTTTGCAACTTTTTCAAATCAAACTACATGCATTATGAAATATTATAAACCAAAGGTTTTGCATGGGATTTGAAATACACTTAAGTATCAAGAATTTTTCTTTCAACTTTCCGATTAAAAGCATTGCTTTTCTATAGTACGACCCTGTGCAGCAATGTTCAATAATCGGCAAATTAGCTTTGTATTTAACTGTTTCATTTTCCTCCTCCCTTTGCCACCTGGTCGGAAATCTTAACAACTATATTTATATCGTAAAGCATTTTGTATGCGTTTCTCCCGCGATCGTTTGCCACTGCGATCAACGAAGACGCGATCTACGCTCGAAGAGTGAACGATTTACTGATCCTCGATTTATCCTCACTGTCCATTATCTTTTTCAGCGAATAATTGTTTCTCTGAATAGTATAAATTCATAGCTCTATCAATATCATCTTCAGAGAAGTAGGTATTATTTTGCGTGTTTCTGTTACGTGAAAATCTTAAAACTTAAAATACGAAAGCTTAAAACTTACGCAATGAACTGGAACTGACGAGGAAGATCGATAATCTCAATTTGTTCAGTGTCCAAACGAAAAACAGGTGTGGTTTCGCTATCGAGTCGAACTGCGTTCAGAATTGATCGGATAATTAGAAGTAGCTCTTCGTAGTGCACGCCTCGTACCGACAATGCCGACACGTAACACGGTTAGACGACTACTAGACAGTAGTAGACGGTAACATTTCACACAGTGTATACGCAGTGGCATCGATCGCGGGTGGACGTGCCGCCACTCGTTTCAAGCCTAATATACATCGAGTATTAGGTTTACAAAACAGATACCCTACTTCATCGTAGGGTTTCAAGGGGTGAATCAGTGGTTTCGCAATGGAGAAGGACGTGGGGCATTTGGATAGTTGGAGACGGGATTCTAGGAAAGTTGACAGGGCTGGGAGAGACTAGTTTTACTCCCTTAATTTGTGCCAATCGGCGATCTGCCTCTGCGGTGAGCTACAAACTTCCCTCCAATGATTCAAAGCGGATCCTTGACAATTCGGTCCACCGAATTCGAGTCGTCCAATCACCTAAAAAATGTACAATTATGTGCATAATGGGTACGAGAAATATATTTTTTGTCGATTCTATCTTGTTTACAGAGCAGTTTACCGAACTACGACTTCTCTGAAACTAATTGGTTAATTGACAATTGTTATAGTTTCTGGAGTGTAAAAGATCAATCGCGAGATAAGACGAAACGAGTTCAAAAGAGATTTTAATTGTTCTTCGATTATGTTATTTGTAAAAATGTTGTATGTATGTATCATATATCTACATATAAATACTTTGACTTTAAAATAGAAGGTAAAGTAAGTGGCTATTATATAGTATAAGCGTATGTCTAACGGATAGAATAATTACGTAATTAATCAGTTTTAAGTTAATTTCGTCATCTCGCAAGAAAGATCTTCCACTTGAGAGCTGGAAATTCTGAATAATTTACGAAATAATCGGTGATTTATCATTACGTATATTTCCTATTAAAAGCGTTTCTCATTATTTCGATGTGTAAACGTATTAAAATCTTTCAAAAGTTCAAATTTATATTGTTATTATATTTTTTTAATTTTACATTATTATTATATCGCTTGGTGTTCTTTGTAGAAAACCCGAAACTAAATGATTTGCTATCAGCTTTGTTTCGTTTGATTTTATTTGATTGATCAAATTACTATTTGAATTTATTCGCTATGTCATGGATATAATTTGACCTAATTTCATAAAGTATTTCGTACAGCTAAATAAAAACGTGACATGCGGTAATCATTTTGAAAATTCGGATTGTTCACGGATTGATTTATCGATCGAACGAGAGTTCGCCATGCTTAGTTAGTGTTATGTTACGTAAGAAAATGATGAAAAATCACGCTACACCGTGCGAGTCTACGACTTTCAGTCGCGTCACGCTATACCTGTCTATAGTGTTACAGTTTGAGGGTCGTACAGTATGATACGTACACACGCACCACTGTATGCATGTGCATGACTTAATTGTTCGATCAATCACATACATTTTTGTTGACTAACACTAGTACGAACGAAATTACCTACTAGGTATATTCCTAGAAATTCTTAGCTTCGCGTTTTGCATATTACGAGAAGGATTTGTAACATAATACTACGTTACATCTTAATATCTTTAACTGTAGAAGGAATTCTTAGGTTTTTTTACAGATCTCACGAAACTGATTTTTCTCTTTCCGATTTGCTTTTATACGTTGCCTACTAAAAATGTAACATTATAATTTAAAATTATAATCTAAAATTTAACTTTCAAATTTATTTTAATTTTATTAAATTTTAATATTATAACTTTTAATTTAATTCAAATTAGAATTTCAAAAGATTGACGAATGCAAACGTTACCAATAATTACATACTATATAACGATTATTAAAAGGTTTTATTTTCATTTGAAAAGAAATTATTTAAAAAATTTCAAACTATAACTAAAAGTCATGAACCAGACAAATTATCCTAAAGTTAATTCCAAAACTTTACCTTCGTTAATAAAAAATCACTTAAAAATACACTTCTAACTAGGATAGTAACGAAACGCTAAATAATGCAGTGATTATCCACATATATATGCATTACCTATAGATCGTGCGCGTGAAAAACAAGTTAGAAATTGATCTTTTGGTGAAACGCAAGCAATGAATGGTTTCATGGATGGTGTACAAAAATTGCAAAGATAATTCGATGGGTGGTTTTGAACACAAAATATAAATACACGAAACTTTATCGGTAAACTTACTATATTAAAAATTGTTAATTATCGTTATTTAATTGGAAAACTATTAATCACATATGACCGAGGTTGAAATATTACTGTGATATCGAAAAGTCGACAAAACGTTTGTTTTGCAAATGTAACATTTCGTTCGTAAAGGGATGGAAAATAAATAAAATATCTACTCTAACTGCTATATATGTATATAAGAATATATTAGTAATTAAATTATAATTTCTAAGGAGACAAATTTGCAAATGAAAGTTGCATGTTGGAGAAATACTTGAATTTACTGATCAAAATGGAGGAACGAAAGTGACACGTAGTAAGCTAGAAACGCGGTTGAAGGTACGTACCTCGTTTCTTGTAACACGATCCCAATCGATCAGCATAAACTCGAGGCTGACGTTGTTAAGACCATCAGCACCGTTCGGGATGTCAAAACCGAATGATTCGTTAAAGACCGGACTAAGGGTGCGTTTCTTCACGCGCGTCTTCCTCTTCGCTATGCGCTGAGAGTTATACAAAAGATAGATCTTGACGTATGGATCTGCCAGCCCAGTCACGTCCATCTTCGGTAAATTCTGCGCCTTCAGCACAACCACCGTCAATCTGCTGTTGATCGGTTGCCAACAAAGGGAGACTAGCAGCTCACCTCTGCCTTGTGATTGAATCTATAATCACATACATGATTTCAATTTTTCTTTCACTATGAAATATAACGTTCTTTTTTGACAAGTAAATTGGCAAGTCATAAAAAGATAGAGATTTTATACTATTTGTATAGTTATCAAGATATCATTTTTTTTAATTTCTTCAACGCGACGTTTAGAGTAGCTCGTAGGAAAGAAAATGTAAAAAGTATTTCTATTGCATCGCGCGTTCGAATTTTATTGTATTGAAGCTCGAATAACGCTTTGTTAATAATAATTAGAACGGAAAAATAAAATTGACCGGATTTTTAGCCTCCTTCTTTTTCTCTTTTTCATCAAGTTTTGTCACATTAACAAACGTGTACCTTTTCCTATTGATATTACGAAAAGCTTTCATGGTTTCTTAAAGGAAGATATAGCTTTGGATGATCAATCTGTTTGCTAGATAATTAATTAAATAAAATTCGTTCTAGTATCTTTCTTTCTTTCACGAGGAGCTGTAAAAAAGTTAATATACAAATTACGTTAATTTTTTGTAATTTCTATTCTCCGCATTATCTTTGTTCACTGCGTTGTGTTGCGTGTGAGAACGGAGAAATAACATTTTTCGGAAAATGGTTTAACGAACGTTTGTTAACGCTAATTGTGAAATTCGACAAAAATTGCAAGCTATTAGTAGAGTAACTTGAAAAAGTTAATTATTCATTAGTGTTTTGTTTCTTACCTTTAGACTCCTAGGACATATTTTTCGACACAATGATATCTCCTGGTTATCAGCGTTCTCCAAATCGGGCACCGATGAAAGTGCACATGTCAGTTCACCGATAATATCGTCCCGAGAATATCTATCGAAGCTGAGCACTATAAAGTGCAGACTGATTTTCTGTGAACGATAACGAAAAAATACGTTTCGATGAGATATCTCGATTCGTTTTCTAATTCATCTAATCTTTATATTTATTTATATCTTGAACTCGACTAATGCTAAATTTAGAATATTTATGTCCTGAACTTAATTCAGTTTGAATTTAAAATATTATATATATTACAAAATCTTCACTCTCTTTTATCTTTATAAATTCATCACATATACATCTTTTTCTATGGACATAAAATAATCAAACATTTCATGCAACGAAGTCTAATTAACAACAATAACATATAATAATAACATATATCGAAACACAAAACGATAAAAATATTTACAAAAGTATTAACGCAGCTTAAGCAAGAAATATTGTACCGTATCGTCACTTTAACGTTATAGTTATTAGTTTTAACGTCGATTATTTGTTATCACTTCGTTTTGAGATGACAATAAAGAAAGTAAATAATAAAGAAGTAATCTCAAGCGAATTATTGGATACCATTGTAATTTCACTTTCGATCGTAATTCTCTATTGTCCATAACAAACTCTTAAGATTCACGCTCTTAACATTCAAATACCATTTAATTATTAACGACAAATTAAAGCAAAAAGAAAGAAAGAAAGAAAAAATAAAAATCTGTAATTTAATTGTTGCTTTTTAGAAGACAAAAAGTAGAAAGAATTTGTTACCTGAAGCTGGTCCTTCGATATTCCAAAGAACGTGAAATCTTCATCATAGACGGGGTCTCTGGTGTTTCTGAGTACCCTGGTCTTCGCTTGGTGTTGTTTATCCGGCAACAACTTCAATTTCACGTAAGGATCGCTGGTAGCTCTCGCAGGTAGACCCTTGCAGTTCACCACTGTCACTCCGAGTGCATTTTGTTCGTTTACGTACCGCAATTTGAATACCAATTGACCCATATCGCCTTTGTTATTCTCTGTTCCGTGGTTCTTTTCGCGTTCTGTTTTCTCGTTGTTCTCAATTTCCGCCTTGTCCCGTTCATTCTCGATGCTTAGAGTAACCTCGCCAGAAGGTGTCTGAGCCGGGGTGCCTGTAGTTGATTGAACGAGCAACCGATATTTTAATCGTCGATAACCCAGTCTCTTCTAACATGTTAATACGCTGGCTTAGGAATAATTTCTACCGAGTACATTCAATCATTTAGTAATTTAAAGTAATTTCTATCAACCATATTCATTATTTTACGTGGTTAGTACTTTAGAATTTATTTGTCCTAATTTCTCGTTGTACAGCAAGAATTTTTCCTTCCGCGACTACTGTCTTTTATGTAGAATTGGAATAAATTTTAAATGAACTTCCAAGAGAGGACGGAAATGTCGCTTCTAAGTTAAACCGTAGCAAACGTCTTTCAGCTACCAAGGTTGTAGAAAGAAGCTTGTATATATATCTTCACTCGTTTCTTATGACGCGATACCGACAGCTAAATAGTCAAATGTTTGATAGTAAAAGTAAAGATGTTAAAATTTATCCGATTCTTGTATCCAATTACGGAAGTAATAACCGGAATAATAAATTTTGTACAAGTTAAATGGTTATCAACGTGTTAGTCCTTAACGCTCGTGTTATTCAGCTAATCGTTGAAAGCGCACAAGTCCGCGTCAACCGCCAACCAACCATTTGTAATTCATTCTTCGTACAAATAAACAATCACGTTTTCGTATTTATAAAAAAAACGCTTACTTTTTTCATTTCCTACCTTGTGTTTTGCATTTTGTCGTATTCTAAACGTATGATATAGAGTTAAAATTACAGAAGAATGCATTAATATATAGCCAGGAAATAATTCCGCTGAAAACAAAATTGTGCATTTTCGACCGACTTGATTGTTAGAATTAGATTAGAAAGGGGAGTTAATAAACGTACTTGAACGAAGATTTATACCTGTACCCTGAGGTGTTCTTGGCTGTGATCCAGGATTCGACGACTGGGATCCGGTCGGGCTGGGCGTCTGTCCACCTGAACCAGGAGGACTCTTGGCTAGTCCGGTCGGGCTGGGACTTTTCTTCAGGTAGTGGCTGGTACTACCGGGACTTTTAACTGCTGTCGGTTTTCTGTGGGGCGGCCTGAACGCCAGGGACTTGTCGGAGTTCAGCTTGGTGTGTTCACGACGTCGTCGACAAAGCCACCAGGTCATGGCGACGGCGCAAAGTAGGAAAACGGCTCCTATACATAGTGCGACTACGGTCGTCGTCGACACTGAAATTCATGCATATTTTTCCTTGAAATTTTGTTACTTTTTATTTATCGACAGTTCACTGAATTTTTGTTTTTAATACGCATTTCGCTTGTGAACGATCATTATGGAGGAATTAGTAATCAAGTATGTGTATTTTATGTTTAAAATTACTGTACTTACATGCGTATATATAAGTATATGACGTTGGAAGATATCATCGTATTTCTTATAACATTTTGTAAATATGTGTCGTATTTTTTAATTTTCTTGCTCTTAAGACCTCAACTTACGACAAAGATTAAACACATCTTTCTTCTCTTAATTTAACATTCTCAGTTTTATATTTTAACCTACTCTTCTCACTGATTATAAAAGAATATTTTTTAATTTAATTTCTTATCGCGTGTTTTAATTCCATTACGCGCTTGAATGCAAGTGGCAACCGGTTGTAGTTAATGAGAACTGCAGGCCAGGGAAATATCTATCTAAAATCTGTAGTTATACTTTTTGCGCAATTAGCATCGAAGAAATTAATTCGTACGAAGACGAAAATACATATCGATCAGAGAAGATTTGAATTTCATAGGAAGGTTAGCCTCTCATTGCTGACTAATAGCAAATCCTGGCAACGTTGAATCATCGTGACAACGTGCGCGTCTTATTTGCTAGTTTAATCAAACCTCGTAAACGTCACGAATCGATCAAAAATAAGACGAGTTCCAATAAAAGTCACGCGATGTTGCTAAAATACAATTTATGCTATTTTCATATCTGTCTTAATAACGTTTTCGTTGAAATGCTATAAGAAACACTCGAATTTCATCCCTTATTCAGGGTGCTGTGTTTAAGTTTATACTCTATCACGAATAACATGGTCATCAAGTTTCCCTATAACGAATTATGGAACCGTATGAATTCGTAACATCGATCCCAAAACATCCCAAAACAGCATCAACCGTCGAATCTACGTATATACGTGAACTAATTGATACTGATAATACAAGCATCGACTGACAAATATCACATGTTGTTGTGTGTCGTTAACCGTAAAATCAATCATCTTCCACTATATGCATACATTGTCGAATTGAAGCAACTTATTAAATCATTCATCAACCATTGCGATTACATGTATAATTCTAAAGTAGTTAGCCTACGTTGACTCATCTACAAGCAGTTAACGGTACGAAACAACGAGAACAAATTCGAAAGTAATTTACATTGATTTAACTACAAGCAGCTACAAACAACGAGAAGGAATAAAATAAAAGCGATCGCAATCGATGGAAACACCCAGTCACGAAACGCACAAGATTACGCGGTGTAACAGCTGTCTGCGGTTATCGGCGCCACGATTTCCTCAATCCCGAACCAGTGTCCCATTCGAATCAGTCGAATGGCATCTTCGAAATCGAATTATTCCCGAAAGAAGGAGAAGCGATGCACGATGGTGTAATCGCGTAAATCGAGCAAAGAGCTCGGAATTGTGGTTGCGAAGGAGGATCGATGTCGGTTGAATCACGAGGATTGCCCGGTTCGAAGAAGATACGCAAAAAAGGCTAAGGCAAGTGGAATTTCACGTAAACGTAGTCCACTCACCGAAATCGACGGGTCGAATCACAGGTCCGTCTTCCGTCACTCCTCCGACCATGTTCGGCCACGTTTTCCTCCGTCTATTTGGACGCTTTTATCCGCGTAAGTTACTCGGCCACGACGCACTGAACGAATATTTACGGCGTGCGGACCGTTCGTGGTATTCTGAGGCGACCATCGGACGAAATGCTCCGATCAATAGTAACGTCCGGGGCTTGCGCGGAATAGACGTCGCTGGAAAAGGAACCAACGACGACCACGACGCCGACGATCAAGACGGTGACGACGACCATGACGCCAGGGACAATGCTGTTTCGATGGTCGTACGACGAAAGAAGGGCCCCCGTCCCTGCAGGTAACGAAGGATTTCACAGGATGATGCACTTGAGGGGAAGTGGCGCAACCAGGGGTCGAATCGACGGGATATCGATTGTTGGAGTAGCTTGGTTTTAGAACTGATATTCTGAGAAACGATAGGATGACTGGTTTTTATTACCCACGAAGGATGACTCATGATGGAAGAGGGATTTCAGGGAAAAGGGAAGAGGAATTAAAAGATTTGTGCGCGTTTCTGATAATCCTGGGATTTTGAAGCCCGAGAGAGTTAGGGTGGTGTTTTGTTTTTGACGTGTCACGGTGAGCGTGATACGATTGAGAAAGAGTTTGAAGATAGCGAGGTCTGAATGATAACATGTTTTATGTAATTTTTGTTTAGCGTAAAGACATTTCCTTTTTCTTATTTTTAGGGTCGATGATTCCCCTCTATATTTTTAATATAATGTTCCTTTTATCGTTTAGTCATTACGTTGAAAGCATATTCATACAGTTTTGTAACCGTCAGAATATTTCATCGTGAAATTTATTTTTATTTTTGCAATGTTACGGCCAATACCGACCCGGGGAACTGTACTGATTTTTAAGGAAACAATAGATAATATCTATCTATATTTATATTTGGGCGTGGACTACAGGTACAATGGACCCTTCTGCATGAAACTGACGTACTTACATATTTATAATTTAAATGTTTTGTTTTAACAATCTTCATTAATACGTTTTGAAATACCGATAAAAATATTACGATATAGTAATACCGAAGAAATTATTATATAAAGACTAATAATATAGAAATTTTGTATGTTCAGGAAGAATTATGCCGCGATATTTTTAATTATTTACTTCGGGCGATATTATTATCATATTTATATTAGTTATATTTATTAAAGTTAATTTATTTTCACCCCTTTGGTAAAATGGAGAAAGCATCAAAGTCGAAGGGAAAGGCGAGACTAAAAGTAAAACTGCAACTTTAATCCACTTCGCGCGAGTTCTGTTTTGAATTATCGATCTACATTACAGCTAACATACGGAAGATAAGTCTCTATGAGTCATCTATCGCCTCAAACCTTCTAATTAAGCGAATAAATTAACATTCGTATGATGGCACGAATCACGCATAAATTGCGAATTTTATGTTACTAATTAAATTAGGATGTCATATTTTTTACATTTATAATCTCAGAAATATATGTCAGATATACGTATACAATTTCTTTGTCTAAATTGAAGAAATTCGTTAAAACCGCCCAATATTTTAGAAATATATCTTGCCTTTTGTAATGTTAAATTTTTCTTCGTATCAAATTTGTCGAAAATTTATTCATACAAATATCACTTGTACTGGATCGAAATGTCGATGAAGGCCGTGTTGCGCATACATACGAGTGTATTCGTAACTGTGAAATATTTTTGAGGATCGAATACTAACCTTCTCATTCACGTGGACAGGTTCGTATTTTCTGTGTCCGAAAACACAAGCGATGATATTCGACGTGAAAATAAATTTCCGTAAAATATCGTGTACGTAGAGCGCGACACGGCGCGTGCACATCTACTACATTTTTTAAACGAATTGGGATTACGTGAGTGACAGATAACTGGTCTCATTTTCAAGCTTTTATAGAAATTATTACTAAATCTTTAACGATCGCGTAAATCTCTTTTTTTTTAAAAAGAATAGAATAGATTTTCAATCAAAATAAAGAAGTTCATTCGAATCTTATTAATAATTGGTTCTTATATATACTTTTTACGTAAATGCATTTCTTCAAGAACTTTATCTATAATAATTTTATACTTTTCTACTTATAATTTTCATTTGTAATCATTATTTTATATCGACATTTATTTTTATTGTTTGACGTTTTAATTTTTACTTTTATCTTTAAATTACTCTTTTGGTATTTTTCCCATGATCTATAAAATATCATGGTGTTAAAAATAAAACAGTTGTATTTGAAAGTAATTTCTAAAAATAGCTATTAATTTTAAATCATTGGTATTTTTAGCGACATATCATTGATAGGAAATTTAGGATCTCTTGAAATACAAGTTATATTAAGGACTATCGTATAAACGAACTTCGATCATTCCGTTAATTATAATTTAAGCAGATAACCGATAAAAACGATGACTCGTTTAATTATCTTAACAAATTGGAAGAGTCCGACCATTTGAGGATAAGTGTTAGCTTTATTATCAGCCGTCTTCGTCAATTACATCATCGCTATCTTATCTGTTATCCGCCTATGACGTCATTGGACTTGAATAAAAGCATGCGCGGTTCCATCACGAGGCTACAGCGCCATGATACGTGAAAACACTTTATCCGGGCGCATGTTTATCCACGCTTAACCAATGGGGCCAACGTAATGTTGTTACGTCATCGTTGATAGAACGCGTGTATATGGGAAACTTCAAAAGTGGCGAGCATAATTTTAAAAGTACTAATATTCAGGAGCTTCTAAATGGTCATATAAATATCGATAGTATGATATTCTTCCATAATCGTCGTATTTTCACGTTATCGTTGACGCAGTGTGGATATAAAGGATGCTTAAAAACTGGAAAAAAATGTGTACCAAAATGATGAGAGAAATTATTTGAATTATTATCTCGTTTGTTTTGTTTCCTGCATTACATATCTTTTACGAAACTTCGTCATTTCAACTGCATTTATAGAAGCAGATAACACATATTCACGTTAACCACGGATCAGTTGTATCATCGATATAATAGCAAATACTATAATACGTAAAATAGTGATAAATTGAAAAGTGACATTAAGTTTATCGTTTACTATTATACTGTACCTTGATCTTTTTTTATCGCTTCTCAGTCTGATACCAATGATCGAAGTGCAGTTGAATAGCACATAACGAATCTAATGTCACCTTACTTTTTATCACTGCTAGACCTGATAGCTAAGATCAAAGTATAGCAAAACAGTAAATATTGAATTTAACGTAGCTTTTCTTTGAATCATAACCTCTCTTTTAGATTTTTCAGCGCGAGAGTAACAAGCGCCGTTGTCAATAATCCGTTTGAAATGACCTGTAGCATCGTTCTACCAGCACTGCGTCAGTTGGTATGTGCGCAGAAGACAAATATCGAATGGTACGTAGTAACGTGGACTCGTAACTACGATCAGACCGGCTTTTACGAGCGGCTCGATATAGCCGCGCTGCGTGTGCTCAGTGTATGGAACAAGAACGACGGATGAACGACCGTATGTTGGATGATCGCACATCTATCCCAGAACGTCACTGGAATAATTAATAAATAAAGAAACAAAACGAATTTATAAATCGAGTGACCGCGAAAGGTGTGACCGTGTCGCAACAGACATGGGACTAAAGGATTTCCGAATAATCTACGACAATCCTTGGGGGACTTATTATCCAGGACAGACCGTCAGTGGAAATATCATCGTGGTATTAAACAGTACGAAGAAGATTCGTGGTATGTTATGCATATTCGAAAGTATTGTCGAGTGACTCAGTCAGACGATGTTATTTCCGGATGAGTAATATGTGATAGTATATACTCGATTAGTAATATCTAGAGATCGACAGGTGTTTCTAAGTGTTCGAGATACGCGACATTCATATGGCTTTCTTATTGGAAATACGGCTATGTGTCGCCGGACAGATCATGATGTGTAGTGCATTTTACAGATTCGAGGATATATGCAGTATTAGAAAATCAGGAGAGGTAGTGGCAGTAAGTACGAAGAAGTAACGAGAATTATTTGTAGTATTCTTCGTTTAGTTAGATAATTTAAACGAAGAAAAATCTGTAATTTAAATGAAAAAGGTCTTTGAAAAATTAAAGAATGACTGTAAACATTTAAAAAACATTTTACATTTAGAAAAGTAAGTTTTGTTCAAATTTAAATAGCAAAGGAATAAGTGAAATTATTTAGTATTTTCTATTAAGGAGATATTGTTAAATTATTTCCCATCTGTAAGAATTCTAAAAAGTTAAAGCGAATGTGGAACAAAGAACTATTACTTGAGTGTGGGAGAAACTATGTATAATATTAGATGCATTCTCCGTATACTGCTTATGTAGGAGCATGTTCTATTCTAAGTTTCCTTCTAATTTCGAAATGATATTCGATGTATATTGTCGAGCTCCTGTCGCCGCATTCCTGTGGAGAATATTTTTTTCTTCTTTGTGGTAAGGTGTAGTTTAATTATAGCACGACTATACACACCCGCACAGTGGAAATGAACAGTGGCGATCGGCCGTGGAACACTTGTTTTCGTCACGCTGTATTGTATTACTATATTATATATAACAATATTCTTCTAATTACTTTACTATAGCTAATATCCTATTTTAGTATTGGTATTATTTATTTAGTATTGGTATTTCTTTGCTGTAATATTATTTAATATCATGATTTGCTATTGTATTACAGTCTCTCATATGATAGAATATTGTTATTAATTTAATTTTTCTGGAATTTGTATATATTTTTATTGCTTATTTTTGCTAATTATTTTTATGATTTTATGCCTTATCACTTTTTACTCTTGTAACATTTTTAACAGATCACGAACGTTTCTTCTATAAGCGATGCTATTTATATTTTAAATTTATGTCAGCCACATAGAAATATTCTATAGGATTCTCTCGTGGTACGATGTTCTTGACATTTATTTGACGTTGATGTAATGTTTTATTAGCATCAACTTGCGGTTGGCTCGCGGTTAATTTTACACCATTATCTCATTGTTAATGGTAATTTCAAAAATGTGTCACTTTTTGTTTAAACCGAGCAATGTGAAACGCCTTAAATAATTGAAACTATGGAGCTCTGATAAGTTTACTATTCAGAGTTATCTGAAATCGAGTTAAACGTTAGAACCATACAAGGCAATGTATACTATCACATATTATATATACATTTATATCATACGCAATGAAATGGAGTAACAAAACTATTTAATTTCAGTATTAAATTACATCTATATTACCTAGAGCGAAGATGTGAAGAAAGTAATAATCAGCTTTCAACGTTCATAAAAACAATACCTCAATCTTACTCATATTGTATCGGAGTACAATTGTATTCAATTGTACTTAAATCAATATGTGATTTCAATTAGATAAATTTAAAAGCCATTACCGTATGCAGTATGAAATTAAGATTGATGAATTTGAACTATATGTAATTTCTCTTTATAGTATAGAATGTCATATGTATACGATATTCTATAATTTATGTAAGAGGAATATCAATTGATTAATAATAATATCTAACAATTTCATTATTTTTCCAGGCATATGTGTAAAAATAAAAGGTGTGGCGAATACATGTTGGACAACGGACAAACAGGATATGGATGAGAGAGGACAGTACAGAGATGGAACTCAGACGGTCACCGCACATGAAGAATACTTCGATACAAAGTATTATCTTGTTGGATCAGCTTCTGGTAAAATTTTACCTTAAATTATTTCATTGGTTAGAACTTTTATTGGAAAAAGTAATAAATTTTCTTTAGGAGGTGAAATCGAGATACAAGGCGGCGAGCATAAATTCCCGTTTCAATGTATTCTACCCATGAATTTACCCAGCAGTTTCGAATCCGATTTTGGCCACGTTCGGTATACAGTCAAAGCGACTCTGGATCGCCCTTGGAAATTCGATCAAGAAGTAAAGAGCCCCTTTACAGTAGTGTCGCCTTTTGACCTTAATCAAGAAGTAAGATCCTCGGTATGTATTCATCAGAAAATTCTCCATTCAGTGAAAATTTGGTGAACGTTTTACGATTGAAATTGAAGCTACGAATAGTTGACATTCGTTAAACAGTTATGGGAACACTCAGTTCCTTAAAATTTAGCATACATTTCGAAGTAGAAAATTAAATCGAGAGTGAAAATTTTCATATTTAAAATTTATAAAAATTATAGCAATATTATGTTTTATAGTTTAACTTTTGTACATACAGTTGATGTAGTAAAATTTTATTATGGTATAAAGAAACGCATACATTTTTAGGAAAAGGTGCAAGTAGAAATGAGTAAGACGTTTTGCTGCTTATGTTGCGGAACACCATCATTAACTGTTAACTATTCGTTACCAGTGAGGGGATACGTACCAGGTCAAACAATGCCAATAAAGGTGAACGTTGAAAATTTGTCAGGAATCACTGTGGAGACTATAAAACTCATTTTGTGTAAGGTATATACAGTTTGATGATGCTGATAAATATGCGATATCAGTGAAAATATTTCGAGATAATAATGGAATCACATGAAGTCCAGATCGTGACTTTTCGGGCTACCACACCGACCACTGATACTAAAACGGAGGAAATTGTGATAGCGGAAGTTTCCAAAGGACCCGTCGAAGGACACGGAACTGCAGATTATGAACAGAAGCTCGATATACCTCCACTTCCTCCATCGAACTTGACGAATTGTGGAATTATTGATCTGGAATATAATCTTAAAGTCGTAGCTTGTATCTCAGAATGGTTAGTATATGTTACCTTATGCAGAATATTTTATTTGCGAATTAATTAATTTTTATATACGCAAAAGTTAATTAATTAATTAATTAATTTGTATACTATTAATTTTACTATAAGAGAATTTTTTTTAATGTTACATGTTTCAAGTGAAATTAAATGCATGCGTTATTACATTTGTGAAGCATTATAAATAAATCAGTGCTATTCACTATTTGTATGATACGATGATACTATGACTCATCGAATGATCTGCAAAAAATGGCAATTGAACGACACAATGGAAAATTGACTGTATAAAACCGATTCTAGTTGCTCGTAAAAATGTTTTTGAATGAGTTAGAGCGGTTGATTCTATGTTAGGTACCATCGAAATTTGACGCAGAACACCCTTATATTTGTGGGCACGGTACCATTAATAAATTATCAAACTCCAAGTGCTCCATCGGCCGAAGGATATCCACAACCCTCAGAAATTGGGTGGACGATGACAGGAATTCCAGTTTCAAGCGTTGACGGAAGTCCACCATCGAATTTGTACCCTAATCTGCGTAAGAATATTTTCATTTATTTCTTATAATTATATAGTTTTAATGAATTAAACTATTGTATTCTAAGAAAGGATATAGTTTAAGAGTAGTTAATGTATAAAATTATAGCTCCACCATCATACGAAGAATCAACCAATGGTGCTAGAAGTCTGTGGGAACGTGGTGAATCCGAGTATATTTTTGGTGTGTCGAATCGTTTCGCGCCAAAATATCCCGTGTTCAATTTTGCGGCGAATCAGTAAACAACGAAATAAAATAATTTGGTGCTTTGTTTTGGGAAAGAAAAGCGAAAGTCATACACGCGTTACATATTACAGTCTGTAAAACAGTTTCTAGGAGCTTTGATCAAAATTAGGAGCTCGTGATTGTGTATGTTGTTTAAGTTGATAGCCTGAATTAAGAGTTGTTGAAGCACGTCTTGTTTAACTTTCTTTTAAAACAGAAGAATGCGGGCAAAATAATTAACCAAAGCAAATCCCAAGAAAATAATTATTTAAAGCATAAGAATGACAGTATAATTTAATTTATGTAATTTCTCATTAGGGATATTACATTTTGATCGAGATGCGGGTTAGTCATATACCACTAATGGCAAAAATTGTAATTAGTTTTGAAGGTTGCATTTCTGCAACGAAGAAATCGTTCTGATTAATTAAGGCGCACAATTAGAAAATACTCGAAATGCAAAAAAATACTATGCATATTTTTCTATGATATTTTTCGTAGGAATGACTACAATCTAAAGCAATATTTAACATTTTTAAACTGCCGATACAAGAACATTTAGCTTTTATGATAATTTGTTCGAGTCACATTTTTATATGTATTTAATTATATGCTATCATTAGTTATATCAATATATTGTGTATAATGAAGATACAAATCCCTAAATTTGTATTTGTATCTATCTTGTTGTCAATAAAACGTTCTTTTTCATACATTTACGATATTTAATTATATACTGTTGGATTATAGTAACTGTCATTATGTATAAGTATAAGTACAGGCTTGACTTTATATGCCAAATTGATTAAACGTTATAATGATACTGAACTATCGCAAAAAATTCTACATAAGTAAGTAAAACGCAATTAGGATACAATCGTTTACTGTGCAGACATTAGTTTCCATTCTAAGATAAATATCTTCATTAATTTGATATTTGTAAGTATACTACCACACTTGATTAAGTTTTATTTCATATTATCTTTTCATATAATAAAGTAATCAATTTTAGAGATAAATAAATATCTCCTATCTATAATTTTTATCCTTCGTGTGTTATTATTTTTTATTATTGTTATTCTATCAATGTATTTAGTAAAATGTACGAGTAAAACATTTCGAAAATGTTATATACTATAATATAGTATATAACATCTATAATTCTTGTCCTTCGTGTGTTATTATTTTTTATTATTGTTATTCTATAAATATATTTAGTGAAATGTACGAGTAAAACATTTCGGAAATGTTATACACTATTGCATGCTCAATAGATTACAGTTACATTCATCTCATTTCTGACCTTACTTTTCAGTTTTGTACTTTAATAAAGTCCCAGTTACTCAACCTTGTTTGTGCAGGAATGTTCTTACCTACTGCAGTTACGGTAGACGTGTAAATGTCTGCCCGAGAATTAAACGAATAACTCTTTCCAATAAATTAAAATCAATTTCTTAAATTAAAAAAATTAAACAAATGAAATGAATTTCTTCAAATAATTGTAAATTAATCAAAATTTTTAACGAATTAAAATTTCCCGTTCTATCGACGCCTTTCATGCGATTATAATTACTTAAAATCTTAAGTTTCAGTATATGTAAACTATAATAGTATATAGCGATTTATCAATTAAATTCTATCGAAAAATGAATAATATAACTGTGTTAAAAATAAAAACGCTTTATATCTTATTCTCTGGTCACGACATGGGCGTTAAAGGTGTCTATCGATTTTACGTTAATCATGTTTTGCGGAAAGATCTCTATCGATAACTTCGTCATATCGAGGAATGATTCGTCACACACGGTATTTCTTATCTATTTGCTGCATCTAGACAATGCATGACTCGATATCGTGCTGCTACATTTTTATTGCGGAACGGATCCTATCAGTGGCACAACGTTAAATTCGATTCAGGGGTCGCCTTACTTTTCAAGTTTCAACTTCAAATCGATAGAACCGTTGTGTTTCCCCTTTGATTTTATAGCGGAATTGTGTATTATTTAAATCGAAATGAAACACCGGAGAGCTTGTAGAAAATAATTTTTGTCGCTAACAACACAATTATTATTTGCAATTACTCAAAAAGATTTTTTCGTATTCACAGTAATGAAATTGGCTCTTAATACTTGTTCTTAATGAATCTGTATAAATATTCTCAAGTTCTTTCGTCAACTGACCATTACTATCCCCACCTCTCGACTCACTAAGTCTTGATTTGCTAACTGGCTGCGAACTCTCAGAAGTATGATGCGCAGCTTTCAACTCATAATATAATATATAAAAATAAGAAAATATAAATGTTTCCCTATTTGAAACTAATAACCAAACAAAATAATTTCATCCGCGTTTTTTCTTCGCATATCAATTATTTTTCGTTCATTATTTTTAGAAACAACTTTAATTACTTCATAACCGTGTACATATTAGGTATATACAAATTAGGTATATACAAATATTTTTGTAGAAATTCGTATGTCCACGAATGGACGGACCTTCGATTGGACCAGAGAAATTCGAACAGAAATGATATCGAGTACGGTTACACCTAACTTAAATTCCTTATTAACTCTTATATGCTAGTATAGCTAACATATCCCTAGATCTTTTCTACTTTTGTTCCTTCTAAATTAGAACGAAAAATATTTTGTCGTATAGCGCAAAAGAACTTTCTTTTATCTATAGCGCACTTGCATGGCGTGAAGATTTACGAAAGTCCTAATATAACAGAAATTATATCTTATATACAAAAGCTAGGAAAAATGAGACAGAATCAGAATTGCGCATCTAGTTCGATGCACAGTGGTGACAAAAAGTATTTGTGCATACCCTTATTTCCTAATGACACATTTTTTTTGTAGTCACGTGAAAATACTATTGTACGAAATGACACGAAATTTGATATGCTCGAACTTAACTAATTGCTATATAAATGTTATACTAAATAAAATGGCGTAGAGATACTTTTCGTAGCCACTGTAGGAATACAAAGGGTTAAGTTAATGGAACTATATTCCTATTGTATGTGGATCGAACAGAAGCTCCGTTGATTCGAGTGTTAACGAGGTCTCCTGTGATATCGTGCAAGAGTCGAACATCGACGTATCGCGGTCACAGAGGTATCACGTTTCAATTCTACTCGTGTATAACACATAACTACGTATTGCGATGTTCAATATACCGCATAAGTGTTAGCCGCTAGTTGGACAAATGAGGCGTTAAATTTTAACCAATTTTAGCGTACCGCTGAACCATAATCTATTGTTACGTAAGTTACACTCGAAACGTTGTCGCTAATTAAAGCATCGTGGTTTATAATTGAACGTGTCGGAACGGTGTCCAGCTCGACTCGTCGATGCTCTAATTTAGCCAGTTAAATTTCCATATTTGGAATTTATAGAGGCTCAGTGGAGTGACGTATTATCGCTATTCCACGTTCGATATCGTTGGACATGCAATAGCAAATTTCTAAGGCGTGGCAACGATTACTCTCGATCGAGGTAATTACATATTGCTGCACAAATATGCCCAGATGTTTTGATATTTTGTCGTGTTTACAAAACGTGTTTACGTTATGGTACCGGAGATTGCTAAGTAAGAAACCCGCATTTAAACGTGAATGAAGTATTTTAACTCCTTTCTGGCAACGACACTGATCATATGAAAATTTTAGATTATAAACTTTCACACGATCATTATTAAGATGACATATCTGCGGTTCGTTTACTAATTGAGAACAAATTTGTGTGAAGTTTGATTTTAAAACAAGTATGGAAAAATGTAAGCCTTGAAACATACCGGAAAATTAAGTGGTCGTCTAAGGCTGATCGATTACATGGAAGTATCACTGGGACGGTTTTGCGTCCTTGAGAGTAGCAAATGAAATATTCGTAGGCTATGGTCTAACTATTGTGCGGATGTTCAACTAGCAGGGATAGTATGGATTACGATAGAGGTAGGCTAATTTTCGTCCAGTTGTTTGAACATTTTCATTATGAAGAACCATTGCGTGGGACACACGTGTCTTTAACCAACAGCCGTAAAAATACGACCATTCGAATGATAATTTAATTGCAATAGTAATTCTTTTATGTTTGAAAATAATATTTCAATTTGCATGATAATTCTTTTTACGATCGTGCAATCGAATATTGCAAGATTGAAGTTTAGAATTAACATATTAATATATGTATATGTATTTCTCTCCTTTTATATATATATATATATATTATATATATTATGTATTAAATATTATACTATATAATATAATGTAATGCGTATAAAATAATATATTAATCGTGTTGAAATTCTTCACCAATTAATCATTCTGATGGTTTCATATTAATTTCCTTATTCGAAGTAATGAATAGATAATAAAATGCATCTTATTTGAATATATATCTAAATATGTACGTACTCGCTATCGTGTGATTTTGCAGTTATTTGTAATTCGTATGGAACGAAACAGGTGCAGGAGATGAGTAGGTAAGGAATTTGAACTGGAAAGTATAAAGTGCGTACGTAAAGTAGGTACGTAATGTGTAAAATTTCTATGAAATGGATACACAGCAATCAAAATTTAAAGTTTTTTGCGGTTATAATTATTGCATAGTACAGATTTAATCATTCTTATAAATTCAGAGAGTAATTTTCATCTGTTTCTACCAATTATATTTAAAACTAAAAAAAATTTATTAAATGTAAAAAAATTGTAAAAAGGAAGATGTAAAAAATTATTAATAAAATTAATTGAAAATAATAAAATTTTGTCACTGTATGTTAAAAAATGCTACTATGCTTATATAAGAAAAACTACAATATTTTAAAGATTTCAACACTACAAATTATCCTTACTGATATTAAATTTAGTAGCTTGAAAGCTTTAGCATACAAAATTAGTCCATTAAAAAGTCATTATCACCTGGAGTATGTCATGTTTCTTTCATCCCTTCATCGTTTCACTTTCCTACATTGTACAGGAACTTGATCCTCTAATTTATTTTGAATGGTGTATTTTCCCTTCTCTACCGTGTTATTTGACATAAAATGAACGGATAGTCTAGTTTATTC
Source organism: Bombus impatiens (assembly GCF_000188095.3). Taxonomy (NCBI): domain Eukaryota; kingdom Metazoa; phylum Arthropoda; class Insecta; order Hymenoptera; family Apidae; genus Bombus; species Bombus impatiens. Next base: position 3,665,092 of record NT_176837.1, on the reverse strand, counting down.
GTAATTAGCCATCTGACCAGCCATACATGTTTGCATAAAATACAGCTCCCTTTCTAAATTCTTTTAAGTTAATTATATATTTTCTTTGTTTTGTTGTGTTTTATATTTAGCTATAATATATTTCAATTTATTGAATTTTATAAACAAAATAGTAAATAGTAAACTAGTACATATTGTCACTGTTTGGCTTTTTTAGATAACGAAAGATCTTAAGAATGGTCGATCTAGAGTTTGTCTATAATAACGTAAATAGATATAGAATATTTTATCTATTACATTCAATTACATGTTGACCGAATAATTGATCACTTCGACTACTCTAATAAAAATTATTACAAAATACACGACTATTACATTATGTATATATATTTTTTTATAGTAACAGTTACATTACACCCCACTGTAAAAAAATATTAAATTATAAAAAGTTTCGATTTTAGACATATTGTTTGACCTTTACCAAATATGAGAGCGCATACAAGTCAGGTGCTAAGCTATTTTTAGCTTCTACAAAACGGATCGAGATAAAATATATCCTATTTTCTCTCCTAAAAATTAAGCTCTACACCAGAGAAAACCCCATCAAAATCCGTTCAAAGTAGTTCCTACTTTTAGTAGTTTTAACAAGCAGTGATACGAGTGCAAACGAACAGACAAAAATTGCAAAGATTAGCTTTTTGGACTCCATAACTTATGACTGTTCCTGAATGACTGATGTTTTATGTTGTTTATTCAATGTATAAACACAACCCTTCTACTGTTTTATTACGTGTGTAGATTGTATAGATTAATTTTGAAGTTCAAAGTCACAGAATAAGCCAGCTTTTGTTTACGATAGCCTGGTAAGATTCCAAGCGTTACAGTTGGCGCGCCTGCTTAATGAGCCGAGGGCACGATGCGCGTGAACGTATGCGCGATGGATGGAGGCGCGCGTGTACGCCTCCTGTCAGAGCTGTCCGTCCGTAACGCCGCAGGACGAGTTGTCTCCGTAGAAAAGCCGCCTATGGTGGTAGTGGTAGCTCGCGAGTCTCTCGAGGGACCATTTTTTTTCTACATTGCCCTACAGCTTTTCGCGCATAATCGATAGTCAAAGCGTGTGTGTCTCACGCGCCACGGCGTATACACGTGTACGCGAATGGATCGCTGGTACACGTGCCTATTATCGTAGACAGGTGCAGATCCACGGTGGTTTCCTCTCCATTCCCGGTTTGCTGTCATAATTTTGTGCAAGCAAGTGAACAATGAACAATTCTTGGTTAGCAAGCGCAGGAATCGAGGCCACCAGGACGTCTCGAGGAATCCTCGTCCACATATCTTCGAATGCATTGGTGATCTGGTGATTGGTAATATGTGATTTGGATAACAGTTTGTTTCTCCGTATTATCTCTCTCTTGGTACACGTCTCGTTCTTCTGGGCTGTTGTCATAACAGGTAAGCATTTATTTTTGTATTGTTAGGCGTGTGATCGTTGGCTTGTTTTTGTTTTGGATTCCTCTTTGATAGTAAATTCGACATACGATGTAAAGTTATGTTACATTTTCCTGTTAGGAAATTTTTTAATGAGTTCACTAGTTGAGAAGCAACACAACCTAAAAACGAGGGATATTTATACATGATAATGATGTTAAACAGTTGTTATACAGATGTTAAGAAGATTCTTTTGTATTGATTGCTACATGGTAAAGTGAATAAATAATTCGAATAACTGGGAATTTATAAATTCTCGCATTTTGGTGATGCAATTGAGAAACAATATTGGAGACGATACGACGTTAAAAACAATTTCACTGAACTATGTCAGCTAATTAATCAAATGTTAAGAAAGAAAAAGAAGTGTAGCTGATGTTTTTTTACGATGACTCTTTTATCGAATACCTTGAACATTTTTACGATATTGGATACTTGAGCGACCGATAAAATTACTCGAGTACGTGATCTTTTAATTATTTTTTTCATCTTCGCTGAAAATATCGTATGTTTATTATAAAACGATGAAATTGTGTTCGTTACAAAGCTTACCACATATAGGTAAAATAGTATGCTAAAAATATTAAAGTGCATGATTTGAATTTTCTGCCCAATCATCTATGACAATTAATTGAAAAATACAAATTATTATGTTGATCATAAAACAGAGATTAGTTCACATCATTAAGTTGCTAGAATATAAAAGTTATTGATAAAACTATATATACTCTGTAATATTTATCTCATTGTCGTAACAATTTATTAATGCTCTAACGTTTTTAAAAAAGTATGTCACGAATTCTTAATTTCCCCGTCGAGTGAAATCCATGTCTGGCTTGCGTTTGATCCTGATCACTTGTACTTACTTAATTACCCATTCCGTTCAATACAATTTCTTTTATTTCGCGTATTATTTATAATATTAAGCATTCGGTGAATTACCTTTAGTTTCTCATTAGATCAAGTGTCAAGGTAAGAAATACATTTTCTAGCGTGTTTTCGGTGATTTATCCGCGTAGTCGATAATTGACGCGGGTGAGTAACCCAAAGGTTTGTGTTTCGTGAATAAACGGGGTCGAAGTTCAGAGCACATGCTAGCTTATGTGAACTCGAGATATTTATGAAATTTCATTATGCTAATTATTAGTACGGAAACAGGCAATGTAATTAACGAACTAATATACGCGTGAAGTAATAAGATCAATGGTATCTTCTGCACGCAGTGTTCTATTTAAACAACCTTTTCGTAGATTAGCGAGAAACATCAATGATTCGTGGAAAATAAACACGTAACTTCGACGCCATAAGCGGCAGAAGATCTTCTATTTCGTTGAAAATTATTTTTGTTGATTTCTATATATGATGTAACATTATAGAAACGACGAATAATTATATGCATGGCAGGAATTTTTCCGAAAATGGAACAAGAATATTATAATTAACAAGAATTAAAAAATTTGAAATTATTACGAAAGTTATATTACATGTAAATTATAGCGTTTTGTTGATTAATTGGTCACCTGTACGTTAATTCTCTTAATATCTTATTATATGGATATATTAACGATATTTAATGAACCATTCATTCAAATCATTTATGATTCTATGGAAAAGAACCCAATGTTATTTCTATCGAGAATTACTTGTACATAATTGACATTTAGATTTTGCTGCTCGCTGTTCACTTTCATCTAGTTAAAGCACGACGACACCATATTTACATCATTGATAGACCGAGTATTTCGCGCATGTACATACGTAGTTTGTTTTTCGTGTCACGTTCTCATTGTTCCGCGAAATACGCCATCGCGAATTGAGCCTATTTTTCGGAGAATGGGCTAACAGTGAAACGAGTACATATTTTTGTTTGTGTGAAGCGACATGGAAGTAGTTGATTACCGTGTGTTGCAACGATCTATTTGCAGTTGGTCGAATTTTGTTGATAGCGGAAAATCTAGTGGGAAAGCGAGATCTTTGCTGAGGATACAATTTTTATTTTTTTAGTATATTTTCGAATAAACGTTTTTGTTTATTTTCAGTATGAAACGATTTGCCACTTTACAGCGAGATTGTAAAATCCATCAGTAAACCAAGTAATTGTGTTTTGGTTGTCAGGATGAAGGAATTGACAGACATATGGACACATGCGGACTTAGAACTGAACGGACAATCCTGGAATGAAATTTTTAATAAATAGTCTACTATGTTTGTACCTTATATATGTATAATAATAAATATTTACATTTTTCTTATTTGCAAATCAAATGCCGTTAATTATGTGTTGTTATTTTCTCTCGTGGTGTGAGATTTTAAAACAGAAATGGGTCTACACCCCTAAGACATTATTCGGTAGCCGTTGAATGATTTAATTTCCATGTAAATTTCAGCCATCAAAATTCATTTAATATTTATATGCTTCATCTCGTACTCACAAACAATATTGTAATATATTTTTACATTTTGATGGACACTAATAATGCCGTAGATGTATTGTAATGCTGTAGAAACGGTATTAAGCTGTCATACATCTATTTCTATACTTCTTATCATTATTCGCATAAAACAATAACAATTTTGCACAATATGTGATTTTTCAGAGAATCGTAGGATGAATTTTGCCCTGATATAATACGCACCATACTCCATCCTAATACATAAGGCTTTTATCCGATTGACTTCTTAGCCAAAGTTGCCGATTTTATACAGTTTCCAAGATGGTGCGACAATGAAACGTAAAAAAAAGCATACCTGACTGAGTACAACTACCTGTTATCGTCGAATGACTTTACCACGATTTAGTACCGACATTTATGCCATTTTCTTCTATGCTGGAAAAATATCGATCCTCCTTAAATTATTTAATGACACCCTATGTGACTCACAGTGATTGCCTCTGGGTAATTTGCTTAATTATGTATCGATTTATGCTCGCTATTCTACATCTGTGTAGTATGCAACTGTTACTACTATTCTGACCTATATACATATATATTCTGATTATTACCCTGACAGTATCTGAATACGTATCGACGTTCACAAGAGTTTCTTTTATTATACAATATTATATAATAACGTTTATTAATATTATATAATAACATAGAATTATTCGAAGATTATTACGATCAATTTCTAGGTTTACAATTTTGGATATTTATTTGATTCTCTGATTAAGATATTACCGTCAAGGTTCTATTGAAAGCAACGAGGTTCTGATGCTTTCGAGGTACAACACGCGGAAATGTAATGTTCGGGCCATTTTTCTTTAGGAATATATATAATGTCATATTTTGTTTATACTAGATTTGTTTTCACGAAAACGAGCTTATGTGCTACGACGAAGATATATTAATTCAGATGATTTTAAGTTTCACCAAAAATTCCATTGTTTCGAAATTGACACTTATTTTGTAACGATATAGCTGTAATCGAAGACCAAATGTATTTTCTCTCTTACGTTTTCTAGTTATCCTCCTGTCTTCGTACTTCTTTTATCTATAGATGGATGTCTCTAACGGATAAGGAACATGAAGTAGGTGTGTAGAATAGTAGGTACAATCTACACACGTTGAAGTCATTAACACAGCGCTTAGAAGCTAAAACTAGGTCAAATAGAATATCAGCAAGTTTATACATTCAATTTTATTGTATCAAATAGAAAATACGCTCTTTATTATTGCTTTGGTAACAGCGTGACGTACCCTATCTATAGTGTGCACTTTTTAGCAGCACGGAGTATTATAATTCTACTTTATATACATGGCGCTTAGGGCCAAAGAGATGCAAGTGCAATAACGTTATTTTCATATATTCGATAATTCGTAACACATTTGAATTTCAAACTCGATTTTCTCGATATCAGAAAAGTATCATTTGCATCCCTTTGGCTTTGGGTAGCTTATATTTCTCGCAAGATTACGGTTTTTAATCATTTCGATGATATTTTAACCTTTAAATCGTAACATTAACTTTACAGGTTTAGATTCGTTGTTTCTTTAATTAGAATAATAATTAAAGCTTTTTGACCGTGTGACCTAATACTGTCTACCTGTCAATTTATTTATCCCGAATATTTTGCAGTTGTGGACAGCTGTACTTTATCAATATCGGATGGGAATAAATCAAAAAAGAAATAGAAGTTCGATGTGGAAACATTTATAACGGAACTGTTAATCTTCATGACGATTTTATCTTGTTTTATGGAGACGACGAATTAAGATCAGAACGCTATACTAAATTTAAATGTCACAACGGATTTTTACGTAACTCTTTATATTTTTATTTCTGTTTAAAATATTTGTCCCGTTATTTGCTTTTCTCCTGCAGAATTTTTCACTTCAACTTCAATATTGAAGTTCATTCTGCTTGATGCAGGAGAAGATCCACGCTTGCGATTAACCGTGACTTATAAAAGCTGACTTTTAAAGGAGAGAGACTCGCGATGAATTAAAATTATGACGTGAAAAAAGCACGTGCAAAGTAAACGACGAAACCGGCCAAGAACTGTTATAACTACACTGTCAGCCAAAAGATTCATGTCATTTGTATAATTGCGCCAATATTTAATCTTCCGTTACATTTCCTGTTCACTGAAACTTGTCCACTGTATGGATCTTAAGGGCAATTACGAATTGTTTCTGCTCGTTTCCTTCCTAGATAATAAATAGCAACTTTTTCAATTAATTAAAAAATTCTTCATTCTTCTGAACATCCATATGTTCCATGAATTGCATAGTGATCTCCTCATGTCCTTTAAGAAATTACTCTGGCTGACTTCTAGGTGGGAATGTTCTTCAGTTAACTTGTAAAATTCTTATTTTTCTTTCCTTAACATTTTCGTGCTTCGCTCATTTAATTATCCCAGTGCTGAACTAGAAACTTTCAAAATTTCAATTTCATTTTCGCGTTCCTCTGAGTCCTTCGATCTGCGTACTGACCTTAAATTTTCTATTTCAGTATCACAAAATCGTTCAAGCTCATTTTTACCTATGAATAAAGATTTTTATTCATAGGTAAAATGATTCTGAGCTTTGCCGATTTTTCGAACTTAAATAGTCCAGTAAAGCATGATTCACACTAGCGATCACGGTACGGTCAGATCGCGTCAAGTCAAGTGCCGGTCAAAATCGTTCACACGTGATCCGATGAGAGCATTCACTATGGATGATTCGGTCAAGTCAAATGAAAATCTGTTGACCGTGGCTTGTCGATTTGCTGACGATTAAGACCACGATCGACAGTCGAAAACGAACATGAAGAACGTGATTAAATTTGTACGAAATTGCAACGTGATGTCAATCCATGATTTCGGTCGCGAAAGATATCGTGACACACTTGACAAAATGAAACTTTGGATCGAAATAGGGAAAAAATATCAAAAAGAATCAAAATCTCAGGAATCAAATATTTCCAAAGAAAAAAAAAAAAAATTGAAGGAGACTTGGACTGAACGTGATTGTGTATGATCTTTTAGTGCGAATGCTTGAGAAAAATCTTAGATTTTTGATCGATCGTGATTTAACCGTACGTTTGACCGCTAGTGTGAATCAGGCTTTATTCTTTCGTTCGCTGCGAAAATCAGGTGAACAGAGGGCAACGTAATTTTTCTTCTTTTCACTCGCGTTTGCTGGTATTCTTCGATCTATACCTCTTCCTTGAAAGTCCCGCTGGGCTATGATAAAAGCCCTGACGTCTGTCTTCGTTTGAAAAACGAATCGTTTAGCACAGTTACATAGCATATTGCTCCCAGAAGAGCGATGCTGCTTGAGAAATGTCTGCTTTTTGACAAGGTCAAATATCCTATTTTGTGTCCGACGTTAAATCGTATCTGCTTCTATTCGCTTTTGAAAATCATTGGTGAAAATCTTCCAGATATTTTCAAACTGTTTGTTGATAATTCCAATTAACGAGTGTTATTGTCGATAGCAATAATAATCTTTTTTTCTATTGCACGAAATTATACAATTTAAATTGTATAGTTGGTACTCGAACTGCGAGCGCTTAATTGTAAACGAAAAGATATAAAAAATGGTATTATGTAGTGTACCTCGTTATGTGGAGTTGTTATATACACAGTGTCTTATAATACCCGGTGTAAATATTTCGTGATCACGTTTGATCGTCGAAGCAAATACAAATAACGTATATGTATATGAATTTCGAGAGTAAACTGTCAAACTGTTTTCAATGCAAATGTTTTGCGGCTGGTTATCAACGATAACTGTTTAAGCAGTTTCAGATCGTTTAGGAACTGCGCGGTTCGAATTTTCGAATCACGCGTTAAATGGAAAGTCACGTATTTTGTTTTGTCAAGCCTTAAACTGAACTTGACACGTGTCTAACAACAGTTTGGTCGCTGATCGCGTGATTCTGTCGATAAATTTCAGGAGAGAATTTCAGACGCTGTATAAAATATATAAATTTTGTTCAGTAACTTTGTTAGCAGATATTTAATGCTCAACTTGTTTTTCATTGTTTCCTTTAAGATATGTAAATATATGCGAGATTAGCTAGCAGTTTCAAATTTATCTTCCAGCTGTCATCCGAAATAATGAATTTTTACTATGCCAGTTTATTGTGGTAAACGGAGCAACATCATAGAAAGTAGTTTGTTACGGTAAAAATAGATATTTAAACTTGATCTTTCGTTTCAAGACCTCATCAAAACTTTGATAAATAGAAGATTGCAGTTAGATTTGTTTTCTGCAGGTAAAATTGCTAAAAGATTGGGGAACATTTGAGAAGAAAGTGAAAATTATTTAATTTTAGTATACGTTATTATTTAATTAATTAATCAATTGTAAAATTATCCATTATTCAATCAAATGTCTTCAAAGGCTGAGAAAAAGAAAGGATGATTTTCACTAAACAATATTTAATAACATCCATAAAGTGGCAAACTTAAATTCTATTTTACATGTTAGATTATTTCGCGGAACGAGTAGCGAGTGAAAGAGCGTGCAAGTATGAAATTCAGGCTGGGACGACTTTATCGGAGTCGTCTTCTTGGATAGGAGTTTCTCCAGTTCCTGAAAATATAATCTACAGGATTCAGTGAAATGTCAGTTGAAGTTGTAGAAGCTTTTATAAATTCACTAGCCGGCAGTCAGTAACTTTTGTACCGCTTTGCCTACCAAAGTTCCCATTATACCTCCTCTTCCATTGTGGATCGTCTTCTCAATTTCGTGTTCAAAATTCAAGATGCTGAATCGATTCTAATATCCTTTCGTTCGCGAAACCACGCTGACGTGAGATAAGTAATTTCATTAAAAGTATATCATTTACGGCGCCGCGGTAGTAGGTTTATGTAAAAGTATACTTTTATAGATCTTTCCGAGGCACGATACGCTAAATTATATTGCCAATAGATTTCTCAGCGAATTACATAAAGGAATTTATCAAAACAGACTGTTGATCTATCTCGTACGATGTGCAGGAATTTTCCCTGTAAGAAATATGAATTAACGTTATTTCTACGAAAGGAACGCGGTTTATAATATTCGATATTGGAAAAATAATATTCCCTTTAAATAATATCTGTATCATTTTCTTAATGATACTCGAAGAGTATACCTTATACTTTACTATACTATACTACCTATATCTTATATTTTCAATCTTTCCACTGTAACGTCAAATTACAAATTATTATAAAAGGTCAATTTCCTCGAGATTTTGATTACTTTTTATTTCACGGGAAGGCTATGAAAATACCATGAACGAATATCAGATGTTCTATACGAAATAATGTTAATTATTTTTCTAAAATATAAAAGTTTCGTTATAGAATCAGGGTGAGTATATATCGTTTCAAGAACTGGCTAATGTTAGCAGTTCTGATACGTTGAACAGATAAACATGACCGATAGAAAAGTCGGTTGGTCATCAAGGTTATAGTCATCTTTCATCTATTTAACTCGATTTATACGTGCCAGTTATTACACACAGCTAAAACATCGTGTCTGCTGAACAATAAAATTAGACTTGACCGGGAATCACGATATAATGACCACACATATAATACATACATATATACGTATATCATTTGTTATCATTAACGACGCTTATCTTACGTGGGTATCGTTTTTATTAGGAAAATTACATGAAATTGCTTTGTCGTTGATTTCTAAGATGCAAAGTATTTGCTCTTTGATATCGGTTCAGAAATAACGTACAATTTTCCTGCTGTAATTGAAATTATATAATGTAACGAATAATGACATTAACGAGAATAATTTTGAAGCAAGTTGATTCGTTAATTTTAATTTCGCTGCTGTTGCCTTTAGAAATGTTTTGTCGTCGCGTTTTTTAAACTTCATGTTTCTTCCTTCGTGTTTAACGCCGTCTTAGCATTTGCAAGGACAATGAATAAGAACCATGAATAATTCAAACATGTTCAGAACACTTCGATAGCAATTGTGTCCATACAAAATTCAAGGATTTCCTTCGCCAAGCTTCTGAATTAAGAGATATACTTGCAGCGATGGTTACTCGAGATAAAGCAAGTGTTCACTGACTGACTTATAACACTATCTTACATAGTGAGTTAGAGGTGTTTTACATAATTGCATGTTTTCATTCATTCGCAGTTTGAATATATTTATTCCTACATGAACGCGTGCTTGGTTTCATTCATATTTTTACATTGTACTTTTCTAGTATACACGAAATTTTATTTACAATTGTCCATAATTTAAATTCCAGAACGAATACAAAATTGATGTTTATATTTAGTGATTAAGATCTATATTCTAATTCCATTCAAATCGAAAAATATTTCTTTACAATTAGTGATAGAAGAAAATTCTTGTTACGTCAGATTAAATATTTTTCTATTAAAAATAGAAAGTATATAACGTGTGTTATGTATATTAATTAATATACATTAATCAATATAATTAATAATTAATATATAAATTATCATATACAACATATGAAGCGTTAAATACTTTCTACTTTTGATATAAAATATTTAATCTGACATAACAACGATTCACTTATACACATATATATGTTAAAGTTTGAAAAATTGTTTCGTTCCTTTAACCCACGAAAGGCCAAGCATTAATCATAATTTATAAATACTTCAGTTTCTCTTAATTTTATCAAATTGTATAGTCCAAATGGAAGACACAGTGACGTAAGAAACATTAGTCGAATCCTTAGAATTTCCTTTTAGTGCTGAAATATTAAAAAACAGAATTTGATAAGAATATAAAATTGATAGAATATATATAGAAATGATAGAATAGAATTGATAAGAATATTTGATAAGAAAGAATAAATTGATTGGTAAGTAAATCGTCAATAAAATATCGCGTGAATTCAATGTTGGGTTATTATCGCTGATGGCTTAAGGATAATGACCAATACAGGTAGTAATAGTGATACGTAGTATTTCATCTCATACTTCGGCCAAGAAGTAGCAACTTAGTCACGATAGTGATAAAAAAAATTTATATTTCAACCGTAGACAGTATTTATCGGTTTGAGTCTACAGAAGTAAATCTTTCGAGATAAATTCGTCTAATACAAAAATATTTTAATATTACTTTAATATTAAAATAATTTTTAATATTACTTTACTTTATTAAAAAATGTATTAATAGAAGTCTATTAATAGAAGTCGTCATTAATTTGTCATTCGATAATTGCCGGATAGTTGGCCATTTAATTAACGGAAATCGGGTATGTTTTGTAAAGCTGCATCCATGTCGGAATAAACACCAGCTAATAATCGATACTTTTAAAACCGCGACAATGCATTCTCTCTCGTTTTCCCCTTTCTCCACATGCACCCGATAAAAAGTACATCTGACTAATATATTTCTTTCTATCCCTTGGCGGAGATAAAAGAAGCTCAATCCGTAAGCAAATCTGAAGCGACCTGAATAGAAAATACGATTAGAGAAGGAAGGGGATCATTTAGCATGACAACTCCACATCGATCATTGATAGACGTCAACATAAATCTTGGGTACTGTAGTTATTTACTGGAAAGCAAGGGAAGGGCAGCTTGTCACGAAACGTTTTCAGTCGACGATGTTTCGTATTCTGTTTCCTAAGCATCAATTTTCAATGAGCGATTTCAAGATATATTGGTCGAGCCTTTTCCTTAGCGAACTGAATACACACACAGCAAACGGAATATGTAATTTTCGCAAATGTATAATTCGTGTAAGTTAGCCAAGTTACTTGGATTTTGAATTCAAAATTCAAAAGAAAATCTATGATAAAGCTTTGTCATCCGGAGATTTAATTTCTGAGAAAATCGAGCTCGAAAATTCATCGCTCGTCTATGTAAAAAATGTTATTCTACATTTTCTTCTTATTTTAGTCGCTGGTAATCGCGTTATACGTAGCATGGTAAATCGATTTGTAGATGAAAGGAGAAGCGATGACTAGATGTTTAATGTTCCTAATGTACTTCGCTAACAATCTCGTGCTGCGCGTAGCAAATGGTTTCCTCTTCGAACACATCACGGTCGAAGGGTTAAGATTATGGGGATTATGGTCTGATTGAGTGGCGTTTGAAATTGTTCTGTCATGGATGCTAGACACATGGTAATAACGTTTCGTATCGATGATACGTACTGATATAAATTATCTGATTATTGCGTTACGGTATTAATGAACAATGGGTGGCAATGTAGGTCGAAAGGTATTTACACAGTTATGATCGTGTTGGTGGTGTCTTCTTGTTATTTGATAAGTAATTTTGCATTTCGAGTTAATGGCAAAATCGTTAATTTCGTAAAGTATGCTTACGTCAAATACATTATGCTACATGTGAAACATTTGACGTTAAAGCGAAGGTATAAGATTTGTGTAAACTGTACATTATCAAATTTGTAGGTCATCAGAATCTGTAGAATGTAAAAGCTGCGGAAAATAGGATTTATTAAATCCGAAGCTGAAACAGAATCAGGATTTTATGGGCTACAGATTTCATAGGTCGTAGGATTTATAGGTTACAGGATCTGTATATCAAGTTAGAAAATTTGTAGAATGTCGAATTTATTATAGCTGTTATAATTTTCCGTTGTTAAACATGTTATAGGATGGAAATCGATTACGTAAATCGAGATGATGATACCTGTTAAAATTACGCTATAACGACTCTATTTTTGTCAACTCCACACGGTATTGATCATTTCCATGAAATGTCACAATATCTAGTTTGTTAATGTGCCATCGATTATGAAATACCTTTCGCACGTTCGTTATTGCGAACGTTTTGTGCTCTGTTAATCATCGCATTGCACGCTTTCTCGTTACAATATCATGTAATTATCCAAAGATTATATAATTTTCATTTTCTATCGTATCGATTAAAGAATTTGTGGACAATCTTTGGGATTTGAGTAGTAAGTAACTTAAAGTAAAAGGTAGAGATTTAAAAGCAATTAATTTACTGTATCGTATAGTTAAGTTGTTCACTGACGTCCGAGCAGATAAAATTGAAGAAACTGTCGTATCGTTATATGCAAATGTACAGAATTCGTTATCACCTAAAGAAGTAAAACTGTAGAGGTTGTAGTAGTTAAAACATACCTGTTTATCTTTGTATCTAACGTGCGTTTAGGAAGTTTGATTGATGATCTTCCGTAGAAGACGAATACAAGAAACATATTGAATTGCTAAAGGAAAAAATATCTTTCATCTCAGTTTCGTTCATTTAAAATTGTACCACTCTATTAACGAGTCTAAAGACGGCGGTTCTGTATGAAGAAATAAGTCGGAAACGTGGAATAAAATATTTTCGTGCAATGCTGAATCATATATGACGAAATAGGGCAGTAAATATAATTTCATAAAAAATTAATAGCTATGATAGATGATATTATGTAATAGAATAAACATATAATGGAATAGAAGACATTTGCGACAATTCATAAAGTAGTAAAATTATCATGCACATAAATATTTAGTATCATGTATATGTTCTTGCAGGAATCTCGAGGTATGTTCGTTTAATAATTTGCAACACAATTTTTATTGCCTTTGTTCCTATAATAGATAAGTCCCCGATAAGAAAAGCTATTCTTTTGATGTATCGCATAGTTAGATATTCTTTTATATCACTTGTTGTCAGTGAGCGATTAAATAACTGACACGAAATGGCTATCTCCATCATTGGTTACACGTTATTTCTGCATTTTATATTCTATATTTTTTAAATATGATTTAGCCACGTAGGTTATTTATTTTAGAATGAAATTTTAAACCATTACAGTGGAATAAAAATAGAACCATTAAATGATCTACAAGGTGTTCCATGTAACCAGGGCAAACTATAGCGCTGAAACAGTGAAAGATGCGACAAAATTTCATTAGACATAGCAGTTTCATGCGTCACCTGTACCTTTGGTGCAATATTCTTTTATGGCGTACAGATTGTTGGAAAGAAGCTTTATATCCCTTTTTTCGCTTAAAAGCGCGTATTTTCTGAATAAAAATAGCCTCTAAAATTAATTATATCCTTTACATTATCGCTGGTCACATAATGAGATTGTTACACCTAATAAAATAATTCATCAGATTGGAAAGATTTATTGACCTTTTCCTCTTTCAAAAACGAATTTTAATCGAGTAGTTTTAGTCTATATGGAAGAATGGGTTGGTCAGTGAATTGTCCTAGAATTTCGAAGTTCACGAGTTCGTTAAATGTCAAGTCGCTTGCTATTTGAGGTCTCCATTATTTTTCTGACGATGTATTGATCGATGCTATGTGGTCATAACAGATTTGATTATTAATTATTGACTATTGTATCGATTCAAAGTGTAGGCATAATATGTTTTTAATAAATATCATGAACATGTTATTTGTTTTATATTCTGTACATTTAATTCTGACAGTACGAGAAAACCAATATTTTCCGATCCACTTAAGTAGATATATGGCATAATATGTTTAAATAATATTACAAAATATGATATAGTACAATATAATATAATATAAAGTATAATATAAAATGCATAAAAACATTAGCCTCTCGTTGGAAGGAATAAATTTCCGTATAATTATACCTGTTAGTGAAAATAATAATCTTTGTCCGTTAGTTAATGGGTCAGAATACCTCTACTGCTATTTTTCCAGTTAATATCTCTTCCCTTACCTTTTGCTTCGAATAACGAGCATAGTTAACATTTAAGTAAATGCCGTAAAAAATTAGACGAACCTCTGAGAATATATTCAGTTCACTTTCAAGATTAAAAACTTCGTAGCCCTTTAATATCGTGGTCCTATGAGGTTCCCGAAATTAAGGATAATATGATTACATAATTTCGTTAAACGAGGAAGACGGAAGCGCGAGATACGTCACGGTTCAGCGTGATTTTAATCTAAAAGTCCATCAAACATTGATTGCAAAAAATGTGACTTTGACGCTGTATTGTTGAACTCTGCGCGAGAAGTTCTCAACAAAGAACTTTGTGAAAACGGAAGGTATGAATTCCGTACGCAAGTCAAGTGAATGCTTGTCTCGGAGTCAGTGTAACAAGAGGGACATAAGTAGATCGTTATCCTCCCATTCTCATTATTTTAGATACAGTTAATGACATACAGCAACCTTCATAATTATTCAAGTGATAGCTGATTCGAATCTAACTGCAGTCGGGCACGTTACTTTTTGTAACGTACTGTTTAACGTAGTTCTTATTTGATAAATTCCGGTATTTTTATGTTCTACTTAGAAGGGAAATTTTATTTTAACATTTTTTATTCTGTAGTTTTAATTTTAATCTTTTTTTTTTTTAAATTCATACCTGGCTAGTGTTTATAAAATGCTTAATTACCGTATAAATCATCGTTAGTGGCTTGAAAATAATGTTCTTCATTGAGGAGGTATTTTATATTTCAAATTCAATTTCAACGTAGTTCTTTCACGGTATCACGTATTTGATGAAAGTCATTGTCGCACGATTGGAAGCAGTTTCCTGCTGGTTATTTAGAGTTTCTTAAGAGATCGCATGCTCTCCGTGCATTTTCATTCGCCTTCGTAATGTACTTTATCAAAATACATAATTCACTTTACACGCGAATCACGTGAACTATTTATGTATCATGTTATACGTAGAATTGTTCGTTAAGTAGGATCTCAGATGACTTAAGAAGTGGTTTCGTAAAAAAATACAATGGTCTGCAGTTGTTTACAACAGTTTACTATGCATTAAATTACTGTTACTCGGTGGCTTCGTATTAAATCATTCTCAGTGGCTTCTAAATGATGTTTTCGAACGGAGAAGTATACTCGGCATCAGAAATAATTTTCTAAGAAAATTAAGGACGTCGGATGAGAAAAACGAATAGTATATTTTATATACAGTATTGTATATTATATATATTTTATATTGGCTTCGCGATATTAGTTTTATAAATTTATGATGAATCAAATAGGCCAGAATCCAAACCTGACTTATGTTTGCTTTATTATTATCATTTCAAAAATTGTTTTAGCATACGATGAAACAACGACATATAAATTTAATACAGAAATCGAAAATCTCATAATACGAAGAAGAAGAATGAACATAATACCAAGAGTAGAATGAAACAGCGGTTAGAAAACATAATAGATTTATTATACCGAATAGTTGCAGCGAAAATTTTGCTTCTTCCTACGAGTATTACGCCCGTAGTTTAGCCTCATTCTTTCCTACCCCCCTTAGATAATTATCGATATTTTTATTGCCTATATTCATTGGTAGTACGTATATTCGTATAAGTTCTTTGCTATCTAAGGTTCAAAATGAATTAATAATTCGTAAATGTACTCTAAATGAAATGTACATGTTGGATCTACCTTCAAAAATAAAGGACAGAAAAACTGAAGTTTTAATTTAATAGTTTCCGGACACCAGGCACTGCTAATTTCAAAATCTTGATACACATTCGCAATTCCCATTGCTACGTAAATATTCGCATAGTAGCATAGTTGCGCGACATGGACATCGTAGTAAATCGCGTTTTAATGGTTGGATTGTCGTCATCGTGATAAAAAAAAATGAGTTGGAAAAAAACTCGGAGAGCTCACGTCAAGTTGTGTTCCCTTGTCGTTGGAAAAAGTGTTTACAGTTTTCTTCTTACTTCTTCTTCTACTTCTTCTTCTTCTTTTTTTAAAGAAGGGGCGCCAACTAAATTGATAGACGAAGGACAGACAGGAAAAAAGTATCACGTGCAACGATAAGGTCACTGTCGGTCTGAGAGACACGAACGATCTCGCATGTCTATACTGTACGATCCACTACATAATTCCAGTTGAACTAGACCTACTAACCGAGACAGCATTTCTATCGATCTATTTCACACGCACGTAATGTGTACTCTTAACAAACAGCTGTCGGTGGTCTACGCGTCTCCGCTTCGACGACCGAGGGTATGAGAACGTGAAGCGTGTCTATAGGCAAAAATACATATGGGAACGGTCACGTTAGTTGCAATTCAGCGTTATATACGTATATAGAGCGAGTCACAAAAACGTTCGTGTTCTCGCTATTATTAAATCTAATTATTGATTAATGCTCTTTAATAATAAAAATTATATTTCCGAAGATTATATCGAAGTCAAAGATTTCATGTTTTCTTCTCACTTTTCGGTATAGTTTTTTGATGCTTGGATTTTTAATATAACTTATATATATATATGTAATATATATGAATATTTTTATTTTACATTATCTATCATCTATCTATTATCTAGCATCTATTATTTATTATCTGTATTTTATATTGTATCATGATAGAATATACGGAATGTAATGTAAAACACATTTTTGTTATTATTACGTGTTAATATTATATCACAAAAAATTTTCATTACGAAAAGTAAAACTCATCATTTTTAATGGATAATTATTTTTTAAAAATATAATCAAAATAATTGAAACACTGAAGGCATCGTATCGTTTATATGCTCCAGCTTGAACGAAGTTAATGCTTTAAAAATTTGCAAAATTAATGGATAACATAATTAATTATATTATATCGATTACAGCTTTATATGAAGTTTAAGGCAAATAAAATGTTAATTGCTGAATGAGATCTATGATATACCCACTTTAAATCGACGCAATTAGTGCAGTAATTTTTTTGAAAATGATAAGAAATGATCACCTAACTATCAGACTGCTGTTATAAACATTTATGTGGCGTCCTCTATGTCGACGCTTATGAATCACGAACTCATTACGGTTGTAAAACTTTGCAAATCTGACGTGACAATCAATGTAAACATCGCTATTGTATAGTACCAGCCAACTGTGCGAAAACATAGATTGTATACCAAATTAACGTTGAAAGTAAATTCGAACCGAAGTTAATAATGACAGAATATATTTAGTTTCAGGTCCTTCATCACCGTTAAATTAATTATTAGATGTGAATTGTTAATTATTTAAAACAACATATATATTTATATATTATATATATTATATATTATATATTATATATATTATATATATATTATATATATAATGTATAATATATAATATATATAATAATAGTATATAATAATATATAATAATATATAATAATAATTATATATATATACATTTACTGTAACGTATATATGTGCAATAGATTACAAAAATATACCGTAAATTGTAAACGTTTGTGTGTAGCGACTAAATCGATATCTATGACTACTACATACTCATACACTCCTCGTCAAAAAGATAACTCAGGTGTGCTATCTTTAATTTCTCAATGACGCGTGTAAAGTTTTTCGTCTGTAACGCATACTATTAAAACATTATGAGCTCAGAAAATAATGAAAAATATTATGAGGTTTAGTGTGCAACAAAAAAAATTGTTTTATTTTAAGAACGAAATGATAACACATTCTGTTAATATGTTTAGAAATTACTCAGTAGTTCACGATCTATCAACAAGTAAAGATTACAGTAGAATATTATATAAATTTGTAAGTATGGGATGCGGAAAAAAATTAAACGAGTCTGAAAAAAAGCAAATTCTTGAACTAAAACAGCAACGGTTATCAGTAGTAAAAATATCGAAAGTAATAAGAAGAAGTCGTAGAGTAATACAGAATTTCTTGAGAAATGTTGAAGATTGTGGCAAAAAGAAAAGTACTGGTCGGCCGTCCTCGTTATCCGATCGTGATAAGCGAGCAATTTTGCGTGTAGCTTCCAACTCGCAGTTAACAACGAAGCAAATAATGGAAAAATTTAGTCCTAGTGCCAGTGTTTCAAGTGTTTGTCGGGTTTTACTATCCTGTAAAAATATCAAGAGGCTAAAATTGAGAGAGAAACCTTCGTTAACAACGAAACACAAAGTAGAACGTTTGCGCTTTGCAAAAGAATGAATGCATTGGAAAAAGTAATGGAGAAGGATACTATTTTCAGACGAAAAAGATTCAAGTGGATGGTTTTGATGGGTTCCATTATTATTTTCATGACATAAGAAAAGAGACAATGTCAGACATTCGACGACAAATGGAAGGAGGCAGCGTGATGGTTTGGGCCGGCATCGGTTATTTCGGCAAGACAAGTATCAAGTTCAACAGTGGGAGAATGAATAGTGTCTGATACATAAATTTAATCAAAGAACAAATAAATAATCATGCAGAACGCATTTCTGGACCTGATTACATCTTTCAATAATGCATCTGTACACACATCAAGATTGGTCTAATCATATTTTAATGAAAATAATATATCTATTTTGCCGCGGCCTGCACGCTCCCCGGACCTTAATATTATTGAAAATTGCTGGGCAGAACTTGTTCACGGCGTATATGCGAATGGAAAGCAGTATCAATACGTACAAGAAGTAAAAAATGCAATTGTACGCAAATGAGATACGTTAAGTCAAAATTATATCCAGAAACTATATAAATCGATAGCAAATCGTATAATAGAAGTCATAGAAAATAAAGGGGAATGTACCCATTATTAAATAAGTATATATGTTTGATAAGTAATTATTGTTAGTTACAATTTATGTTGATTATTATTTTCTTATTATAGATGTGTTATCATCTCGTTCTTAAAATAAAACAATTTTTTTTGTTACACACTAAACCTCACAATATTTTTAATTATTTTCAATGAACCGTATATTATGTGCTCGTAATGTTTTGATATTACAGACGAAAAACTTCGCAGGCGTCATTGAGAAATTAAAGATAGCACACCTGGGTTATCTTTTTAACGAGGAGTGAAAGTACCAAATTTGGATTTATATTTTTATGTGAATATTTATTTTGCACATTAGTTGGTTTTTAACGTTCTGTAAACGTGGAAGATTTAATTATTTTGTATTCACGCGGCGTACGTTCCTATGATAAAACAACAATGAGAATGACGATTTATGATAAGCTGTTTAGAAGTATCGTCTTGATACCAAATTGCTGGCGATACGAAAGAACTCTGTCATCGTTGAATGATTTATGGTGTTGGTTATTGGTACGATCTACATATGCATAGGCAAGAGATTTTGTATATTGGCAGATCGCTTTATTGCTAGTTTTCAGTCTACTTCGCGTAGTTCATGTTCAAAGGTGTGATAATCAAAAGTTGTTTCTCTTTCTCACTAGAAATATGTTTTAAATCAATTTTCAGTATTTCCAATAATTTTCAAGTTGTAAAGATATTTCAACATTAAGCTTATCTTTTCCTTTCGGTATTTATAATCGCATCAACTGATCGTACGGGTTACTTGTAACGAAAAACAATGGAAAGATAGACGTGGCACTGTAGATTACTATATCATATGGAATATTTCAAGTAATTTAATTCAGCTGTTAGTATCCTCTCGTATTATTTTTTCAAACAGAAAGAAATGTGTAACGATAAAAAATGCATGATTGAAACGTCATAAAAATATATGTACAGAATCATAGATTTAATAAAAGTACAAGTATAAAATGTAGAATTGCGAGAAAAGTTATTCATTGCCAGTTAATTAGTGATACATAAATGGGTTGAAAAATTGTTGTAAAGTGGTCTGTAAGGTTGATGATAAGTTTCGAGGACAGTGCAATCAGCAGCTCAATGATTATACCTATGTCTATCTACAAGATACAACTTTTTCACAACAACAATTAATATGTGACCTAAATTGGTTTCGTAGAAAAATGGTCGTCCTCTCATAGTAATCTTGGCAATTACAGTCGAAATCACGTGTAAGATACGTAAAATTTTGGCATAAGATCCATTACTCAGCTTACATTTAACAAGTACCATCGATAATTTGTTATTTTTAATAATATCATATAAAATGATGGAATATATTATTTCAAGACCAAATTCATTTTATAATATAAAATAATTCCAAATTGTATGAAATATCATCTGCATTTTATCGCACATCTGCCAAATTTTATAAAATTCTGTACCTTCGATTAATCGAATAATAATTATTAATTATATTTAACGGCATTACGGAATTTATCAGAGAACGCAATATTATTAAATGTGCAATATCAACTTGCCAATTGATTGCATGACGTAGCTGATTGTTAATTAACGTTCTGATTACTTCAGAATTAGATTATTAACAACTCGATGAGACGCAACGAATAAATAATCTCCTCGATAGTTCTTTCATGTTTGAAACTTGATAATATGAAACTTTATAAATAAAAAACCGACGTATTTAAATTACCTGAAATATACTTGTTAAATACACAATTTGCTATTAATCGATGGTAGAAAATGTGCAGCCCTGGTTAATGAATTATTATAATTATTACATCATTGCAATAGGTGGCCAATTAAATCGATAGCATGTTATACGCGAAGAACACGAAACGTTGTGGCGAGTAAAATTAATTTCTAAAACTGTCGAAACAAATATAAAATATAATATAAATACTATAAATATTAAATAATACAAATATAAAATAAAATATAAAAAATTGTAATGCTCGTTTCCGTGATTCTATATTTTCATTAATACATCAAATATTATTTACGAATGAAAGGAATCTCCAACTTCAGATATTTCGATGGAAAAATTTAATAAACACACGCATATCCATATCCGTGTAGAATTTCACCGAGAAGAATTAAACTTTCTTTTTTAAGTTTTCCTCGATTTCTTTTTTTTACTCGCTGTTTATTCCTGACAATCGAAATTCCAATAATTAACAAAACTTTCTCTGTTTATCGTTACAGAGCGAAAGAAGATTAAACTTGTTGAAGTAGCACACTGCAAACTGTTCGACTCGAGATTCTTTGTAAGCTGGGCATGGTCTTAGGGACGACGGCGGGGCGATGACGCTCTACCACCGTCCTTCGTCATCGCCAGGAGTCCTTCAGGACTCGCACAGTTTCCCGAACCCGATCCTGAGTTTCGCCTCGATCCTTACCTCCGATAACAAACGTTACTATCGTTGTTCAACGTGGAAACTGGCAAAGACGAACGCCACCATTGCGTTCGTTAGGAGGCATGAAGGATCGACCTCATCGACCTTACCGAGACCATCACGGACAGGCGATGCCTCTAGAGGAGGTTCAGGGATTGCTGCTTCCACCCTCCAGAACAGGTAACACATTCCTCCCTTTATCTTATCTATTGCCATCGCATAAAGTTTCCCCGTTTTTTCACACCTTTTTAATGAATTATGAGCTTTTTGTCTTCTTCGTATTGTACCACCTTTGTATCGCTTCTGGAAAAATTTTCTATTATCTTTTATGACTCGGGATGGTTTTCATCAGATACATTCTTTGTTTATAACTACGCAGTCCAACGCTAACTTTACCAGGTTGAATGACCTGATTCAAAATTTAATTTAAAACTGTACTTGTTTCTTTCGTTCATCTAACTTTATGTAGATTCCTATATTAAGAAAAATCGAGAAATTGATTAATCGGATAATATAAGAAATTGCATAAAGTTAGATTTTACAAAGTTAGAATTTATAGAAGAAATAACAATAAATATACAATTTTCAATGAAATTTTGAAACCGGTCATTTAATCGAGCCAGGTAAGGTTAGCGCTAAGTATCATTTTGAATCAATGGAATAAATCAAAGTGCTCTTTTTTGGCTATTTTAGCGAAAAATTAAATAAACTAAAATGTTTCTTCATAATTCGCGACATTTAACTTTCAACATCGTTAAGCACTTTGCGCACTTGTTTAATCTCTTAAGTACAGTTAAAATTTGTGCGAGGCTGTTTCTCTGTACGGCAGAGTTTGACGCGAATTACGCGTAAACGATACAGCATTGCAATTTGTGGCGGATAATGCTATTCTCTACGCAAGCACAATGGAACGAAGTTTTTGATAATTAAATTATAATTTTTCTTAAAGATATTATTAATAATAATTAATAATACAATTGAGTGTGATATACTTTAGAGCACAGTACGACACACAGATCCACGTTCCAAATTTCACACTCAGAGCGCGATAGTGTTTTCAAATTGCTTTTCGTTTTCTATTTTGAAACTACATTTTGAGGTCGAAGATTGTAAAAGATTATAAGGATAAGAACCGGCATGTTAAAAAGAACATCTAATAATGATACATCCATTTTAACGGAAAGCAACAATTCATATCTGACACTGGCGTATCAAAAACAAAGATTATACATTCTGTCTGTATATTGTTAACACTGTTATAAAACGTTGCGAGGACAAGAAAAGTGTGAAGCAAGACAAGTGAAATACATCATCATTTAGTTCAAACGATGAGTGAATGAGTTAAATATACGTAGATACGCTCAGTCGAAAAAACTTCTCGTACCGCGTGAAGAGTAATTCTTTTCTAATTTTCATTCTTAATCCTAAAACTTTTTTTAGCCCATCCGTAAATTTGTCTTTGCAAGTTTTCTTCGTTTTTCACATGTTTTATAAATGTTTACTCAGTACTGAAGAATTTCTTATACCGTTTGAATAACAGTTTCTGTCTTTGATCCTAGAACTATCTCTATTTTACCTGTTTTGCCTTCTTAGTTTCTCACACAATTTTTAAACGTATACTTTACGCGAAGAAGTTTTTTGTACCGCTTGATAGATTTTAAATTTTAATCCTTGAAGATCCTATTAATTGCAAAAGCCGTAAGAGGAGGTTGCGGCAATCGCAAGATTTCAAATTACATTTGTTTTTTTTATAGAACAAACTTCTCGTAAAATTATTTCTAATTCGATTAAGCTTTCATGCAAGCTAGATTTACCTATAATATCAATGTTTTATAAATACTGCAGAGTTCGTTTATATGGACCTGTCGGAGGACTAGTCGTTTCAAATAACTAGGTCGTTCGCATAATAGAAGTCCACCTATTTCTCCCCACCATCTATCATTTTTCGTTCAGTTTAATAGAAAGTTCACGTTCGTACGAGAGGAGTCAACGAAACATTGATTTTCCTTTTAAATACATAATCAATAATGAATTACGAGAGTGTGTCGCATAATGCGTGCCTTTATTGTTTACATCTTATTGTTCGACATTCGTATAAATGGATTGATGCTCGGCAGTAGTTCAGATAATAGGAGCTCAGTTGAAGTTCAGTTAATCAGGCACGACTGAAATTTCGTTTACACAAATGGAGTTACATAATCCGTATAAATGTATTAAATACAATACCTTTTAATATTTTGTATATATATACATATATTTTTATACTGGACGATATTTAGGAGATTTTGACGATATTTATCGATATTGTGAACAAGATATGGAAAATTCGTCGGGCAATCGTTACGTTAACGACGAATCTCGTTTAACCGAGATTATGCAGCGTCCGTTAAATTTTCATAAAAATCTGGATGGTCCTGCACCGAGTGTACCAGTCGACATAATTTTGAATTTGGTCATCGGTTATGAAAAGCCGAGCTTTACGAGGGCTGTTTAAGCAGTAAAATTTTATTGTCTTCCTTTATTACGTATACGATATACTCGGAAGTCAGTAGTGTTCTACCGGATTGTATAGATAGGACGCGATAAGGATTTGATGTTTCTTCGTATTCATCGTGAAATCTTCGGCACGATGGTTAACTATTTCGAAGGAGAAATAAAACGCGACGAGTAACGATGACTCGAATGAATATCGGTGTATTGGTTGTGTAGCTTTGATAGTTGGGTTTTGTAAAAAGAATTCCTACTTTTTAAGTCATATACTTGTCATTTTTGATCTTTATCATAAACGTCTTACAAGCAATCGGATTTTTCGTATCGTATAGCTACGCGAGTTCGATTCCCTCAGCTTTACGAATACATCTGACCATACGCAGGTTAAATACTTGTTATAAATCGTAAAAGAAAATAAAAATAGCATTGATCTACTTGTCCTGCATGACCCTTAGAAATACGCCGCCGTTCACAACTACTACATCTTCTTTACCCAAACATAATGTCTCTATTCCCTTATATCTCTTTTTCCTATCTACCAACATTTAGCAAGGATAGTCCCCGAGGAGACCTGGTAAAACTGTGAAACAACGAAAGGTCGTAGTATTACGTCACTGGTTAGTAAGTTTAACCTGTAGGAAGATATATATATATATATATATATATATACACACACGTACACAAATATTATATGTCTAATTGTGTCAGAGAAAAGGTCATAGCATTAAGTCATCGGATAGCAGGTTTAACAAAGTATATTTCAGAGTATATTACACATCAACGCTCTTTCCGAGGAATTGATTGTTTTCTTTCGGAAGCTCTATCACATCGGATATTTTCGATAATTTATTGAATCGGAAATCAGGGAAGGCATAGATTAAGAGTTAAGTGGCTTTAACGTTGACACAGCTTACTCGAAGCTCGGTAAAACGAAGGTTAATTGCCACTTAGTAACGTTCCCGAGAAACTCATCGCCTATTTCCTCGTTCATAATCGTGTTCCTTCGAATAATTATAATCTGCCATTGTCAACGACGTTGGTCGGTTGACCGACATTGATGAATAAATATAACGCGGAAAAATTCCATGCCGTCGACTACTCGTACTTTGATCGATCTGCGTTGGCCATTTTTATATTATCGAAAATGATAACACGTGAGAAACATCTTGAACGTTTAACTATTCGCACGCACCTTCGTTTACTTTTCGTAATTAATTCAATTGCTAATAAACTCAGAATTCGCGAAAGATGAAGCAAACTGATGTAAACATTCTCGATTTAATTTTGTGTTTCAATTACAGAGCCTAGCTATCTAATATCAGATTTACTTTCAAGTTAAAGTAGGATATCTTTGAATATTCATTGACGCGTCGCGAATTTACTCTTCCCGAGGTTAAAAGGCCTTTAATCACATTGATACGCGATTTTTGCACGGTTGGCTGCTCGTCGAATTAGTATTGATCGATTGATTCACGGTGGAAAGTGAGTGGAAAATAGATATTCCTAAACGATGGATTAACTCGAACGATACGAACGTTAAAACGTTAGCGAAATGTTAAATGATTCTGCAGGACTATTCGACGTTTCTATTCGGCTGATGAAATGGTTCGAATAATCGCCTATCCAACTCGTTCGAGAGTTCGAATCGTTCGAGTGTTAGATGTTCGTCCATCTGATAATTCAAGTGTTTCTGACTTGCAAATCTTCAATGCTGACCTTGCAAGAGTTATGCAAGGGTGATTTTCGACATTATACGTGCTGGTTGGTTTTCATCGAACGCAAGAATGTTTCAATGAACGTGTTTCTAAGGTGTCCC
>NT_176837.1:3621313-3638611 GCF_000188095.3 Bombus impatiens | reverse complement strand
TTGTGTGCGCGCTTCACATACCGCAGAGGAAGAATGAAACATTTTCTATAGAAAATTGCATGCATATAGATGTAACATACCGCATTAACGTAATTGTATTTTTAGTTGAGCTCGTGGTAATTAATTATCGCGTCTACAGCGTCAGTATCGATCGAAAAAATGGCCTCTGGCTATAATAATTTCCCGAGAAACTATATGTAACTTCAGCATACACGAAGTTGTATTCTTTTTCCATTTATCGAACGAGTAATTTACTCTTGGTTAATTATCGCTGGATTATTTGAGATGGAAATTCTAGATGGAATAAAAAGATATATATGCTTCGTTCTACTATTACGCATGCATATATGAAAGAAAGAAACTTGTTAGTGATTGTCTTGATAATGATAAAATTTGTATATACCGATTATATTTCTAATAATTTTGTAATATCCCTAGTTCTTCTTACACTTACAATACATACAGCTTTCATCATTTCTCCATCGTTTTATGCTTCCGTGGATTACACGATAATCATTTATAAAGTCACACGCATAGTCGAGAATGTAATAAAAATTTATAAAGTAATAGGAAGTAATTTATAAAGTAATACAAAGAGCTTTATTAAATACTTTTTAGTGTTTAGAGAGTAGTATATAGTAGAAGATAAAAAAAATGTAAAAAGAAAAGGATTATATAAATTGATCGAAGAAAAAAAAACTACAAATGAAACCGTCTTGATGGATTAATGCAAGCTCCAATTTGCAAGTTAGTTGGTAAACATGCAATACATTGGTCGACGAATTGGCCGGAAGTAGTACCAGCGAGCACCGTCGTTGCAAACATCTAGACGATGTATTTTTGGTGTCCGAGCCTCATAGCAGTTTCTCTGTTTTACGACAGGTAACCGGGGACCTCTGAACGTGACGATTGTACAGGTCGGAAAAGGAAACGGAGGCGGTGGAGATGGCGGAAGTGATTTACTGAGATTGGAACCACCGTCGGATTTAAGGCCAGCACCATCGCCCTTATCCGACACGAGTGCTACGCTGCAGTCCGACAACAATGATACTTTTAGCGGAGGTGAGGTTATTCACGATTATTGTTCCCCTTTGATGCACTTGAATATTGCGATATTTATTTACCTTTAATATCATAATGTGTTGAGAGTTTCACGACCCGGTTTGTTAGATGGCAATCGACATTAGATGGTAACCTTGTTCATTGGAATTTGAGCTTCTTCACCTTCTTAACACTTTACTGACCGCTAGCTGTTCAACAGTATACGCACGTCCGACCGGCAGCTCAGGCTCAGCACATTCTCCCTGCCGTCGGCTCTGTTTCGATTTAGACTCTCCAATACCATTCTTTTCGTTCGTCACGAATGGTAAGTTGTTCAAATTGGTATAAAACTGTGGGGAGCTTACAAAGCAATGCAACTAACGCAACTGAGCAAGATACCTTAGTACTAAATAACAAATTACTGCTCAAATAATGAGAAAGATTGTCGAAGACAAAAAGCCGATTAATAGGCTATCGGTCGGTGAGCGTCGGCGACAGAAACCGATTAATAGGCTATTGGTCGTTAAAGTGTTAATTTTTGTGTGTTTCGTGGACCTTTGAAATTTATGGTCTTGTATTTTGTATTATTGTTGAAGTTTTATATCTCGGAATAAAGAAAGCAAACGCGTGGATGAATGTATTATAGGATTTCTTTACCAGAAATGTTAGAAATTAGGATTTCCAGTGGTTTCTGTTCTACATGATAATGTATTGATAAATTGATTTATTACAGAGAATTAAACAGATAAACGATGATTATTTAACGCGAACTTAATGCAGTAGCGCGATATCACAATTCTCGATTAACGACTTTTGACTCTTGACTTTCTGGTGGCTAACTGAATATCAACTGCTGCGGTGCCGAAATGTATTGATGGCCGTTAGACCTATTGAAATTTTCCCACTCTTTCGGCTTGTCGGCATTTGAACTTTATCGTCGACATTGTCTGTATGTCGGCGATCTTTCCGCGGTACTGGGTTGTCAACTGACAACCCAGTATCAACTGGGTTGATAAAAGGTGGTAATGGAATAGTTGCCAACCCAATATAACAGAGACGAAAGAAGCTGCTGTGAAGAAAATCGTTGTGCCAAAAACTAAATACCAGAGAAGATGTAGAGTTTTCCTAGAAGTGAGATCCACTTCAACTATTATCGTTTTTCGTCCATACATGTTACTTTGCATAATGGTCGATTATAATCGTTTCTTTTTATAAATTAAACGCTTCTTAATATATAAATCGAGAAGATTCATAATCAGAAATAAATGAAACAAACATGCACCGTGCTATAGTATTTCTGGATAAGAAATTATTCTTCCTTCAAATTTTAATGTAAAGTAAGTTGGTGAAATGTGAAGAATTGTTGGGATTTCTCGGACACCAGTGGCGTATGTAGATACAGCTTAAATATTGACTGCGAAGGATCGGCTTACTTTCAGTTCGTAATGGAAGGGTAGATGACGTCATATCCTGTAAGCGGAAGCGTTTCAGGGGTGAGGTCCTGGTTACAGTCAGGTTGCTAAGCGATAGTGTGAGAAAAAAGTTAGTAAAGCGCTAGATCAAAGGTAGATAAATTCATGATTGTATCGAATGTATTTTTGGATACACCGATATCTGCTCTGCAGTACAAATAATATAAGCTTGATAAATAATTTATTATATACGCGATAAGGTATTAAAAACGAATATTATATTCGGATTAATATAAAAATAATGGTAGACGGTAAAGAATTTATCGAAAAAGAACGATATACTTGGAAAATGGTGCGAACTATTGGCAGAAAAATTTTGTTAAATTACTTGCCACTGTAAGTAACGATATATCGGATTTTCAGTATTTTAAATACTTCATTTGAAAATCTAACTCTTTGTCGTGTGTTTAGTTCAGTTTCATCATTGTATACGTAGTGCACGTAAAACATATTGTCTTTTGCAAATTACGCTTGAAGGAAAAATTGATCTTATCGTCTCGAACAAGATGTAATTAGTTGAAGATTTTATTTACATCGCAATCTTCTACGCCTTCGGTGTACTTAAATTTCTTAAATGGCACGATGCCAAAGTTTCATGATCTCCTGAATTTTTTAAGTCAACGATTGTTTAAAAGTTCAGATACAGTTATATGTCGTTCTATATACAGATTAATTCCCGTTTTAAACTAATTATTCAATGTCTCAAGTATTCAACTTATTACGGAGAAGAAGAACTAATAAAATATGCCGTATTATAATCAGGCAAGAGGACATAAAAAATTAATACCTTCTGTAGTCATTGTGACGTTAAACTGAATCGAGTCGATAGTATCCTGAAAAAGAAATCGCTCGAAATTGTTCGACTCGTGGGTCGAATAGCATTAATTACAAATATCCCCTGAGAATATCGTATTTCCTTATGGGTGACATGCTTTAATTCCGCATCAGGTTGTTTCTGTCCGCTTCAAGTTCATGCGTGGCCGATATTTACTCGCCAAATAATTGGATTACTCGGAACCTGTGGTTCGTGTTCAGCTTGCTGTGGTTTTTTCGTGGGCGCACTCGACAGTTTTTAATGAAAGAGTGGCGGATAAAAAGGCGCGGATCGAACCGCTCGTGCAATCGTGCGTCTCTCCCTCGTCAATTCTGTCCCGTAGCAGCCACAAATTTTTATCTCGTCAGATGACAATCCATTCGATCGAACAGGCGTCTCTTTGTCGCACTCGATAAAAAATAATTTATTTTTTGATAAGAAACGTAAGTTGAATTAGCAAACCGAATTTTAATTGAAAAAGTTTCGAGCAATTTGCTGTTTGATTGGCGATAGAATTTCATTATTGCAATTGGCAAATTTGTAAATTTCTTATGTAATAAAGCATTTCATTCTTGGGTTACTCAATAAGAATTTTGCATAAATTTTATTTTACATTCTGATGGAATATCGATTGTATTTGAGTGATAAACGCGTCTCTCTTTGTTATTTAAAGATATGTATATCATCAAAAGGAATTGGAAAATTTCATTTGTACGACTTTGTTTAATAAATAAACGAATAAATCCTATGGAACGAAGCGTCAGTGGATAACAGATAATTACGTATTAATCGACTTGAACGTAACTTGTATTATAGTTCATCGGTAATATGAAGTTCGATGTTTTGTAACTGCTGCCGCGAGTGTGCAGTGCTGTACGTTGCACAGGGAAATTTTTGCGATCGATTGCGAAAACGATGGAAATAATAACAATACCTTCGGAATAGGAGCGTTTATAAGATAATATCAATCTTACTTAAATGATATAGCTCTAGTAAATACAAGATTTACTATTAAGAATCGACGAGGATGATAGCAAATAATAAAATTCGATTTAAGTATTTTAATTAAATACGGGTTTTATTTTATACTATCTTTATCGAACGAAATCATAGCTGTGAGTTATCAAAGAGATTCGATTGCATTGAACGCGTTTCTATTTCATATATGGGCTTCGCGATGTGCTTTTGCAGCAGCTTCGCGGAACATCTGAGGCTTTGACAAATGGTAAATAGTTTATGCGATTATATAACATAATACGATCTCTATGCAGATTATATGTATACGGGATGGATGTATAATACGGAGATGCGTTCTAAGCTACACCGTGTACGTAATTCCTGGTATGAATGAATAATTTAGCGTATTGAAGGCTCATGCTTTAACCAAGTAACAGGATCTTCGGACGAATAAACTAATTAACAATAATCTACTTGTGTTTCCCCTAAGCCTTGAATCAAATATTTGATTGTTGCATAATAAACAGATGGCGGACATTTATGCAAATTCTTAATTTTATCAATGCACTAAAGAAGTAAAAGAAACTAAAAAGGTGAAACCTAAGAAACAAAGCCTTTGGATGCTTCGATTTAAAATATATCATTCTATATTTTCCATAAATGCATAAACAAAATGCGTTTTGAGACGAATGGTATGCGGAAATAGGTACAACTAGCTTTAAAACGAACATTTTTAATCAAACAAAGGACCATCCGAAACAATATACTTTTTAAAATAATTGTGCAAGTTCTTTCGATTTCTGTTGCTGTATCGGTTCGGTGCAATTTGATCAAATTGATATTTGTAAAAAATATTGGTGATTCAACTTGTCAAATCGCTGCTTGCAAAATGTAGAACGTACAATTGCTTTGAGAATATTATTGAATCAGTGAAGAAAATAGTTGACCGAAGCTTTTCGAACAGGATAATACACGAATGAAAATAATTATTGAAAGTTTTATGACTTTAAAATAACTGAAAGCCTGATATTTATTATGCTACGATCTGATACTCTTAACAACGTTAATTGGGGTTTAAGCTTGAAATCATATAACAGTATCTGATAATGTTCTCTTTTAATGTGCTTCGCGTGTAAATAAAATTATAAAGCTCAGTGTCTATAAATTATTTTACTATGCATAACCAGTGTCGATTAGTCTATGTGAGAGTACTATATACATATATGTATAAACTTCTATCGCGCTATTTGCAAACTTATTGATATTAAACTTTCTCGAACAATTCCTCGACAAATTGTTGTGGACGTCTGTGCACCTGGTGGATTGAAATTAACTTTTAAAGTTACTTATTTTTATCAGACTGAATCGAAAATATCTATATGTGTGTATATACTTGTATGTAATGTATTACGTAACCAAAATATGCATTTATTGTCATGTGTCATAAATATATGCTTCTACGTTGTTAATATTTATTTGATAGTATCTAACAGGAAGAATTTATCTTTGCATGCGTGTAGATTTTTCAAAATTTTGCAATACTCGTATACGTATTTAAGTTAAAAACTCTGAATTAAAAATTCTGATGTCATTTTTATATTTAATTCCTATTGCATTCGTTTGCTGATAACTGAAATCTTAAATCATATAAAATTACCATATTTCGTATTAATTAAGTTTCAATGAATAAAGAAAATATATGTGAAAATACGAAAAGTAAAATATCTTCGGAATGAATTTCATTAAAAAATATTACATCCTTCAAAAAAAACTCTAAAAGAAACGACGCTAACATTACACTAAAATGAAATATTCTAATGAAAATAAAAATGAAAATAAAATATTTGGTACGCAGATGATGTAACGATAAACCTTTACGTTATACTATACGTAATAGATCTAGTCTAACGTTTTTACAGTCATCCTATCTATCCTTTAGCTTCGCGGAAATTCAATGCTTCGTGGAATGTTACTTGAAATTCCTGACGAAAAATCTTCAAATTTCCGTACTTTTATCGGTGTTTGGAGTATTCAACGAAATTTCACGAATGTTCAGGTGTTGATCCACGATTACTGTTGGGTGCAAACACCGGTGGCGAACGTAACACGTGGGAGGGTCGTTATCACGTGAAGGAACATCGGCGTGCTGGGAAGGCGACCTTTCAGGGCCAAGTTTACAACTTCCTGGAGCGTCCCACTGGCTGGAAGTGCTTCCTATACCACTTCTCTGTGTAAGTACCTATCAATTTTATATATATACATTGTTCGATGTTTTTGATGCTTTTGATATTTCGTATCGTTATTCGTTTTATCGATGACTATTGTTACTGTATGCAATATACGTTATCGCTTTTGTCTTTAGCTTATATCGTACGTTTTGGTAACAGTCATATATATATATATTGTTACTATAAAATAATTCAAGTTTCTGAATATCTATGAGTGGTACAAATATATATGGATTTCGAAATTTCTCTACGTGAAGTAGGAGAAAGCATATTTCAATAGGACCTTTTAAGTTTCGACGTTTCGTAGTAGAAAAATGTGAACTAACTAAATATTTTATATACTGAAATGACACACGATATACCTGGTTAAAAGTTTGTAAACCGAGTGGCACAGAAGCCTGCATTTATTTAAAATGTAATACTTTTTAGTCGAAATGAATCAGCAGTTTTCGCCTGCGTCATGATTTTAATACATAAACATTGACCGTGGATATTCCACGATGAATAATTTTTTCTACGTGTACGATCTTTTTCCTTCAAGAGTCGTTTCTCCATCGATTAACCGAATTTTTCACGTTGGAAGACATTATGCAAAAAATAATGAATAATAAATGAATACCGTGAATAATGAATAGACGACGGATGTTTATGCATTTCTGAAAAATTTAAGCGTGCAAGGACGTACAATAATAGTTACAGAGAAATATATGAAACGATCAAAGCAAGATATTCATCGAAATATTTAGAATCTAGAGGGTGGTTCGGTCAGATACTATTTTTTCAGTCGCTCTCGTAAAAGTGTGAACTTACATAAACATTAATAATTTAATAGGACACGTTATTTCAAGCAGCTTCGTTTGGATGCTGTCTTGCGTGGTGATATGTCAAAGGCGGATTAATGGTAGTATATTGGTCCCGCTTCCTATATTATCTTCCCTGAACGTTACCACATCGATCTTTGTTGTCAGTTAATAAATATCATGGAATATGGTATACTTCGTAAGATTGATCGCGCGAATAGAGTATTTCACGAAGCATGGGAAATACACATCGTATTTTATCCATCAGTTTGTTTATACAAATGTATGAAACATATATTCCGCGCAACTGAAACATCTTGTTCCCCTTTCCTAACTGCAATTACAAAAAGAAGTGAAAAACAAAGAAATGTTAGACAAGCTATTATTTGGAAAGATTAGGAAAAGATGTTAGAATAACTTAACACTAGAAACATCGAAGATATTTCTTGTATCCTTCGTAAAAATGTGTATCCTCCTTTATTGTATTTTAAAAGTGTCGCTAAAAGAACAATTTTCTTTAATTATCAAAATTAAAATTAAAATTAAGCATAACTTTAGTTCGCACAAAAAATATGGTAGAAAGTATAATGCATATCTAAAATTTCTGAAATGATAAAAATAATTATCAAAACGTAGGTTAAATGTATTTAAATTATTAGTTAGGATCGATAGTTCTATCGTTGTTTACAGAAGATTTATTGCGCTTGCTAGGAAGTTGAATTCTCTTCGCACAGATGGCGTGTTCTATACCGACCTGTATCCCTTGGTCTGATCAATATCCTGGCTACATCACTTACTGAGCGTCTATGCAGAAATCTGCAATTCGATTTGTCGTACTTCGGTCCTTCTTACAAAAGCTTTTACACGTTTATTGCAAAAATTAACGTTACAAATTAACAGCATTCGTGCCGTGTACTACACAGAATTATAATTCTTGCAACGTAAATATTTGTTGCAAAAACAAAATCCTTAAATAATACTTTCTGCTTTACGTTTCTATTGCTACATCCTATCTTAGCATTTCTATTGTTTTATACTTTTCAAAAGTCATATACATGTCTTTGGTGACTCACTGATTTTTATATTAAGAAAACAGCTTTTTTTACTTGAACCTACCCCTCAAACAGAATTTTTCTACAAAGATTAACTACCTTCTATTTGCCAATTTTCCGACAGATGAAAAACACCGTTTATTTTTCCTTACTTCTTTTATCTGGAAAAAAATACTGTTACCTCTTTTTTCCTTCGGTGGAATATGGTTCTTAATTAAATCGCGTCGATAGACTGACGTTTTCCAGAGAGATATTCGATGAAGAAGTTGCACTAGAATATACAAGTAGAGCAAAGTAACGTTTCTGATATTTTTCTTTACGTAACGAAAATTTTTTATTTTGTTTCAATAAAACCTATACAGTAATCTTCGTCCTTTTCTCAATTTTTTTTATTATTAGAAACGGTACAAGATACAATCTTCAATTTATTAATATCGTCGCAGCAACATCAGTGGAGTACGAAAGGTTAGAACAAAAGGAGCTTTTCATCTAAATTCGTAAATAAGCTACTGATAACGAGTACTAGTTAGGTTGGTGATTAAAACGGTTGGAACCCTAATTCAAAAATAGAATGTTGCAGTGGTTACTACGGAGAGCGGTAACTCATTGATGTAACAAAGCGGTTAATGTAACTAATGTAAGCCAGGCTTACAATGGTTGTTGCAAATTAAGCGTGTATGAACAAGGCACTCGCGATAATAATTCTCGCTCTCATTCTGCTTTGTAGCACTGTTGGAACATGCAAATGTTACTTTTAATAATATATAATATGCTTTAATTACGTAAATTTGTAACGGAGTGATTATGCGTATGTCGAGATTAGGGAAGCTACACTTGTCACACCGATTATCATTAAAATATAATACTTCGAATTAGTACCACTGATAAAGTAATATTTGCCAATTACATTTGTCGAACATTAGCTGATTCGTTACAGTAGGTACTGAAATTAACATGTAAATGATGTTATTTAGAAAAGTTAAAGATGATTTTAAAGAGATAAGTGTGTATTATAACGCTTGGCAATATTCAGATTGAAATATCATTTACAAAAAACTAACAAACTACATTCGATTAATGAATTCAGAAATTCATTCAAAATCTAAAATACTGTTCTATGTACAAAAATCAAGGTAATATAGTTGAACGTAATTGAATTTTTTAAGCCATATATAAGGAAGGATATTTTAAACAAATGGGACGAAAAAGTTACTTCTTGATTAAATAGATTTTTTATAAAAGTGATAGGACTTGACGAATGAATTTATTACTAAAGCTTAACATTTTTGTTAATAAAAATAGAATATTTTAAAAACTTATTGATCGCTAAAAATTGCTTGATATTACATATGAAATATTATATATTTTTATATAGGAAGTTATATATATATATAATTTCAGATATTTTTTTCTGAAATTGTTTGCTACGAGCTATACTCACTACGTCTTAAATATTTTTGCATTTTATGCGAATTCTGTGTATTTTTGTATCTTCGAATCCACAAATTCATACGAATCCGTAATCTAATCGTCGGACTATGCACGAGATTCGAAGCCATTCCCAGTCATCTAAAGTTGTGCGACTGAATCCGATTTTAATTAAAAATTTTCGGCCAACGAGATCACACGTTTTCTGATGATGTCGGTCCGCTTTACAATCGCCCGCCACCGTTCCAGAAAAAGAATCGCGAGACATGCAATTAAGTAATTTGCCTTGTCCATCGCGGAGGAATTATTCGTGGTACGCTATTGCTGTCGTGTCAAGTTATTCAAATTATTCAAATTGGATCATGTGACGGCTGTGCATGTGGTGTTCTGCCCCCTGCAGAACCCCTGCGCATATATCATCGAAGGGGCCAGAAGTTGTTCGCGTGAGGAATGTTTCAGTGATGATAACCGGGGCTTTCATACTAATACACCTGGGGGAGCCTGCCGTGGAAAAGTATATCGTTTCCTCGTGGAACGTCGTTCGGAAGGGAGCACGTCTGAAATAGGGTCAATGCGGTATCGAGGAGTACGTAGGGTATTTTGAAAGAAAGGCTCGGCTACTTTTATGACGTACATTCGTTTCATCGAAGCAGGCGCAGCATAGGTTCTGAGACGATATTGCTTTTATACAGAGTAGGGTCAAAATATCAGACAATCGGACAGCAGGTGATTCTTCATACAAAAATGTTGAACTTGAGTAATAAGTTCATTCGTCAAGTCCTATCACTTTTATAAAAAATCTATCTAATCAGCAAGTAACTTTTTCGTCCCATTTGTTTAAAATATTCTTCCTTATATATGGCTTAATAAATTCAATTACGTTCAACGTATTTAATTTATATATCTATCAAACACGTTCTACAATAGTTTTTTAAATGAATGCATTAGCGAAAGACGAAGGAATTTATTATTCAACCCGATAGATTAATTTTGCGACGTATTTTTTAAATCACTTTCGAGCCGATCGTGATTTACTATCGCTAAAACGTTTCTTAAGCTTGAGGAATGCATTGTTACAAACATAATAACACATTGCGGTACAACGAGGAACAGCGTACGATCTCTTGAAAATAATGATTTTTTTATTCACGCATCTTTATTATGTAAAATATTACTCTACATTATGTAAAATAATACTCTATGGAACTTTTGCTTCGTATAATTTATATTCGTAGCTGTTCGTTCGATACATCAACCGAGCATTAAGGCCATTAATCTACGAACGGTAGAGGAAGATCATATACAATTTTTAGTTGCTGAATTTTAATCTCTTTCCTAACAGTATGCCAAGTTGCGTACAAATACGTAATATGCATTGTATCGTTTTAAGAACAGACAAGCAGAGTGCAGCGCATTTCGCGAGATCTTCCAAAGGCCGGGTAAAGCAAAATTATACGTCGTTTAATGGCAACGTGGTAGCGATATGCGTTGCTCGTTTAACTTGAAACGGCATTAAGCCGAGAATTGCGTCTCAAAACGGAATATCCCTTGTAAAACGTGCACACAGAGGATGTATGTTCGGAATTTTGTAACTTTAACCGACCAGGGGTTAAGAAGATCGTTATTTTCTTGAATACAACTGGATACAATATTTTAGCATTTTTGTGTTGTTTAGAATTGTTAATAGCCACCGAAATAAGTATTTCGCTTTATTTCTTTCTTCACGAAAAACATGTATTTCTCAAACGTTTCTGCACGGATATTTTCCTTTTGACGTTTCAATCTGTAGAAACATCTTTCAAAGCTACACATCATACATATGGTTAAGTATCGAATAACCCTGGAAACAAACATCGTCCACAATTATTAGCACGCTACTGTTGCATTAGGCGTTATTAATGTAACGAGTTAAGAGTCACATTCGATACACAGTCTCGCCTTTGTTACATGTTATTCTTGACACGAATTTCTTTAACGAGATCCAATCAGAATTCGCTGTCATAATTCTGTCTGTTTCGCTCCATCATTACTATCGATCTTGGACAGCAATTTCCTTCTTTTTGCTGGCCAACATCGTCTACCTGTTTTCCCATTAACGAAATGTTTCCACAACGTTCCCACGACTTTGCTTTTCTCTCCGTTTTACCGAACGAAATTTTTCTCTCGTATTGAATCTTTGTACATCTTTTACCCAAGTAGAATATAATTCCAGAATAATTTCTTCCAACTGTAACAGTGCATTAAAATCATAAACTTTCCGCTAGAAATCTACTGTTAATTATTGTTAAATAACTTGTGTTATTATAACGTTACACATATTTGCTGTATCAGCTATGTGGAAGATTTTCGACCGTATTGGAGGATAATTGTTTATTGATATACCTGGTGATATTCTGAGTTTCTATCTATTTTTCGAAAAAAAGACAACTTTTTGTAGATAAATATAACATTTCGATTTTTTAAGAAGAATTTCCTAATATTACAACGCTTCGCAGGATATACGAACTTGGTGGTTCCTTGGGTTACGTTCTCCTTCCAATTTACGAAGAATTTTTTACATTATACAAGAGTTCTCCATATTTGTAGGACACGAGGTCGAAATCATGAAGATAGAAGTTTAAAAAATCACATATGGATACCGTGATCGAAGAATGCGAATAATTAAATTCTTTATTACACGAGGATTTCATTAATGAAATAAATGAAATGAATCTTTCGCGTGTAAAAATAAGAAAATTTCATTTTCGCACTGACTGAGTATGCGTAGATACGAGTACGATACATGGGACCGACTAACACGAGATTCTGAATCATACGACGACGTATGAGCATCACAGTGAGTAGGATATCTAAATAACGTTAACATGATTGCATACGTTCCTACATCTCGAAATAGAAAGAGCGGAGAATATTTTCGTTACTGTAGAGAATAGTTTCAAAGGGACTGAGGAAAAGAAAAAAAAAACGGATATTGACGAATATCGCGGACAATGTATCGAGAAATTTGGAGGACGCTTCGGAGTTGGCATCGAAAAAAGGAATAGGACGAAATCAAGGCCCGGTGTATCAGAGGGAAACGGATGATGAATCGGAGGAGGCAGGATAGGATAGCTAGCAGCTTAACGACTAATATCGATTTTCTCACTTTTGTAACTATACGTATGAATATCAGAGCTGTACGTCTACGTTATCCTTCCACGTTCACCTTGGTGTTTCGTTCTTTTCCTGGTCTCATCGTACTGGACAGTGAAAATGGATGCCAATGAAGTTTTGTTAAATAGAGCTTGTTTACATAAAAATGTAAATATTCATTTCGATTATTTACTATTTAATCGAAGCTATTCGATTCAGATTAAATTGTAAATAACGTATAACAAATATGTATATGTATAATAATATGGAAGATAAAATGTATAATAAATAAAATTTAGATATATAATTCACATAGTTTTGTCCACATAGTTTTGTCCCCGACTATGTGTGAACCCTGTAACCTACTTCTTTTCAAGGTACCGCGTTGTATAACAGAAAAGGACGTCTGTGAAGCGGCCCTAGTCGACCGCTTTAAGACGAGATTCGCGTGGATCCGAGCTTCTGTGCTAGATTGTGCTTCTGTTTTGCGAGCTCGGCCCAGCTACTCGTGTTTCCTCGCACAGTTACCGCGGTTTCCCCTTTTAATTCAAATTGTTCATGTTGCGTAGGATTGCAACGTGTTATCATTGCGTTGCAAAGCTTTCAACACGATTACCTTAATGCCGCATGGCTCTTCATACGTCGAATTAACTTTGCGTTGATCCTCTGTGTATCGTATTTTGTTATATACCGGTGCAATAATGAAGAATAAAATCATAACAGATCCTACGTGCGTCCCATACAGGTGAGAAAATTGTCAATTTAAAAAGAATTAAATAAATTAGAATTAAGACGAACGACGAACCAGGTTTTTAAACTCCCTCCTTTCCTTTAACTTTTAAAGGAAAATGAAGAATCGAGTGGATGTTTAATTTAGATATTGGGCGATAGCTTGGTCGAGTAGAGTATGTATGCGTCATGTATGTGTATGAATGTTAAAACTTTGTGACCAAAGCCCTGCATATTTTTTAAATAGGTTACGAATCAATTTTGAGTATTTCGGAAATGTAGGACACTGGCCGTCTTTTTGTACACGCGTATGTTATTTATTAAAATATTTGTTAAAATATTATTTTTGTCATAAGCTATTGATATTTATGGGATTATACACGGACTTTTTTCATTTTTACAATTTTTCTTCTTTCTTCCAATAAATTCTACCTATCCAAATATGCATTAATGGTGCGCGTCGTATCGAAATATCTTCTACAATAAAAATGTGACGGTTATTAAAGGGCATGTGATAACACGAATCGATTAAGCAAACAGTTATGAAATGCGAGGAAAATTTTCTGGCCATTGAAAAAATCGAATACTTTAATACGAAACTGGAATGTTGAAGAATTTTATACGCAGGAAGCTAAATAACTCGCAGAGAGACACGCTTAAAATTGCGCCGTAACGAAAGTGTTATTGTTTACTGTAAATTTTGAAACTTTACACCAATTTCCTCGATCCGTGAACGGATTCTGAATAATTCGAGAAATTTGAAGTGATTTTATAAATCAAATTTCTGTTTACGTCGTTCTTCTTCGTACATAAGGATATGAAACTACAGTGTCAAAATGAACAAAAGTAACATATTTGATATGATACAATGACAATTATTAAACATCGCTTCGTCCTCACTCTGTTTCTCTTAAATATTAAAATAATTATGCTACACGGCAGTTCAACTACTATTCAGCCGTTCCACGACGACATTTTCTTGTTACATTGAGAGTTTTATCCGTGAAAATATTTTAACGTCGCTAGTGGATTAATTCGATATTAAAATTATCCGTTGGAAGGCGACACGAATTAATTAGAAAGTTATTAAACAATATACGAAAAGGAAGGAAACGGTGGGAGTTAACATCTTCAAAAATTCATTAGCAATTGCAATAATAGTAGACGCGATAGTCGCAGGTTGAATGGCGTAGTGACAAGACTTTAACTTCTCTACTTTTCAGCGAATTGAATTTTGTGCTTTTCAAGAAGTACTTATAACCGTGATTAAAAATATTGCCTGAGCGTTTCTCCTGCGTAACGTAAAGTCTGGTAGCATTTTAAACGAATGAATTTTTAAACGAACGAATGAATTTTAAAGAAATGCAGTCCAATATAAACATTGACAAAGCTACAAAACATTAAAATGAATTTTTTTCCACTGCAGCCTTTTTTCCACATCGTAAACTGAATGAAGAACGGTTTTCACGATGCTTCAAGTTATTTTTGTTACAATTGCCTGAATATTACTCGCTCTTTCGTTCTTTCGTTTCTTCATGAAATTTGCATGTTGAAAAATTCGCAATTTTTCACATGAAATTCGATGTACTATATTATAAATATAATCATATTAGGTTGTCCGAAAAGTTTCTTTCGTTTCATAAGGTGATAATAGATGAGCAACAATTTCTGTTTTATATCATTTTATTAAATTATGATCCATTTTGTTCTATTTCTATTATCATGTTCGTGCACAACTCAATAAACTAATATAAAACAAAAAACATTGCGCGTCTATTATTTCTTTATAAAATGAAAGAAACTTTTCGGACAACCTAATATAATCGGCGATGAGGATAATGCTATGCGAAAATATAGAAATACTTTTAGGAAGAATAATTTTGAAGATTATAAATCAGTAGAAGAATTATTAATAGGATTCGGTTGTTTATACAAACGCGTATTTTACAGAAAATTGATTTGTCTTTTTTTTTAAATTGATCTGTGTATTATTTCGCATAATTTCATACGTTACACAATTTTCGCAGATTTTGTTAAGATTATATTTCGTACACGTCCATCATCTCTTTTTTCTGTAATATCTGGTTTTTGATAACGAGCGCTTATACTGAAGACTTCGTTATTGCAGAATATTTTCACAATTTTCAATATACTTATCATGCGTAAGTTGGCATATTACATTTTCATATTTCCCATATTTCACTCACATATTTCAACATCCATAATCTAGATATATTGTTAATTTTTAATCCACTGTGTAATTATCTCACTCTTTCGCGTCACTGATAACTAGATTTTACGCATTTATAGGAGATTAAAAGGCGTAAAAGCACACGGTATGAACAAAATATTTGTACAAAATATCCAATGCCTTTTATGATATTCGAAACAATTTTCCACCATCGTTCTATTTTCGTTTTAATTATATTCTTAAAACTACGAGTTTGTATAATTACTGAAAACGATTCGTCTGTTTGTAACTCCTGCAAACCTGCGTAGTCGATACGGCTATGAGCAATAAAAAGAGAAACACAAAGAAGGGTCAAGATATTCGCGATAAACAAATTGCAAACAATTTGTCGCGAAAAAAATCAGTATCCGCTTGTGTTGAAGTTGACTGATAGAGGAACGAGTGGATGAATTCGTAATAGAAAAATATATTGAAATAAGTATAGGTATAAGTACAGGTATAGTGTATGCTGGTCCAGATCCTCACTCTTTCAATGTTACAATACAATAGAATTGAATATGCAGCACGTTCATACATTTATAGCAAAGGACATCACCAAAAAGTTAATCTTGGTAGCTCTAGCTGAAGACTACAAGAAATAGCAATAGAAATCTAGTTACAACTCATTTGTTTCTAGACGTTGTAACCCAAATCAAAATTTATATTCAAAGGCATAATAATATGGACCTCTCTTTATTTTGAATTTTTTTCACTAAATTCTATTCTCTTCATAGCAGCTCTCTTCAGGTAACGGATATACAAAAATAAAGGTGTAGAGTTTTTCTTGAAGTAATTATTGGGTGGACAACAAAGTGATAGCGGATTTTGTCAATACGATCTAATGACAAAATCCGCAATCACTTAGTTGCCAAACCAATACTTCAACAGCCTGTACGGATCCACGTACCGAAACAGTAGCTGTAATTGCAAGTAAAAAGAACAACGAGTATTGGGTAGTAGGAGCGATCGGAATTGCTTGATTCGAATCGGTGTTGCTTTGCAAAGGTTGACGCGTATAATGCGTTTGCTGCTCGCGCGTCGATGAAAATCCGCGCTACCGAAAACCATTATCGATCAACGTGTCTCGTTGCCGTGATTTAGCCGTTGGGAAGCTCGATAGGCCTGGGAGATTCCAATATCGTCTTGAAAAGAATTCGCTTTGTGCCCGCTAGCACAATATCGACGAGCCAATCGGTTTGTGCTCGCGTGTCCGTGCCACTATCGCGTTCGTCCATCCTTTGAGTTTTTAAATTTAGTAAAGTTTCTTTTTGCGAAAAGCGCACAATTGTACAGTTACCGCGTGCACCGCACTATAGTTTCATATATCCGTACGTGGTGGATTTAGGGGATTCAGAAGATCTATTGGGTTGGCAACTAAGTGATTGCGGATTTTGTCAATACCACCTAATGACAAA
>NT_176837.1:3561389-3620804 GCF_000188095.3 Bombus impatiens | reverse complement strand
GGATTTTGTCAATACCACCTAATGACAAAATCCGCAATCACTTAGTTGCCAACCCAATAGAGCAATTTAGTTTTCAAAGTGGCGGGAAGAGTCGATCTATATTATCACGTTTAATGAAGATTTTGACGAAGGAATATAATGACAAAGTTTCAACTTTTTCTTCGCCGGTTAAATCTATTTAAACTTGAAACTATCTTTTTTAAATGGTTAATTTTATAGTTAGTGAGAGGCTGACAATGAGCGACGTTGGACTAAAAAGCCGGTTTTAAGACCCATCTTCAAGTTTGAAATTCTATAGACAGGACATACAATGGTTGTAGGAAGAATGTCGACATCATTATATTTATTATAGCATTTATATAGAGATTAGGTTGACGTAGATTGAAAATTTTTTTAAAAATTCCATGTCTTTGACGATAAACATCAACGATAGACAGTTCCACGATTATGAAAGTATGATGGAATCGATGTGTCTTACGTATGAGTATAAACATGCATCATCCTCGACGTCCTATCATCCAATAAATCATGTTTAGTTACTATAGTCTCGGTACAATTTATTCATCTTTAACCGTGCTATACGTTACGTCCGTAATATGAGATATTAATTTTCTGACTTTTCTAGAATATCGA
The DNA here is from genome assembly GCF_000188095.3 of Bombus impatiens. NCBI lineage: Eukaryota > Metazoa > Arthropoda > Insecta > Hymenoptera > Apidae > Bombus > Bombus impatiens. Next base: position 3,620,171 of record NT_176837.1, on the reverse strand, counting down.
TTACGTAAAGGACACCATGTAAGCAAAGAATACGTTGATATTAAGAAGTAAATGAATAACAACGATAGAGAGTGAGTGACCGTTATCAATAACATATCTATTTTCTTAATTACCGTTTCATCCTTAATAGTTGCAAAGTTTAAGAAGATGAAGAAATTATTGCAACTTAAATAGCGACTAACAAGTATTTCAAATTCTGTCAGACGTGTCACAAATTTATAAATTACACGATACAAAAAAAAAAAGAGAAAAAAGAAAAGAAAGAAGTAAACCTAACAGAACGCGATCAAAAGTTCACAGTTAAGGAGACAGAAAAGTTAGTTTCTAACGAACAGTAAATAAGAGAGCGTACGTCTATGATCAAAGACGTAATTTCTGTAACTTTACGTGAAACTTTTGATAAAATAAAAACTCGTGGTACGATCGAATGCGTCGGCGAATGCATTAAAAAAGGGTAGTTAGTTATCTGTTAATGTCTCGATTAGTCGCATTCCAGGCATTCACCATGCAAACGTCCATCGTTGAATAGGATAACCGGTGCGCAGCGAGAAAATTATTGTGACACAGAGCAGTCGGCACGCGAGGCTTGGTGACCCGCAAACAGCGAGACACCCCGTTCCACAAAAGCCGTCCATCAAGCATCAATAATGCAGAAGGGTCGTGGTGTGGCCTTGCCGCGAGATATCGACCCGCATGTGAATATCGATTCTTCCCATTCGGCGACCAAAAGACCCCTGCCACAAAGTATAACTCTTGCTGTTGCGTTCGCTTCGCTGCTTTTCACCTTTCCCTCCTACCTCGCAATCGTTTTTCTTCCGCGTTTATTTCCTTCTTGCTCCCAGCAATTGGATGTTCTTCCTGTCTCTTCGAAATGTTGATTCCGCGCCACTTAAATTGCGAGTCGTTGCCGGACAAGCAACGTTCTTGCATTCTTGGCACCGACTTGTTTGATTCAACTTGTTCGATGGAAAGTTCGGAGTTTGTATGTTTCTCGATGGCTGTTTGCGGTGAATTTGTACACTTCATGGTCCTTGCATCGTGCAATGAATGAAACGAGGAAACGCTTAGGAAACACGCGTGTAATATCTCCTTAGGAAAGATTATTTTTTTTCAATGATCCAGAATGAATAATTCGAAAAATTTAGAATTCTTGGTTCTCGCACTGTGTGCCGAATAAAATGAATATCTCGTTAAGAGATATTGTTTGTGCTTGATTACTTGGAACGAATAACTTGTGATTCGTTCGCTGTCAGATGTATCAAGTTATTTGTCTTCTGTTTCCGAACAGTTGCTTCCGGATAAACATGTAGAAATATAGAGAGAATGCATATAACGTATAAATATACAATGTAAAATATTTAGCAAGTTTTGGCAATCGTTAAACAAATCTACGTTTGTGTTCCATTCGTTCAATCATATCTGCAGAAACATGAAATTGCATAAATATTCAAGAGAAGGAGACACGAATTGTATCTAGATTTTTATTCTGAATCCAAGAATTTTATACAATACATTTTAAATACATTTTAGATTTAGACAAGAATACATTTTAAATCTGAATTTAAATACTGTTTAGGCACAGTCGTACGAAAAGCAAAGTTTGACGAGGTAAAAAAGCTTGCGGTTGAAAGATAAACGATTCGGGCGTGAACGGTGGAAGTCTGTGAAAGTTTTCATTGGGAGAAAAGAGCTATTGAAGTTCACGTTTGATCGAGGTTTAGGGGAAAAGGCGCAATTCACCGAGAGCTGTACACTCGTCCAAGTCTGAATATCGATACTTTGCCTGATCGATCGACAGATCTGTGGTTGCAAAGTGATTCTCTTCTTGTAGCGTTCGAAATATTGCTTTGAATCGCCACCTTCTTTTCTCCTTTTCATGTCTTTCCCCTCTATTTTTCTCCGCTTTGTATTTTATTTGTGCATCCTGACGACAATTTCAGCGGCGAAAAGAACAGGCACTTAGGTTGTACGACACGAGAAATATACGGAGAACACGGTGAAGTTGCGAACAATGTTAGCAAACATATCGTTATACTACATGGTATACTTAGGTATATTTGCTGTATTATCTGTATGTCTCCATATGTTTATTACATATTTGTCGAGAAATTACATATCGATCGATTAAATGTTGTGAATATTTTTTTATAATTAGAATGGAGTGTTATAATAACGATTACTTTATGATGCATCTTCTTTAATTTCAAATGTTTAATTTCCGAGATCAATTACGAGATAAATAACAAAAAATTTGATAAAAATTCATATATTTTATAATGTTTTTTTAGGAAGTTGATTCGTTATGCGAATAACATCGTTCACTTTTTTTTTGTAATCGTCAGGTTAACAAATAAATACGAGCTATATTTGTTGTTAAAATAATTCCGCAAACGAGAACGTTTAATTTTACCGTAAAATATCAAACATTGTCGAAATATATTTTCTCGATGGCATTTCATGATATCAATTTTGTACACAGTATATTGTTATTTTATATATACAGTATATTGTAATTTTGTACACAGTATGGGAAACGTACACAGATATAATTTCTACATGAATCGCGAATCTAATCATTAATCTTCAAGAAGATTAAATTCAACGTATACTCTGACTATGAATTTCAACCTGTAATTCGTGAAGTTTAACATTTTCATTTACGAACTTTAATCTAGCCTTTCAGTTTAATTAATTTTCATGCATATTTAATATGGAATAATAGGTAATTCTCGAAATTCGAAGAGAGAGAGAGAGAGAGAGAGAGAGAGAGAGAGAGCAAAAGTGACAACATAATTCCATTATCCTTGCAACAAGTAGCTAGGTGGTGTAGTTACTCGACTATAGTTAGAAATTATTGTATAAATTACGTGATAGATTGCCAACGATTGATCTCAAAATCGAAATATCCATATTTCCGAGAATAATAAGTAATTTTGTTAGACGAGAAGAGGAAAGAAAAAGTGAAAATAATGCTATTGAAAAATACGGCTGTTCTATTAGGGGAATAATTTGCACGGTCAAATACACCGCATCTCAAGTAACGATTTTCTATCGAAGAATTCCAGGTCTTTTCTTCGAGCATGAGTTTTCCTTTTTTCCTTTTTCCCGATCTTGTATCAAAGGATACGTGGGATCATTTATAACGATATATGGCTTTTCACGTAGAAACTACGAAATAATTCATTGAGAGTTTCGAGATTTTCTTTTGCTCGAGCTCGTATCTCCTCTGTTCCATTGCAAAATTGATATGTTCGGGTAAAAAGCTGTGATCCCGTTGTTTTTCATAATTTCCCGTTGTTTGCGAAGGCGCAATCGACGAGAAATAAAACTAACGCAATTATGGATGACAGGCGCGAGGATACATTTAATTCGTGGATGTTCTTGATAGCTTACAAAGTAAACTCCACAGCGTGGAGCAATAATCGTTAAATGTCGGAAGTTAAATGACAAAATGGGAGAGAAGAGTTCCCGTGAAAGCTAACATGGTACACATGCGGTGACAGTAACAACTACTACTTCGTTAAAATAAATTACTAAGATGTGGCTGAAAACGCTGTACAAGCGGAGAGAAGGTGATCTTCCGTAGAAAAAATTAAAAGCGCGAGATAAAATTTGATCAGGCAAGGATTAATTTTCCTGAAAATTGATATTGAAAATCTATTTGAATATACATATAACGTTTTTCAAGAAAGTATAAATGAAAATATTATCAACGATACTTTGTTTTATCAATTATTTCCGTCAAAACTATGCTATAACGCTATGACTATAGCTAAATACTATATAATATAACATAATGTAATAATAAATACCAAATATTATAACTAAATACCTTTTTAATTCTCTTAAGCTCTTTCTTTTTATTTATATTTTTCTAACTACTTAAAAAATATCTTCGCTCGCACTTTAAAACAAAATATGAGAAAGAAGACTTTTTCATATGCACGATTTCTCGTTCCAATCGCGTATGTTGAGCATCTTTTCAAAGTATAACAAGTTCCTTCCGCTTGCCAAAACGAGAGTAAGATTCTATTTGCTAAAAATATTCATTCAAATTGGATGTGCGGCGAGTAAGTTGTGACAGTAAACGTTTGACGATGATTTCGTTAACTTTTACGACAGATTAATTATTTGCCCCATGGTAGATGTATCGTAAGCCACCATTCATGTGGAAGAATACAGAGATTGGATTACACGTGTGAGAGGATCTTCTCGCATCAGAGAATATCGATATGTATTTTATAGTGACCATCTACATAAATGTATAAAAAAATTGAAATAATTCAACGATTTGCGCTACAGCTTACTAACGAGATTATAATTTGACAATTTTGTTTTTCATGTTACTCTTTGTTTTATTCATTTTATTATTTCAAAGGAAAAATAAAGAAGAATTTAAAGAAGTTTGGTAGAGAATGTACAAATATTTTGAAGCTTAATAATATCTAGAAATTTGTATATTAACTTCCGAAAGCGCCATTTGACGACTATCTGGTAATTGTTATTCTTGTGAAATTCTCTCCATCAAAGCTGATACATACGCAAAACCTGCATCACACAACATTAGCCGTTATATGTGTAAGTTAGGATTTGCTGAGTAAGTTTATTGACGAGACCATTAGCGAAGCTAGAAAGAAACTCGCTTCTCTCGTTCTTCATCTTCCTTTGCTTTCCCTTTTTTTTTTATCGTTTCTACCTTCCTTTTTCTGCCATCAGAAAACCATTCGTATAAAACGACCGATTTATATATAGTAAGCAGCAGAGTAAAATTATCGTATACAATGTTCTAGTTCGTTTTGAGGTCAGCTGATCGGTCGAGTCGTTAAATGTCGCTTAACGATTGAGAATTTCGAATTTCTAATATGTAATATATAATAATATTTCTAATGCAAAAAATAGCGAGAAGTCAGAAATAAAGAATATATTGACGTTTTGTAAATTTCGAATTGCGAAACCGCTTGCGAAAAGATGTGAAAGTGCACTTCCACTTGGAAAATATAACATTATGAAAAAATATTTATATTTTTACCCAGAGTGCCTATAGACACGAAGTATCTGTGTTCGAAATATTTATCAAATTTTTTGTTTGAAATTGTTAATAATTAACTTCTCCTTTGAAACGTGCAATATTATATCTATCTATATAATACACAAATAGAATATTTATATGTAAAATATTTACGGTACTTCGAAGCTACATATGTATCTGTCTTCTCGATCGCACAAAGCCAGCTCTCTCAAAATCGTCAAATTGTATAGAAACCTTTCGAGCTCAACTGCCGTGAATGAATCACCGAAAGATACTCGAGATGTTGTGTGAAAAATTCCTAATTAGCACAAGTTCAGTTGGTTCCAGTGGCAGGCAAAACGAAGGTAACGCAAAGAGATCCGTCACCTTAGGCCTCCGTCATTGAAACGAATGACAATGGGAAACAGACACGAGCTCGTATAGAATTATCCTCTTGTTTTTTTGTGGCGAAGACGTCGCTTCACTTCGGAGACAATAGGATCCGGGCGTTCGGCGAGGTCAGCCTCTTAGCAGAAGATGAAGTAGCACGGAAAGTGCTCACTTCAGAGCGTTGGAGTGTACAAACAGGTCGCTAATGGGCCCCTTTGCACATTCTATTTCAGAGTTTCAGCCGAGTCGGTTCGCGTTCCTTTTCATGCGAGAACACGATCGACTCGCGTCTATCTGGTTATACAGGAGTTGAGTTAGTGGTATTCTCTAGTAGAAAGTAGAAATAGAACGATTCTCCATCGATAACTTCCATTTTGCAAAATTTATTTGTACAAGTTCTTGTGGCACAAAAGGAGCACACTTTAGAAAAGATTTCGTCTTGAGAAAACATCAAATTTCGAAGGCTGTATTTTTAAAACGATTTCCATTCGACTCGTTCTTTATTCGGCGCCATTCTTTAATGTACTTTTGTATAATCGAATCGTAATTTGACACGCTGCGGAGTATTCTGTGTTTGTTTTAGAAATTTGAAGACGAAGATAAGGACAGAACGCATATAATGTGTAATTTGTATGTTATAGTGAAAATATTAGTTAAAATATATCTAATATGTAACGATAATGTACAAAATATCTAAAATAGAGCATTCGTTATAATTTTTAATAACCAAAACAAATCTGAAAGTTATGTTTCTTTAGTCGTGTACATAAAAAGACAAATTTGTATAAAAATCCGCAGTCTAACCATTAATTTCGCAGCGATATTGGGAAAAGTCAAGCGACTGAAATATGAAGGCAAGTATAACGACGAGATTTGTCGTCCTTTATTTAGAGGCGGCATCGTGTATCGTTGACGTGACAAAATTGAGAAATCAGCGTATTCACGAGCGAACCAATTTAAATCGCAATCGAAGCATTAACGGCATTGATTTCGCGTATTATATTTCTCGACTTTTTATTTTATTCGGTTGTCGCGGTTTTATTTTAACAAATGTTTGATAGTGGTTATTGAGTGCAACGCGAGCGTAGCTGCGCGGCGGCATGGGAGCATCGACTGGGAAATTTGTACCATGACGTTTCGATTTTTCTAAATGGAACGTTGAAAAACGTGATAACTACAAAACTTAATACAACGTCGGAAAAATTTGTTTCAGGATTAACTAATCACTGATTAGATATATTTTTAGACGCGTAAAATCTTATAAATATCTTGTACCCTTGCATATCATCTTTTTCCATCTTTTCATTCCTTTCATATGTTTGAAATCTGTAAATCGGTAAATCTCGTTAAATTTAATGATTTGTAAATTTGATAACTTGATTTCTAAAACTTTCCGTACGGAGATTCGCATGATTTCGAATGAAAAAATCTAGGTTCTACTTTCTTAATGTATACAATATTTTCAATATTTTCAAAGAAGAAGAATATTTTCAAAGAAATCTCCTATCCAAATCTATTTGCTGGAGTGGAGCTCGGAATACATTTACTTCGTTAACTACTACAAGTTATTTGCAAATTTTCTTCTTGCTTTTAAATTCACAGTTGTTATAGATTCAACCGGACGAGGACACTCTAACGATGTTTCGCAGGAAAGGGAAACGAAACGAAGAAAAGGATTCGTCGAGTAGAAAGATGAACAAATGGTGGAGGAGAAACGTGTGAAAGGAACAAACAAGGAGAGCAGGTGGAAGATTGGAGTAGATCGTGGTTTGCTTTGAGATCAAACGCTAGGTTCGGATGAGCGGCGTTGCAACTAAATTTAACGTGAACTTTCACATTTCGCATTTGCGCTTCTGATTTTGGAACAAAACGGGGATTCCTCGGGCGATTCACTCCCTTCAACGTTCCCTTATTCGTGCACCTTGTGCCAAAAAAAAAAAGGAAAAAAAAAACAAATGTGTGAAGAGCTTTAAAACGTTGAAGATAAATTATCGCGAATTATGAGCGCGAAAGAAATTTTAATATACAGAGGAGGATAAAAGGACGTATGCACGTTTCAACAAAAGAAATTTCCCAACCGACGATAAATCGATTCAATTTTGAGAAAGCACACAGCCAACATCTTTTGGTCCCTTCTGTGTAACAAATAAAAAACATTTTGGTTTATCTCATGCCTTTTTAAAACGACGTAACCAGCAAGTGCACTGCATAAGCCCGCGAAAGTCGTATAAAATAAAAGACTGTTATAAACGAAAGTCATGCCAAGCCATCAGAAGTAATGGAAAAGCTTTTCCAAAGAGTAATATAAAAGTGGCGTGAAACGGGCGAAATAATAAGCTCGTAATTCGTTAATAACCTTTATCACCGTTACTCATCTGAATAATAAATTCCGGCCGTTAAAAGAGAAGATTGCTACGATAAATTTTTTCCTTTTTTTTTAAGAAAACTATGCAAAATAAATCAATTTATTGCCTTGGCGGTCGACTTGTTCCGGTAGATAGGCTTCTTCGTTGATTTCATTGCGATATTGCTATTCACAACAGCGGAAGGAGACTAACAAATTTTCAACAACGCGAACGGTTTAGATTGTCAGAGAAAAGTGGTCCGGTACGACGTAATACTTTGTAAAAATGAAATATTATGGCGTAATATATTTCGATCTATTGGAATTGCCAGGGAAAAATATATAAAATTCGCGTGACAATATCTTAATTATGCTCTTCGCTGTATTTATCTTTTTCGCTTGGTATCTCTCTTATCTCTCTTCGCTTTCTGTATTCACTCTTTGTAAGCTTTTCTTGCCGATTTCATCGTATTTTCTCACTTCCCTTTCCTATTTTTTCCTTCTCGCGTGCTCTAGCCCCGGTTTACTCTTGCTATACCGGCCGAATATCGATCCAGCCGCCTCTATAAATAGACACGCGGGTCGTCGACGGTATTTAGCATTTCACTACGAACTACTTACTCCGTCCGCGTGCACCGAACATCGGATCGTGACAAGTAGGCGTTACGATATTGGTGTCGGCACAGTTGCCGAAGTTAAAGAGCTCGAATACCTTCGTGGTGTGGCTGTTCGCTTTTACAGAACTCGATTCGATCGTTTTCTTTCTTTTTAGCCGGTTGAGATTGCATTCGATCGATCGCTTTTGATCGTGAAATTGCTTCTTGTCTGGTTTATGAGCCAGTCGAGGTGGCTGAAAAAGTTAGATACATGTTTGCTGGAAAAGTCACGTACAATTGGAAGTGTCGTTAAGGATTATCGATGGGCCAGAGATGAATCGACGATGAATATGAATTGGTCGGCGATGATGAAACACGTGTTCGTACGATTGCTGGTATGCTTGATGGTACGCGTGTAGTTTTTATTTTGTTAACGAGATTTGCGTTTGTTTTATATGTAAATTAAAGCACAATTCCAAAACAAATTCATCGGTAGCTATGATCTGACATTTCATTGCCTTTTAATTGATATTTCCCGGCTTTATTTATAAAATCTCTTTCTTTCTCGTGCGTATTCATTTTATATTTAATGTAAATATATCTGCGGTTCAGATATTTTAAACAAAGATACGGTTTATAGACTATAATAAAATATAATATGTAATTTGCAAGTCTAATAAAGGTAACTTTGTCTTTGTTCAAATGTCCACAAATGTTTCAAAAAGATCTTCGAAAGCATTTTTAAGAACAGTTCGTATTTGCCACAAACTTCTTAATACCACGAACGACTCTATTCTATCCTCTTCCGTGTTATCCAATTTCATTCAACTGTTCCTTTTCGACTTTTTGAATAACTCAGCTATTGGTTTTTCTACTTTCACTTCAGTCTTCGAAAGTTAATACGACAGAAGAATTATTCGAAAGACACATAAGGAAAGTTGAACGGCTGTCGTAACTTTCTGTTAATTCCTCCTATAGTTATCCTCGAAATTCCTGTCTTTCTAACGAGTCTTGTCACGTTACATCCATTAATCGTATAGACGCAACAAATCGTTACGACAATAAGCTCAGAAATCACTTCCCTGTATGATATTTCATCAGCGAGAATTATACTTAACATTGACCATACACGTATTTTCCATTGGGGATGTCTGGTCGCGTGGCGTTTACACAGAAACAGTTAACAAAGCTGGTTATTACCCTGGTCAGGGATTACTCCCACGAGTCTTAACCAGTTTACTCGGCAGCGAAAGCAGGTGTATAGGTCAGCCATGGCATAATTGCATGCGGCGAGAGTGATTTTACAGCGCGTTCAACTCCCTTGTCCGCTTACACCGTTACACACACACACACACACACATACATATTGTTTCAAGACGTCCCAATGATTCTGCATTTCTAAAAGACAACCATGCGGGATTATATTTTGGACTATGTAGCTGTAATTAAAATAATTGGATGAAAATTAATCGATTAACGTATTTGAATAGTTTACTTATCGCGTGTTGTATGTAATTAGGATGCGAGGGAAAACGGTCATAGTCTATTCGAGATTGAAATTGGTATTTTAGCATCGTGTTACAGTTTAGAGAAAGCTATAATAACGTATAACGGGGCAAATGTGAGACAAACGGGGCAAAAGTGAAACGCCGAAAAATCTTGGAGATGGAAGTTTGGTAATTTCGTACGTTAATATAAATTAATATAATATTTTGGAACTTCGAACATCGTATCTCGTACTCTGCTAAATGGTTTAATTTGGTTTATCAACGAATGTGCAGAATGCGCTTAGTTTCGTTCGATTCGTCTGAGTTTGATACGTAAATTGATTTTACTACTCTTATTTTTTTTAATGATATATTTCAGGTTTAATAATGACGCTAAAGGGCTCGTCTAATTTTAGAATATTTTCTATGGTAATTATCGAATTACGTTTTTAACAACTGTCTGTGATAATCGAAAAATCAATTTCTTATTTGTTTAATATCGTAATTTCCTTGTGCTTTCGTGCATTTTATCCCTTACGTTATATAAAATTATACCTCACCAAGCGGTATTAGTTTTTTGTTCGCAACTCGTTTCGAACATCTAATAAAATCAATTAACCCGCCCATCGGTTAATCGAACTTTTCCCATACGCGTTCGGGGCCATAAAGACGGCAGCAAACCGTGAATAAACTCCGTTTAAACCGTTTTGTATACGGTAGTCCGTGTTGTCGATCTTTCGACTGCTTTTGACGCGATACCTTCGCTACCATTGACTCGACTTATCGACTTATCTTTTGCGAAGCAACCGGCGGGATGCTCGAACGCTTTCAGGTGAGGTCACCGTGGAAATCGTAGAGGTGGAAAAGTCGTCACGATAGCAAGGACGAAATTTCACTTTATCGATGGTATATCGACACTAGAGGGAAAAGGTTGAATGGATAAAATAGTTAGCAGTTTGTTTCTGCTTATTTCGTTCGTTATCGAATAATAATACGTTAACTTGTTAACGAGCCAATTACACCAATTATAATGCAATATATAAAATGTTCTAAAAGATTGGACTCAAGTCTCCGAAGCATTTTCCTAGGAGCATGATATTAGAAAAATCACATTTCGTTAATACTTGTAACATTTACATTCAAAGCTACTCAATCGTAGTATCTCGCAACTTGTAGCTTCGTTAGAATCAACAAAACCGCGTGGTATTATGTTGTCTGAAAAGTGTTTTTTTTTTACAGACACGTCTTTTACAACGATGCATCTTTATATAATACAAACATGAAACCTAATCTGTCGAACGTTGTGATTTTTATTTTAATAGAACAAAATGGATCGTACGTAATACGTATAGTCTCTGTTGTAATATTTATTTGTTACATAAATATCTATTGCGAGTCAAAGATAACGAAGAGTAGATCGTTCAACCAATCCTTAATCATCGGTATCTTACAAAATGAACAAAATCCTTCAACCTAAAATATACTACGCTATGTTCAAATAAAAAAAAAAAAAAGAGAGAGAGGAAGAGAACACTCAGTTCAATGAAATTGCGAAATAATTGAAATATATTTTATAAATCGAATAAATATTTTATTCGATCCATGACCTACGATCTAAGTGATGATGTACGATAACAGAATACGTAAAATATTTTATACATTTGCGAAAGAAGAATCACGATACCTTGGAATACCATTCTCTTTTCCAAAGTGATATTTTCCAAGAACATAACGATCTAATTATTTTTGAGCCATTTTTCCATTGAAATACTGGTATTTCCGGGAATCGGATATCGCGGAAGATGTTTGGGAACAACGAGACTTTAAAGAGGACAACGTGAAATGTGAATCAATAAGAAGTCCTCTTGTTTCTCGATTACCACCGAAATCGTTCCATATCGATGCCGTTTCAATGGAACCGCGTGGTCAAAACGTTGGAAATATTTCTGACAAACAGCTGCCTTTGTCCTCCATTACTCATCCCAACCGCAGCAACGCTTTAGCCTCTGCAACGTGCGAGCTTCAGCCTCGAAACATCGAAATTTCTTTTGGCTGGAAAACGGGAACGTTGTTCGATTAATCGAGCCTGACGGGCAACTTTGGCGGTGTTTGTTTCTCGTGGTTGTTTCGTGCCTCGAACGAGCTCGCTCTGCGAAATGTCGATTCGAAGTGCACACGTGCCATGAAACGTTTCTGCGCTTTTGTTAGTTTCGAACTGGCTGGGCAGACGTTAGAAGGTGTTCTCATTAAAATCGTAGAATCTCGATTTAAGGAAAAATTACTGTTCGGACGAGTGTTCTTTATCGTTGTACAGACGTTACACGCATATATATCGATAAATTTAAAGAACATAAAGGATATTAATTTTAGAATTAAATTTAAGAATGTAGAATATTTAACACTAGAACTACCGATAGTTAACACGAGGCTATTTCTATCAAAACCAGTCAAAATAACTGGTCTTTAAAAAATACGTAACAATAAAATATTTTTATATTTATTGATTTATTACTTTCTTACAGAAGGAACATGATATGTAGTACATTTTTGGTATTATTAATCCATTAGGAATCATGATCCCTAAACGAGGGTCAACACATTTATAAAATTGTAGAACCAGTTGTTTCGACTGGTGTGATATTTCTAGTGTTAGCATCTAGCGATCTAGCGATCGATCCGGAATTTTCCTAATAAGTGATATCATCTTATCAAACGATACGCAGTAAAAATTTAAAAAACGTATGTGAAGTTGTACAAAACGAGGAAACTGGTTAATTGGGGTTCGATAAACAGATTACAGGACCCTTTTACACTTTGACAAGTACCAGTCATTTTGACTGATATTGGTATAAGTAGCCTTGATACAAAATTATTTTGAGTTTGAATACATAAAAAACAAAATAAAATTTATTATATTATTCTTTTAGTTATCGCCGCAAAACTCGTTACATCATTGCGGAAAAAAATATAACATGAAGTAGGAATTTGAAAATAAAATTGTCAAGCCAGTCAATTTGATTGGTATGATAGTTCTAGTGTTAAAGTACATGTAGATATCATGTTATGCGTCTTTCGATAACAGGTATTTTTTGTTTTTAATGATATTTTTTAATCCATAGTGTTATATATACTGACTTATATATTATATATATTTGTATAATAAGGATGATAGAATGATATGTTGTATATTATATAATGGTATATTAAACATACATAATTTTATATATGTTTAAAATGTTTACATTTTAATTTCGTGTCAAAGAATATTAAATCGATATAAGCATAAATATGTAGGAAATATGTAGTAGTAGGAACTAAAATTACATTTCTCTCTTGAATTGCTCGATCGAAACGAGACCACAACCGATACTGCGCTCGTGGATGTCCGAAGATACGAGCTACTGGTAATCCTACTTTTATATCGATTGCTATTCAACCACGCATTACTGCCGCCAAAAGGTGGCTTGAATCCTTTCGCCAGAAGCCATTTATCAGTTGAAGTCGTTTTATCACTATAAGCCGGTAAGCTATATGAGATACAGATATCATGAAATTGGACCGGGCAAATGAAGTTAGATTGTGCTTCTACTCAAGAAATGTTTCTTTTTCTCATTTTCCATATATTTCTCTGCAATTCGACGTTCGGAAAATTGCTATAACAATTGGAGTTGGAAGCATGTAAATGGTCATTTCCGATTTCCATTTAGATGTCATTACAGGATATCTGTATACGTACATAGCTTGGGTTTATACACACATAGTATGTATTTATTTGTATATATTTATAACCTAATTTCAGTATACTTATAGGTATGTATAGGTACAGTATATTTAGTAGACCTTTTAGTGCTTCTTTCATTATCAATGGCGTTGATTTGACAAAATTGCCCCTAAAACGCTTCCTTAGAAAGCTTCCGCGTTTATATGCTTCACTTGTGAATCTTTAATTTTTATCGTGACAGTTCTATTATATATATGTACGATTCGTGATGACAGAATCGAGTTGATTCGCCGACTATACGAAGAAAATCATAAAATTCATCGATGTAGAGAGATAGCACTTTGTATATCTAATAAAATACGATTAATGATTTACGTTCTTCCAATTTAGACTGATATTTTTCTCTCTAGAAGAATGTTTTCTTATCTGTTTTGTCTAGAAATAAAAATTCTAAAACTATAACAAACGAAGATGAAGAAAAAATAAACAGGAACAAAAATTCATCAAAATAATAATAGCAATAATTTATTTGATCTCGACATCACGGTGAAGACTTGCTTACAATTTTTTTAACACCTTCTCCTCGTCCGATCTTTTCACTCATCCACTTGTATACTTTATTCTTATGCTAGCCTTAACCTAGTTACAACATATTATGTATTTAAGAATCTACGCTGCAAGTTCTTCCTATTCTAAAACTATTATTTCCGTCAGCCACTCCTACTGCTAGCCGTCTGCTTATTGCAACTTTTAATCTTTGATATTTCTCCCATCATTTCCTACTTTATCTTTCCTCTTCCTTTCCTCCTCCTTTCTATCTTCCTTAACCATTTCTACACTTCCATTCTATCTTTTATCTACCTAGAATTTTCTCCACGTTTGTGTTTGTTCCTTCCACTACTACACTGTCTTCTATCAGATGTTTCAACGTCCCCTCAATATTTCACTTTTACATATTCTTTCCTGTTCCGATCTCCAATACTTGTTCGCATCTTCTACGTTTCCATATCCCTCTAGTTATAACGCTTTGCCCTCTCCCCTCTTCCTTTATGTGACGTGACATCCTGATATTTTGTATGTAGTTACATAATCCGTCGTATTTTGATTCTCTAATCTTGTCGTCCTCCCACTTTTTTTTGAATATCGCCATCTCTTCCTGTCGGTATCTCAGTTATTACTTTCCCCTTCCTTTCGTTCATATTTTGTTCCATTACTCGTTGGCTGTACCCGTTCCAAATTTGTCAATGTGTCTTAATAATAACAAATCAAGTAACGTCGAAGTCATTCTTATATCGAATGTATCACGTATACTTTTCAATTTTTCATCTCGTATATATCGAATTGTTAATTATGGGTTGGCGTCCCTATAGAGTTGCAAAAAGGTACGTGGCACGCATGCGAGAGGGGACTTCTTTCCCTTTTGACGGCGGTAAGAAAAATTTATCGTGGTCGAAGAAGGGTTGCGAGACACTTTAAGAAATCCTTTGGGACGCATTGCTCGTTTATCTAACGACAGAAAAGAATTTCTGATCCCGCAGATCAGAAACGTGACCATAAAGCTGACTGTCGAGGACGTTGATATTTACACCGATATACGTAACAGTTCTTCATTTTCAAAGGGAATAAGAATCGGCCAGTAAAATATTTATTTATATCGTTGCATCTTGCAGGAGAAATGCTAGAAATAGAAACGAATCAATAACACCTTCCTTTTTTTTCTCATTTATAGAAATCTGAGTTTCGTAATTTTGTGAAATTACACCTAATTTCAACTTTTTTAATATTTTTCACAATTTTCTACAAATTCCACCGTTTTTTGTGTTCACCAGACGAGCCGACCTCGCGGTATACATTCACCGCGTTGTTCTCAGTACAAACAAACTTGTTTAATGATGCTGCCCATAGGACGAAGATCTCTCGTTAACGTGCATCTGCATGCAATCGTGAAATTTTCCCATTAATTTCTGCCTTTTCTCTGCTTTCTCGTATGCGCATAAAGATAAATATATACGTGTATTTAAAAAGAGTATCACTAACGAGTTATATCTTTATCTTTCTTTCAGCTTGTTATTTTTTTTAACGAATATAATATGTTAAGAATAAATAGGCGCGATGAAGGTTGTTAATATTTTCGTAATTAGGTTACTTGAATACCATATATATTATTAGTTACTATTATTATTAGTATTATTTAACATTGTGGTAGTGATAGAAAATTCTTAAGCGTTGCTTATTTCTATCAATCGTTTCTTCTTCCGTCTATTGCGTTGGCAACTAAGTGATTGCGGATTTTGTCATTAGGTGGTATTGACAAAATCCGCAATCACTTACTTACCAACGCAATAGATCCTGTAATCTGATGAAGTTTGAAGAAATTGAAGTATCTATAGCACAGTAAACTATTTGTTTCAAAACCGTGGACGTTTTCTTATCGTATGTTTGATTCCTATAAAATAGGTATTTGTATATGTTCTAATATATTTTTAACATACCAGTTACTTTATCTGGGCTGGGATTGTTAGGGTAAATATCATCAAGTGCATGGTTGAAATGTTCGGAAAGTTATCGTACAAAGCAATAAAACAGAAAAAAAAGGAAATGTAGAGAAATTCAGCAACCGTTCTACGATTTATTGCAGCCATGTTTGAATAATTTCATTCTGTTCCGGTTCAAAAAGTTCCGCTTAAATTATTCGAACTGTCGGTAAGTTCTGTATAACTTTCGCATCTGATTTCGAAACTATCGTTGGATTTGCTAACTTAATCAGTCACGGCGGAAATATGTATATCGTTTCCTTCCTCTTGTTCCATTCCATTGTACACATTTCTTCCTTCATTTTATCTTCCAACTTTTTATAATCAACTCGGTCGATCCAGATTTTCGATGTTTCAGCGTCAATTTCCTTCAATTTTCCAATCTATCCATCGTCACTTTCTTTCATCGCTACAATTTATAAAAGTCAATTTTTAAGGATTTAACATTTTTTGCGTACTTTCTAAGCGACTGGTCGCGAAAACAATTTGTGAAAATTCTTTATACAAAAACTAAAATGCACGTAAAAATCGCTTTGCTAAAGATTGTTGAAATGTCGTAGAAGTAAAAGATATTTTGTACACAACGGAAAGACAATATTTGGACAGCTAATATTTTAAAAATGCTAGTTGGCTAGCTTTGAACGTTGCTATGTGTATATATGTATATGTATAATGTGTAATGTATGTTTGTGTAACCGTGGGAGTGAATCCTTTTAAGGGCGAAGACTGCGGATAAGAGTTAAGAAAGGATATTCAGAAAGAACTCTTAACGAAAGTTTCGAGAAAGAGTTTTCAAAGAGTTTTTCGAACGTATTTGCATCTGGTTTCGTGTCGTCTTTGTGTAGGAGAATTCTTCACATAACAATTTTCTCAGTTATGTAACTTTCCAAGCTTTTATCTTTATATTATGAACTGATAATGAATCCAGGAAATGCTGGTTGTACCAAGATCCGATGATCGTAATTGTTTACTTTGTATATCAATAAATTCCAAATATTACACGTGTAATAATTCGTAAAGGTATGAGGAAAATATTCGTATTATGTTTCATGGAAAAAATTGCCGCAATTATAATTAGCGCTGTATAGTATTAAGATTATAAGTTGCAATTAAGATTTAATAAAAATGAGGAAGATAGTGGAGGGCTGGAATTACGATTCTTAAAATAGTTGCAGAAACGCAATATAAACGGTGCAGAATTTGTACGCTTAATGGATTCCAAACCGTTTAATCCAACCAAGCCAAGGCTTTGCAGACATTTCGTTTCGCAGATCTTCTATAAATTCTTGTAATTTCCAATAAATACTTCGGGAGAAATGAAATTAGTTGAAAAACTATCTTCAGGATTCGTAATATTTTCCCATTTGTTTGTATGAGAAAAATTAATTTTTTGAAACTTCCCGTAATTGAATATTACGAATTGGTTTAATTCCTTAGCAAATTAAGAAGAGATGTGAAACTTTAAGTAACATTTGTTTTCAATATTATACAAGCTAGCGTTATACCTATAATCATTCAACCTGTAATTACCATAATTATTCATTATATTAATTAATTTTTCATAGAACTAAAGGTCCGTAATTCGCACAATTAATTCACGTAGATCTTAATAGATTTCATGATTGGTGTGCGCTGAATAAATTGTCCCTCAGCTTAATTAAACGTTATACCCTTAGATTTAGCAGCAAGAAATATAATTTAGTCTTTAATTATACTATACCATTATCCACGCTAAGCATTGTCAAGAATCTAGACGTCACCTTCAAGTCCAACTTATCATTTGCGGCTCATCGTAGTAACGTCATCTCTCGTAATATTAACGCTGTGGAGCTTATTCGCGGGATCTCTAAATTCTCTGCTAATTACTAACGCTCTTAGAGTACCCTATCGTCAGCCGATTAGACCCATTTTGGAACACAGAAGCATTAGCAATTTCTTCTTTTCTTTTCTTTGTTTTTCATATGCGTATCTGCGTGTGTAATTTATTTCCCCGCGCATTATATCTGTGTATCCAAGAATTCGCCACACTAATAACGATGATAACAACGATAATAATATTATTACAAACAAAATGCTAATATTCGAAGGAAATTTTTCTCTTCTGTTGCACTTAACCATTTAGGATTTGCGAGCTCTTTGAAAATCGTGTGCCTAAGTTGTGTCGCAAAAAGTAAGCGACGACGAGTATACTCGTGAAACACAGAGCATACGTGGCTGTTACAATATAGAATTAGCAACGTAATGTAATTATAGTTGGAGCGAAATGAAATGAGAGATTTTTGAAATAAAAATGAAATTAAAATAAAAAAATAAAAATGAAATAAAACAATTGCCATTTCTTCATGACGTTACTTTAACTATACTCGTAAAAAAACAGCTAACTGCTTAAGAAAATTGCTATTAAGCCGTTATTAACACTAGAACTGCCACACTAATCAAATTGACTGGTTTTACAATTTTATTTTAAAATTTCTACTTCATGTTATATTTTTTTCTGCAATGATGTACTTTGTAATGATGACTTTCGCAACGATAACTAAAAGAATAATACAATGAATTTTATTTCGTTTTTTACGTATTCAAACTTAAAATAATTTTATATTAAGGCTACTTATACCGGCACCAGTCGGAATGACTGGTACTTGTCAAAGTGTAAAAGGGTCCTGCAATCTGTTTATCGAACCCCAATTAATCAGTTTCCTCGTTTTGTACAACTTCACATCATTCAATATGATGATATCGGTTGTCAGGAAAAATTCGGATCGATCGCTAGATCGCTAACACTAGAGATACTACATCAGTCAAAATGATTGGCTTTATAATTTCATAAATGTGTCAACCCTCGTTTAGGGATCCCAGATGAATTAATAATACCAAAGATTTACTACATAACATGGAATTCCTTCTGTAAGAAAGTAATAAATCAATAAAGATAAAAATATTCTATTGTTACCGATTTTTTAAAGACCAGTCATTTTAACTGGTTTTGGTAGAAATAGCTTCGTGTTAACTATCGGTAGTTCTAGTGTTAAAGTCTTAGACCCTCTATGAATCGTTCTAAGCCTGTACGCTCATTGCACTAACCAGAGTGAAACTCGAGTACCGTGGAAGAAGCGTAAGGTTTTTGCGTGTGCGATCTGTCGCTCCCGACGAGGGTAGGCCAGATGAAAACATTTCTCATGATCCGTAAACGGTGCGCGGCGTGCAAGCGCCGAGAGCCACCACCTATTCGGGGTTGCGATGGGTGGCGGAACTACAGGGTGGCCAAGAGCCACAGTTGGTTGCGGGCTGTCGTCCTGAGCACATTACGCGTCTTCGACCAGCGCCACGCGACCTCGTGTATCATCCACCCTCCTCTTCCCTCTGCCAGGTGCGATTGCGTGATCAACGAGTCGCTCGCCCTCGAACAACCATTTGTCGACCTCCTTGTGCTTCCGTCTCGAGTGAGTGCGGGAACACGTGCGTGAAAATCATCTGGAAACACGAGCGAAATTCGCACCGATCTTACTGCACTTTAACTCGTTCCTTCCTGTTTTCTTTTTTCTTTCGTCTCCTCCTCCTTGTTCCTTTCTGCCTTCTTTTCTTTAGGAGAAAATCCGTGAAAGTCGAATGTAGGCTTTACGACGATCGTGGTTTTTTCGTTGCAACGTACGTGAATAATTGTCATTGCGCGGGAAAAGAAAGATCAGTCTGTGAACGATCGAGGGAAATGGATTTCGAGCGTGCGAGGATTCGAAGAAGTTAGGAATCGAAGCTCGAGGGACGAAAACATGGACGAACTGTGCTTATGACTGAAAGAGATCTTTTCTCAGAGGTTGCAAGAAACTGACTCGGCCAAGCTTTTTCGTTCAAACTCCCTCGATCGGAGTCGTAAATGATCGCGCAATTATGGGGAACGGATCGAAGAGGCAAATTATCGTACACCTGTGTCAAACTTATTCTTTCGAAACGATGCTACAACGATTTCGAAATCCTGAACGTTAACCTGCACATGCCCAACTCGATCGAGATCCAACATCTTACGAACTCCAAACGGTTTTTACTTTCCGTAGACACGTAGGAATCGAGGACGCGTGTATAAGAGACGAACGAAAGAGAAAAGAAAAAGAAAGAAAGAAACGAACGACGAAATTGAATCGCGGTTTCATACCCGCATTTAAACCGGTATGAAAGCGCACTGCAACGAAATAGGCGGATCTTAAATGTCAAAGGAGACGCGTCCTCGTGGGAACTTTCAATTAAAATTTTATCGGACCGGGGATAACGCTCGGACGCGGATTCGAGGCTTCGTAAAATGTAATCCCGTCGTTAAACACGCGGCCCGTGACGAGGATGATTGAGATAAGACCGTGGAGATCGCATTCGTTGCCTTATTAAATCACTGTATACCCCGAAAAGATGCGGATAAAGGGCCGAAATTACATCGTTTTATTCATTCTCCCCAGGGCACGGTGAATCGGAAATCTTACAAAGTCCAACAAAATTCTTTTCACGTGGATCTACTGGCGGACGTCTTGAATAAGAGCAATATAGAGGGATCTCGCTATTGCGAAGCAATTTCGTGCTACAAATCAAACGAATTGAATGGAAAAAAGAAGAAAATACAGGGAACGATCAATTTCTCGCATTCCTTCTACTCCGATTGTAGGATTTTAGAGGTTGATAGAGAGGTGGAAGAAAGAATATACGAAACGTCAAAACGGAGCTAGGATCGCGTTTAAAGAATTTACGAAACGCCTGAATCCGACGAGGGCAAGATCTCGAAAGGTTCGAGCAGAGATGATCCGATGGTGTTGAATACACGTTCTTCGTCGACATGTACACACCACCCATGCACGCGTATTCTTTTCTTTTTCCCGAAGACCCGTTCTATTTGTTCGACAAGGGATTTTCAATCTCGAAATAGACATTACGTTCGATGATAGGAAATAGTTTGTACAGAAGCTCGAAGCTGGTCGGAAAAGAAGAGATTTCTTGAGCCTTTTCCGTGGCAAGCTGACGTCGAGTTTCGAATTTGCACGTCCTCACGGTGAAGCGATTGCTTCCTTAAAAGCTTCCCTGTTAGAATTTACAAGTTTTGAAGTGGTTGACGAGATTCAATCAAATGATAAAAATACCGAACGATAAATACGCTAATTCCAGCGTAGAAGTAAAGCAGAATGTTTTGCTAGCGTAACGCGATATCGAGTAAAATCCCGAAGCAATTTCAGGTTACACGAAACAGTACTTCTCGTTCCTTTTATCTCGACACGGTAAACACGTTGAGAATAATAGAGTCCGTCGCACGAGAGTTCGTGTGTGACTGTTTGGAAGATAAGTGAGCGGAAATCGTCGGGAAACCCTCGGGATCAGTTTCTGCAACGGCTCGAGCATCGAATGTTCACTGTCCAATGTCGCGTCGTGTCGCAACGATCGACAAGAGGATCCGCAACTCGCTGAGAATGCCAATCTCGTCGACCAGACTGTTGTGGAAAAGCAAGAGGTGTAATCCCTTTAAAAGAGTCTCGAGGTGAGTCTCAACGTCGAGGACATCAACTAGGTAGAGAAGAAAAGCCGAGGAAAAGGAACGAGCACGTGATTCCTCTTCACGTTTCCCGGAGAGAAATCTATTTCGCAAGGCAAATTCAGGGGGGTAGAAAGTTATCGTTTGCGCCTTTATTACGCGCTCCAGCCGTATAATTAACGATTACTCGAAACGATCGCTCGAGTCAGATTTAAGTATCACGTGTAGGCAGAAAGGGTGAAATATAATTGAAGATTGCTATCGAATCCAAGTCCTTGAAGATCGTCGATCTGTTTATACAATGGCCTCTGCCCTGACAGAATTTCTGCCTCGGAAATTTGTTTTGATAGATTCTTGAATTTGTACCATCGTATGCGACAAAAACTTGGAAGTTGAAGAGCGATTCGTATTCGATCGTCCAACTTTCAAGGGACGAGTCGATCGACAAGGCAAAGTATATTACGAGAGCTAATCGCTTTTGCGGGATTGTGGATCGAACGAGGAACGAGAGATATCGCGAGGGAAACAGCATTGCAAGGCAGAAGAAGTTGGACAACGAGTGAAATTGCTCGATACTTCTCAAGGGAAAAAGAACGAAGAACAAACAAGGAAAGGCAATGGAGGGTCGTTTTGTTGCGACAGCAGGAAAAACTACATGGACACAACAGGAGAAAACTACGAGAACTGGATAAAAAAGAAAGTACTTTAGAAGAAGGGGGAGGAAAGTGTCGTTAATTTCTATGTGAGATTGAAACGCACGATCTCTGTGAATTACGATAGTTCGCGATTGATTTGAATTACGATAGGAAACGATCTTGGACAGAGATCGATCCCCTCTGCCACCTTTCTGCCAATAGGCTAATGATCGCGTAAATTTGATTCAAATTGCGAGAAGAGAAAACGTTACAATTTCAGATCGACTATTTCGCGTTCGAGGATCAGAGTGGTTAAGAAATTTTTGATCAAACTCGTGATTATCTGCGGTTGATTTAAGCAGAGTAGAAAGCAGTTTAATTTGGCATTAGTTCTCATTCTTCTGTTTTTCATCGCAAAAAGTGTTTACTCGTATACAAGACTTTAGAGAAAGATTGGCCAGTGTTTGATAGCGAATTTGAAATTTTGAAAATGTGATAGTAGCTTAGAGATTCGAGTTGAAAGACTCGCACTCACGAAAAATCCTTTTTCTTACAAGATATACGCATGAAAGATTAAAACATTCAAAGACTACGATCCTCATTACGCGTTAGTGTCTCAAAGTATACGAATTTCATCAGTTTGATATTAATCGCACGAAACTTGTTAAAATTTGTAATACAATTTTAAGGCCAGGCTACTACATCGTAACTATGAAAAATCAGTTCATCAAAGTTTAGCGAAAAATTGAATGGCTCCAGTGTGTAACTAGTGCGTTCAAATTCCACGAATTAAGTGATTTACGAAATTGTGGTGAAGGAATGTGCGAGAATTTGAAATCTCACCATCCGTTTCTCCCCTAAAATCTCGTCATCAAAATATTCAGATAGCGTTTAAATGCCACAAATCGAATGTTTTGTTAAACGATGTGGAAGAATACTACACTGGGAATCTTTAACCTAAAACCCTAATCCCCTTAAATCGTTATCAAACTGCGTCAGAAGTGAGTTAAACGTTTCCAATGTCCAAATAGTGTTCAAACAGCATAAATCGGGTGTTGCATTAAAAAGAAAGGTACTCGTCGCGTTAATTTCCCCTTAAATTGGTATAACGAACGAACCCATTAAAACGTACTAAGAGACGTTCATCAGTGCTTAATTAACACCCGAAATCATAAATAGTTTCATCAAAGGATGACCAATTGCACACGCAATCTTTAACCGGAAACGTTGTTACTTCCATTGTTCCCTGAATTGAAAATTGAATCGGAATCGGTGTAACAAAATACTCGAATAGTGTTTAAATCGTATAAAACGTGTATTTTATCAAGTTGTGAAAAAAGAAAAGAAAAAAGAAAGAAAGAAGACCGCGTACCGTGAAGTGATCATAGATCTGAGACGACCATGAAAAAAAGGGAGAATCGTCTGGCGGTGGGTCAGATGAACGAAAGTTCTTGCTGCAAGAGAGCGTCGGGATGCTGCACGCTGTTATGCTAGGTAGCGGTCCGGGTCGAGGGAGACACGAATGGTATCCGGGATTTTATTTGCAACGTCGACGACTTGGATGCAGGATGAACCGCGCGGAGCAGGAGAACATATACAGGCAGAGCAGACAGCTCACGACGATCGTGCCATCTCACGAGGATCTGGTGCTGAGCGTGCTTAAATCGCCGATCAGCCAGCATCAGCACCAGCACCAGCACCAGCAACGCCAGCAGCATCATCCTACGCACCATTCTCACGGACACCATGTTAACTGCCAAGGTCATCAGAATCATAAGAAGTGCACGCATTCAGGTATACTCGGACTAGCCGAGGAAACTCAGTTCGTTCTAAATGGTGTAACGATCGGAAGATTTTTGGCTGCTCACTGAAATTATAGGAATACTGCTGGTTTTTCGGTGATTTCTGTTGTTCTGTTTCGTTGTTACAATTTCTTGTACAAAGATGCTTCTATTAGGTTGCTTCGACACGTGATTCTCTACGAATATCGTAGATTTCAATCGTGTCTTTAGTTTTTGTGGTTAGTTTAGGGGGTTTGGTGGTATCTCAAGTTATATCAGTCTTCGTATTGTTATAAATTTGCTCTTGGAATACTTGTTTTTAAGAAGTTGAATTTATTCGATCGTTCTTGATTCTCTAATGATCTATTGTCATAAATTAAACCTTAGAAAAGAACAGCCTCGTTCTTTCGCTCTCGTATCTTCTATTTCCTTCGGTTTGTCTCGTATTTATAGCCCTTATGAACCGTCCAATTCTACAATCAAACAGAAGATAGATTTCTTGTACAGATGCAATAGAATTCGAATTCGATCAATTGAATTGATATTTTGTGAACGAGTATTAATATTGGGATACTTTCAGTAGGTACCAAAAGTTGATATTTATGAAGAGAGGGAGGGAGAGAGAGGGAGAAAGAGAGAGTGAGAGATACAGGGACTCTTGTGTTACATTAGATTTTCTGTCAATAATATTACATGTTAATGTTCCAAGATATTTTTGACATTGAAGCTTCAATGTTCTATGGAATTTTCAACAGCACGATAAATTTTCAAAATTAAAACTTTGTCGTTTACAATTAATTTGCTTTTAAATTGAACCTGAATAATGTTTCGTTCACAAAGGATTAAATTGCATCGACAAGTTTCACACGAGGACGGGAAATTTGTAATAAAACGACACAGAAAGAGTTTCGTGTGAAATATTACCTGCGTTTCGGCAGTACCTAATTAAAAGATATTTAGACGCTGTCGATATTTATTCTGATATTATTAACGTCAGAATTATTTTTTATTGCATCAGATATTCTTTTACGTTAACTAAAAGCAAATAAACGGCAGAGAGCCATGTAATCTGTGTGTTATTTAACTTTTCTTTAACTGATATTCTGTTACTCTAATAATCTGATAATTCGAACGTTGTTTCACATTCATTAAAAACAATTTTCTTCGTGAGTTTTGATTGTAACACGATCATAATTATGTTATCCATAGCATGAACCTAATAATACTATGAATTACTATGAACTAACTACTAATCGTGTGTCGATAAATTGAAAATATAAAAAGTGCCACAAATCGAATGAAACAAATTTGTGGGGTTGTTTTGAAGATAATTGCAAGCAAAAGCTGTCACAGGTCATCATCTTCGGTATTTGTAGCCTCAATTTAAAATATCAATATATCGTCATATACAATTACAAGTTCGACACGAAGATATCTCTACAAAAAACAATTTACGAAAAAACTGTTTAATTTTGAGTATCTAACATAGAATAAAACTAGACGTAAATGACATTAAAATTTCGTTTAGGTTACAATAAGATGCGTAGATGTTCTAAGAATCTACGTTTCATTTTTTTAATTGTCAGTAACACGTAGTACACCGGACTTTTTCTAGTATCGACCATATCGCCAGAACAAGCCGAGTTCTAACAATTCAGAAATAAAACCTCTGCCTAGTTAGTTTGAAGCAGAGAGCGTGGCCACAATCAAACTTGTATACGTGAATTCTGGCTATCTTTCGCAAATAGAATACGTCAGCATAGTTTGACCGACTTTGAGAACATTGTCTGTAGAAAACTTGCGCAAACTATTTTTCCTAAATATTCGTAATATACTTCCTTGATTTTATACCAGATATTACGGGAAGTACATACTAAAGTTATTTAATCGAATTAACTAACCTGTCAACTACTACGTATTTTGATAAAAATTATTTACTTGGCGATTATCGATAAATGGATAATTACTTTCGTTATTAATTTACAAATCGATCTATTTATTTAGAAAAGAACGAAGATTTTCAACTGGCGAACTAATTCGTCTCTGCCGATTCTTTTGCTGTTATAAAATTTCCTGCCACAAAAAACTAATTAAAAGGAGCAGTACAAAGGACAAAAGTCGAATTTATATCGCAACCGTAAATAAACTAAAACGGATTAAGCTTGATACCAAAAAGTTTAGCAGTATCAAACAACTACTACGATAGTTTCCTATCGTAAAATGTTCCTCTTTCTTATCGCAAACGATCGATCCGCTTAACTTTTTCATTCACGAAATAACGATCGAAATCTTCTTACGCGGTTCTTACAGAACCGGCTCCGTTAGACCTCGTCTCCGAATTAACAAATTATTCGCTCCGTTTTGAACGTTGTTCTAGCAGTTTGTTCTAGCAGGATTTCTTTTCGTTCTTAACTCTCCGGAAGACAGTAAAAAAAAACAAAAAAAGAAAAAAAAGAATTGAAATATCAAAAGAGCACGACGCCGGTTGAAAGTGTCCCTTAAGCCGTCGTGATGGCTTTTAGGTGACTCTCGTTTCACAGCTCGGTGGAAACTAGGCAACGAGCTGGTGATTTTTAGCTTCTTGCCTTGTATTATGCGGAAGCTCGGAAGGAAAGCCGGCTGGAGTGTAATCTTCTTTGAAAAAAGAGCGACTGATTTCGTGAAATAAAGTAATAGCTGTGTTTTCGTTGCGGTGAGCGAAAGATTTCACTCGTTTCTTCCCTTTCACAATCTTTTTCCTTTCTCCTTTGTTCGAGGAGAAAAGCAGAATTCTGCCTTCTTCCATGGTTCCTCGTTGAATGTTACTTAGTTCGGTCTTCCTTTAATAAATAGGCTGCGGACGTTTTTGCAGATTCATATTTCTATGAACATCGCTAAAGAAATAGAACGTAAGTAGAGATATTTTTCATCCGAATAAGAGACGCGCAATTTTTATTTTGGGGATTTGCGTCTAAGAATAACATTTATATTTATTTAGACAAGTCTGCAGGAGTTTCAGCCTTCATTACCATAATCTCATGGAAAACTTCAGTGTTCGAATATCCGCGATTGTAAAGGACCCTTGGTAAACAAATATACGTATCATTCAATAAAATAGTTATATTGGATCAACGTTTATAACGCAATGTTTTAACGAATAAAATTACGCCTCTAGTAATCACAAAAATAATATTCTCGAACGAATTTCATCTCTGCTTTCTCGAACTTGCCGCAATCTTTTTCCCATCTATTTTTTCATCTGTTTCACCCGTTATTTGTTCCACCAAGAGTTATCTGTTTTTACCCTGTGGTATCTTTCTGTTTGCAATTTCCAAAAATTTGAATCGGTTGCAAAGAGAGCATTCCCTTACTTAGCATGTTAGTTGTTTTTCTCGAGTATACTAAGAATATCTTGTCTTTGAGATAAAAATAAGCAACAACAAGGGGACGTTTGTTTCCCTCGCTAGGAAAACTGAAAAATCTCTTGTCCTTTGGTGGTTGCTCGGTGAGTGAAACACGCTTGATTCTCGATCTTCCATGCGACTCATTATGAAATATCAGGGAGCTTCCATCGATATGCAGATGCCCCTATTAATACTACAGGGGAGTTATATTTATTTACAATCAATAAAGAGAGACTCGTATATCGCCACTTTCGTGTCATGAAATTTCTATGTGCATTTCGGAGCTTGGCTGACAAATTTTCTTAGCATCGTTTCGTAAATATTTATCGATCATTACTACATTATTATTAATTTCACTTATATTTATAATATATTTATAATATATAAATATGGTTATATTTTGTATAATATAACCATATGTCATACAAATTATTAAGTCGTCCGAAAAGTTTCTTTTGTTTTATAAGGAAATAATAGATAGACAACATTTTTCGTTTTATATTATTTTGTTTTATCAAGATAAAGATCACAACGTTCAACAGATTAGGTTTTATGTTCGTATAAAGATACTTCGTTGTAAAAGACGTGTCTGTAAAAGGGAGACACTTTTCGGACAACCTAATATAAAATATCATCATATTTTATAATTGAAAATCAGCGTTACCTTTGACGATTATTAACGATTATTAATAATTATTAATCTTTGTAATTGTTCGGCTCTAAAAAAGTATGTATCTTAAACGTCCATTGCTGTAATACACGCAGTACGAGAGAAAGTGAGTTTCGGCTAGCGTTAAAGTTAGATGATCGTAGTGATAATACAGCCTAATTAAGTTTTACGAAAATCCGCCTCCACGCAGTACAATTACATTCTTTGCTGGATTTCATGACGATTCAAGTAATCTTCTGTCCCTGTCTCTAAGTGTGTTTCACCTGTACGAGGGAACTTGCCTGCAGCTGATTCTGGGAAGTTACATTATTCGTATTCACCGTTTCTCTCAGCGCGAACGTTGGGTTAACGCATTCTTAACAAGGCTTCCGTTTTCGAGTAAGTTTCCCTGCGCGGACTGAAGCGGACTCCAGCTGTTCAGCTGGAGGATCCGTGGAATTCATTGTCTCAAGATAGAATAAAACGATCCCATTCACCTGATGGTGGAGCATTGGGATAATTCTTAACTCTTTTCGATCATAAACGCTGGCTTTGTATTATTTCGCTTTAGATTTCACAATCTCATATATTTCAGTGGTATTATATCTTTCGATAAGAGAGACGTGCATGGAAAAAAGAAGTATCGATTCGGTATACGTATATTTCGTACATAGATTTCCGAATTTCGAATTATTATAACGGAGCAATCATGCTAAATTAATACAAACATACGTATATCATATATGGTTACGTTTCACAACATGTATGTGTTCGCTGATATTTATTCGCCGAATTTCCATACTCGTAGAAATTACATATGCACATGCTTCTTCCATTTCAATATAAGAATTAATTATTTTCATCCATATACGCTTATCGTTTTTACTTAATTTTATTTTGTGATTTGGAAATGTTTGGGCTAGCTAGTTCAAGCGCGGCATTGTTTACGTTACCTTGTATCGCTTTAGGAGAATAGCCATTAATCAGAAACTTAGTTAACCGTGATGAAAAATTTAATCGATACGTTTAAGTAGAAATTTAAATAGAAAATGGCACATTTTCATTAGAATAGCGTAACAACAAATTTTGGATATGGTATTAGTTAATAATATCGATTAAATAGGACTTGTGGTCCTGATATTAACATTGCTCGCCTCTAATAATGCGGTTACAGTAATGTTAGCTGAATGAACACGTAGGATAACGCGAGTTTCGGTGCTCAGAACGTGGTCGAGTATAACGCACGACATTGTTCCAGTATATAATCTACATCAGAACGGAATTATTATATTATCGATTACGAGTATGAACGCCATTGACCTTTCTATTACGCCCCTGTAATCCGTTCCGCTGTAGTGTACAAACTCGTTGATGTGGACATGAGAATACGCGGATGGTTGCGTTAATATTTACAGGCATCTTGTCAACATTTCTTTCGTGATTCCATATATTTCTCGGCGTTGCATGGTTTTCCAGCAAAAACGTCGGATTATACAAAAATGAAGTCCAATGATGCGCGTTTCGGGTTTTAACTAGAGATTTAGTTTGATTAGTTTTGGCAAAATTTTAAATTCACTCGTAACAAAGGTTTCCATATGTCCGTTATTAGTTAAGTTACATTTTTATTATCATTGTTGATAGAAGATCATCTGGAGTTGAAACACGTTTTTGACAAAAGTTATAATTGTAATTATTCATTGCAGCCTTATGGCTTGGAGATTAAACTTGGCTGTACGTAGTTTACAAACATGAAACAAAACTAAAGCTAAACTTACTTGATGACTACAGTAGCCTAACAATATATATCGATGCTTCGATTGTCCTTTCTCTCTATCTCTAAATACTTTCTTTCTATATAAACATTCTCCCCATTGCACATCATTCGTTCGTTCATTCGTCCCTTCTTTACCCACTTTTTACTTGTACTTTATTTTCCAATAATTTTACTTTTCTCCGCCCTTCCTCTACTTTTACTTCTCCCTGTCTCTGGTTTTCCTAAAACAAACATATAGAAAATCCTCTTGCGGTGCAATCGAAAAGGGAAAAATGAAACTGAGCGAGAAAGAGGGGACAATGTTAAAAAACTAAATCGTCGCTGTCGCATAATGCGACAATAGCTCGTGTCGCACAGAATCGTAGATCGTGGAAATAGAAAATTTAGATCAGCTACGTGAAATTACGACCAGTGTTCTCAAGTATCGGCGAAGCGCTCAAAGAGATCATCGAACGAAACTCTCGTTCTTATCCTTCTTTGTTTTCTCTTCTTTCTTTGGAAACAGCGAATCGGTTTCGGTCGAAGTTAAAGTGGTTCCCGATGAATATCTCGCGGCTCGCTATAGCTGCTCCAACTTCCAATTCTTCGTTCGCTAATGTCCCGGGGAAATTGCATGTAATCGTTAGAATTTATCTGTACGGCCTATAGAGGTGGTCGCTGCTCGAAGAGAAAAGGAAGTGCTGGCGATGAGCGTGCAGATAATTCGAAGCAATTTATCGGCCTAGCGTGTATCGGTATCTGGTCTCCACGTGCACTGTTCGCGCATTTTTAGCTCGATCCTTGCACCAATTTTCTTTGTCCGCCGGCGACCTGCAGGCTCGATCGTACGCGTTTTAATTGGACG
This sequence comes from Bombus impatiens, assembly GCF_000188095.3. Classification (NCBI taxonomy): domain Eukaryota; kingdom Metazoa; phylum Arthropoda; class Insecta; order Hymenoptera; family Apidae; genus Bombus; species Bombus impatiens. The sequence goes on along the minus strand of NT_176837.1, from coordinate 3,589,522 downwards.
TCCAATTTCGTTAGCTTTCGCAGATTTTAAGATTCGTTCATGGTGAAGATTGCTAGTTGCAGTATAGTTAGTATATCGAACTCTTATAGTATATACTACTGTCAAGTTATCTTTTTTATTATCATTGTGATTTCGGTTAAGTAACTTTAAGACTAGTTCTCTTCCAGAAAGGAAATATAGAAGCGGAGATTTGACAAAATGTAAATGATCAACGCTCGATAACTATTGAACAGCTAACGAATATTAATCGGCTCTTAAAAATTGAAATAAGCAATGTTGATATTCCTTATTAGTTTATTCTTATTTCTTACACTACCACGTAATTTTTAGCGATACATGTATATAGGAAGTTAATGAGACGAGTAACTTTAGTTTTCGGTTGTCGAGCGAACAGCTCGCACTTTGCATTTTACACTTCGAAAGCAGAGTGTCAGCGCAGTGATAAATAATAATCTGACGGTAGCTTTCTAACGGGGAGTTTTGAAAGGCCAAATATCACATCGATTTGTGGCTAATAGGCGATTAATCATTCAACAACTGTACCTATTCTTGGGTCCTCGTTAAATATGTTATAGGTCCGCTTTAATTAATAAGAATGCAAGTTTCATATCTTTAAGTAGACTTCCAAAACTTTGATTTAGGTGGGAAACTTTGTTCCTGTAATGTATTGGATGAAAAGTCGACACACTGGGAATCTCATCGGTAGTTTCAGACAATTCTTCACAAACATTCCTTGTTTATCACGTAATTAATTATTTAATTAATTGATTTATTGTAATCACGTTCTCATTTCGACAAGAACAAAAAGGCTTTCGATGCGCGAAGAAAATGTGGCATTAAGGCGAATCATTTAAACAATGAGCAAATCTAAATTTCAATTTGTAATGTGCACAGAAAAATTATATTGACTCTACTTATATTTTAGTTCTACGAATCTACCAATTACTACGGAAATGGCAGAAATGCCAATTGTTGTATAAAATGGAATCTTTTAAGTTTTTCGAATGAATTTTAATCAACTATTTTCGTCAAAAATGTTCAAAGAATTAGAAATTCAATATCGTAGTCGTTTCGTCGGAGCTCGGTTATCATTTTACAAGGGAATAAAGTTAACGATAACAGTGTATCGGGGTGTTACCTATAAGAAAAAAGACTAACTCCAATAAATGAAAGGCTTGTGCTTTTACATCGGTTTTTAATTGGATGTAGCCTTTGCCACCTAAATTAAAGCGTTTCTTTTGTTCGATTCAAAACCCCGAGCTTCGTGTAACTTTACACAAATAGAAAACTATAGACGATCTTTTAGTACGTGTTACAATCCATAATAGCGTTCATTGGTTCATAAAGTCCATAAGAATGATTGAAATCAATAATTTCTGTGAAAATATTTGTAATCATTTTTTGAGAGTGCAGTGATTCGTGTTGCAAAAAATTTCTAAAAATTCAGGACTATTTTTTAGTAAGATCGTTTGGATTTAATTAAAATTTTCGATTTTACCGAGTTTAATTTGTTTCTAACATAAGATACTCGCGGCAAAAGAGAAATAACGGAATAATACAGAAATAGATGAAATTTTATCGGTTTTATTCGTTTTTACAGTTTCGCAGTAAAGCTTCAAGTTCACGAAGACTCAGTAATCGAAGTCCACTAATTAATTCTGTTTAAAGTAGAATTCACTGCAGTGTATAGAATCTGCCCTGTAGCATAAATTATCGTGTCATCTCGTTAGTGGTGTATCTTTACTCATCCCGATCGTGATAAAACACAGCCTTACAGCCTCCAAAATATATAGGTGACCGACTGTTGCCAGTATTTTTTTATAATTATTTGTATTTCTGAATACATATCTGGTTTGCTAATATCATATTTCATTTTTATTTTCAATGTTAAACTTGTATCATAATTTCCGTCTTTTGTTAAATTTTAAGGCAAGAAATGTCTAACTTTACTTCATAGACTTTCGCGTAACGAGCCATCAACAAAGACTTTTGATACCGTTAGAATCTCGTTACAAAACTTTCGCTCCTCTAATACTTTACCGATCGATCTTCGATGTCAGATTTCGTTATTAAAATATAAGCATCAGAAGAAACTTTGTTAGTAGAATTACTTTCTATTATAAGGTATCAAGTAATATTCCATCTTTCATGTGATTTTATTGTGACGTAGGTACTATCTGTATCGCGAATATCGAATTTACATAATATAATTAATATTTGAACAAAGCATAAATGAGTTTCAGTAATTTTCAATACTTCTTCGACGTACTGTAATACGCGTTAAATTCAAACCAGTAACAGCTTGTCACCATCTGCTTTCCCATCATGGAACTTCAATGCAAGAGTTTTTAATCTAATTTCACCATCTCCTTGCGCAACAATTTGATCGCGAAAACTCGTGTCTTTTAATATAGCCTCAGTCTGAATCCGATAAGAAACTTTACTTTTATTTACTTATATTAAAAATAAGCTAAAGCCATTTAAAATAAGTTTGATAATAGAACTACTTCATAATGTAAAATACCAAGTAATACCTGATTTCATTTTGAAACTCGTAGCAAACATTTTCTCACCATAGCCTTTCCCTCTGCCTTTTTATACACATCGTAGTAATATTATAAATCAGGAATTTTACAAGTCACGTATTACAAGTTATCGTATCGCAAGTATCCACGAAGTATCGAATTACGACAAACTGATCTGAATCCTCTGCTTATAAGAAAAATTTCCTATCTCACTTGCACGATTCTCCATGGAACTAGCTATCGATAGAATTTTCGTTTATTAATAACAGCGCGTCGTAAAATTTCGTATCTTCCGATATTCACTCGACCGATTTTCCACAACAGATAAGCGGTCTAGATCTGTTGTACTATAGAAGGCAGCCGATATACAGCGACATGTCGAGCAATCTCGTTACTTCAATTGATGCTGAGAAATATAACCGTCACGTACGTGGTCGATAATCGAATCTCTCAGCCGTTTTTGCTACTCTTGCTACACCGGCGGCGAGATAGAAAAATCTTGATCTACTGCGACACTGCAAAATCGTGATTCGATCGTGTAAAAGTCTAAACTCATTAGCGGGACAAACGAAGAAAGAGTACGGAGGGAAAAGAAATGTAAGAAACAGGTAAATATTTCTCAAAGAAAATATCAGAATCAATCGATAGAACTAGCTTCGCGCTAGCTGGAATTGCGAATCCTTAACGATTTTCATTGGATCAAATATTTGAATAATTCCTACTCGGCGAACGATTCATCTGTTTATCAATGGAATAAGCGCGAGATAGATTCCTCGTACAATTTCCTTGCTTTGTTAATACTACAGCCGGAGTGTCTCATAGAAGGAATTTTCGTGATAATTTTACGATACGATCATGAAGATTCTTCTTGATGTATCCAAGGTTCATTAAAATCGTTGTCCTTATACATGGTAGAAAATAGAAGGTGGTCGAGCTTGTTGAAAACTTTTGCGCGCTATTGAATCGTATTCGTATCCTTTGTGTTCCAATTTATTCTTAGAATCTCTACTTACTACACGTCATAGTTATGCTTCGTTTAAAAAGTCTCGCATTCGCACGGTATTGGAGTGGTCAGTGTCGGGACTTCGTACGTTGCCTGTCGATCAAAATAGTATAGGAAGAAAGTTCTACCGCAAAGAGAGAAAGGAAAGAGATTATAAAAGTTTGTAGTTTAAGATTGTCACTTATACCTCGTATATATTTGCTATGAATTATAGTTGGTTATAAAACGCAAAAAATTATTACTATGTTAATCGTTAATTATCATGTATCGTAATGAAATTATATTAAATTAAAATTATTGGAATGTTATTACGTTATTAAATTATCACAGTTGATTTAAATAAGTTAGAATGTATTATATTTTTTATTGAAACACATTTTAAAATATATTTTATCAATTGCCCTTATGCATTTATATCAAATATCCAGCTGCGTGTCATTTTCAGCTATTTGGTGATACGATTGTTACCGTGAATTGTGCCCGTATAATTTGATTATAGTCGGGTCAATTAATCGAATAATTAATTCAGCGGTGAAATTCATCATTTGTTTGTAGAGCACATGTCGTAATCAAGTCTATGAACCCAATCCAAACGTCAGTTATTTGTCACATTGAATCAAGTTAATTACTGGTTGATAAACAGTATGCCTATTAAAATAATATAATAGTAATATCAAAGTTCAAAGGTTAAACGATACGATATACTATAACAAAACCATGTTGAATATACTCGTATTCTTTATACCGTAATTTAAAATCTCGTAATGGTTCCGAGAGAACTTTTTCATAATGTTATTTATCACTTTTATAACAACTACGATGCACGTGGACCAAGACGATATTCAAATTAAACGAATATACGCCGAAGAGAACAAAATTACAGTTTTAGTATCATTACTATTTATTAGAAATTTAATCATCCGTTTCACTTAAAGTTAACTTGAAAAATTAGAGCTTGTGGAATTCATAACAAATCAATACCATTTATTTATACCAAATTCAAATAATAGGGATAGAAAGCAACGGAATTTACAATTATAATTAATTTTCAAGAAATATCGTCTTTTCATATTAAATAGTAATGGTAAATGTCGCAAACTCCATAGACGCACCATGATTGTCACTTCTTTTGTGATAACATTCCAACGGCGAGACGTAACACTGTCGCAAATACGGTTGCTCGAAGGCTGAACACGAAACAGCGTTTTATTTCCATCTTACGACTATTAGTTGAAAATTAAAGTCACACGTGTTATATTTTCGATAACGAAAATCTTTGTTCCTTAAAAGAATAAAGATTTAAACGTAGCAGCGTGGCGAATAAGGGCTATAAATATTATCGCTTCGTGAAATGTTGGTCTCCAGTATCGTCGATATGATATTATCATATGATTTAGGTAGTTTCTTCTAATGAGAAGTAGTTTCTCTTATATTCTAGCTATTACAGGTTCTTTTTATTACAGAACGTCGTAGATGGTAAACGACGGGTACCAGTGTATAAAATGAGAGAATAGTTAAGTATTTTATAGCTTTTTACAATGGGAAACTATTGCTAAGCACAACCGTTGCGTGTTAAAGAAAAAAGTAATTTTTCTCGAAGGTTATGAAAATCTTTTATTAAATACATAGAACCTTATATTTTCATCTTATGTTCTTTTGAATAATTGACATATTCTTGAAGGTTATACATACTACATCGATCGCCTCTCAGTATTACGCTTGGCGTAATAGAATAAACATCATTTTCTGACTGGAAATTCACAATTGAAATACATTCTTTAGTTAATAACTTCTGATAATTTATTAATTTTGAATCTCACGGAGGAATATGTTTCTTCTGAATCTATCGAGCAACGAGAAACACTTAAATTGGATGTTAAATTCTATCTATAGGATCTAGAAATAAATCTCTTGTACTTTTTGAGTCACTAAGAATGTACCTAGCGTGACTGAAATTTCGAACATCTAAATCCGCTACATGCAAATAATTTTAATTTCGCCGATCTCTATTCTTCTATCGATCTTTATTTCTATCAATCGTTTATCTTTTGATTCCACCTATTAATCGCTTATTAATATTCTCAACAATGAAGCATCAGACGAGAGTCACAATCGAAGCCACGACGAAGCACTTATTAGAACCAAACTGATCAGTTTCGATCCTATTGAGAGGCAAACGTTCTTTTGTACTTCGAAGCATCCATTCATCGTGTCGATCGATCAGCCCGAAATCCCTAGGCTCGTTTGCCCAGAAATTCGCTCTTCCCTCGCGTTACAAAATTCAGGCCGCATAAGCCGTACCGAGCTGCCAATGTGGCGAGATAGAGATGTCGCATGATCGACGATAGAATTTGTCATCAATGGAATGTCATTCTGGCTATTAACGTATCGCGCGAAACAATCAGAACTGACAAATTTTTTCAGAAATCAATCGAAACGTTTTACCAGCGATCGTTTGCTTGAATCGATTACACGACGAATGTTCTAGAAATACGCGATGGTATAGAAAAGGATCGAGGATGGAAAAGCGTGACGCGTTTGTAACTGTTTGAGGAATTGTTGTCCGTTGTCCCGTAAAATTGACTAGGAGTTTTGCTAAAAGCCAATTGCAACGAACGAACGGTCAATGGTCGAGTAATCAGTGAGCTATGAGAAGAATCAAACATAAAACTGGTTGCCGGGATTTGATGGAAACGAAAATTACTGCTACAATCCTGACGTCTATTTACTGACATTTTTAGAATATTGATAGGATGTGATAGGATCGCAAATCAAAGTAGCCAGATCGTCAAATCGAAATAGATTTGGAAATTTTTAAGCGCGGTTAGATCAAACGAGCGAATGGTCATTCTTTTTCTAATTAAAGGCAACATTAAAATGTAAATTAAAATAAAAAGTTCTTTCGTCGTTTAGCGATTGCTCGCTCAATCGAAACTCGAACATCCGAACACTCCAAGAATGTTGGAAAAATAGTTGATATGAAAAATTTAAAAATTATTAATCAGGTGTATGTAGATATAAATTGGAATATAATATCGCATAGAAAGTTTCTGTTTTAAAAACGAAGTTCCCCATAGTATGCTGTTCGCTATGAAGTCAGACTTCAGGGTAATAAGGAGACAGCAAGTGTCGAAGATTTCTGAATTTTCGATCGTTGACATAATTTTTCAGATTTTTTTACGAAGCGTAACGCTAATTGTAATCGGTTGAAGCACTCTTAACGTTACGATATCTTCCACTTGAGTTGAACGACTCATTAAAAATTCAGGAATTCATTAAAATTATCTACGTATTATTGATTAACGTACTGTGATATTTCGTTGAAAGAAGAAAGAGAAGAAGGTCTTGACGTCTTCGTTGCGTATCCACAAAAGAAACCAGCGTTACTATATTCTACATTTTCGAATTCAAATATAATTAATCCCTGCTGCGAGTGTATCTTACAAACTCGATCTTAATTTATTAATTCCTGTTCCTATCGTACCGAAATGTGTCATAATCATTTCCCAATATCGCATCGTTACGTAAATCACCTTAGAACTGGAAATGTTCCCAAAAGTAAGCAGCCTATAATCAATTTCGATCGTATTTACCGCCTCGAGCATCAAACGCGATACTTAAACTGGATCTGCGCTTGACGAATGAGCAGAGACGAACATTAACGAGCAACCGCAAACTGCATTGCCAGCAGCAGCGCAAGCGAACATTAATAAACACGATCCTGTCGCTTGACGGTACAATAGTACACATCGTCAACAATAATCTAGAATGTGAATAATCTAGATGTCATTGTCAGATAAATATGAACAAATATAATATAACATTTTGTAAAAATTCGATCTATCGTGGTTGTCAAAATGGTCAAAGTAAACATATGTATAAAATTCGCGTGGCAGTGGAACGCGTTAATGGTCCTTACTTTCTATTTAAGTATCTTAGGTGAACGATACCAGTCGAAGACTAATATCGTCTTGTTCGTTCGTGTTCCTTCACGTTTGTTTGCGTCTGTTCGCGTTTATTCGTCAGCTGCAAATCCTTAGCGTTAAATCGATTCCTGAAAGCGACGCTCGGCGTGTATCTATCGAGTTCAGCACAAGTCGGCAATATCCTGGAAATGTCCAGGTGAGACCAACGAGAGTCTTCCACGAAGCAAGGACCAATGCTCTAGGCTCACAGGAAGGCGGTCGAGCACGGCGTACGCCGTCCTGCAGCCAAGCGAGGACGAGCTCATCACCGAGCACTGCCTTGAATCGGAGGACATGGCATTGAAAACGCCGGGCAGCGAGACCGAGGACACCGAGGACAACGGCACGCAGATGGACGAGGCCAGCTCTTCGCCTAGTCGTCGTTTCACATTCCTCAGACGTTTCCGGTCGCCGAGATTCGGCGAGGCACACCACAAGAGGGTGCCCACGCCGATGAAAAGGAAATATCGCCGGAAGAAGAGCAAAGATGACATTATCAATAGTGATATGAACGCCACGGAGGTTGAGCCACCTAGCTTGAACCAAGCTGGTGTGCCCGATCCGTATTACCCGATCTATCTGCCCATCGACCAGGCCTTTAAAGCCAAGTACGTGTTCCATCATAAAAAGGGCAAGACTTTCCAGGAAAGACTGTACGTGTTTCTGGAACATCCTGGCGGGTGGATCTGCTTCATCTACCATTTCACTGTGTGAGTACTTTTGATGCAGTTTTTACGAGAGAGGTTCTATATCGGTTAGATGTTGCGATGGTTAACATCGATGATCGTAACAACGAACGGAACATCGTATCAGGTTGTTGTGTAATGGATGTCGTTTCTCAACGAGATCTTGTTTCTGTCCTTTCCCTTTAAATTACATTTTTCTGTTGCACCAGCTCGTTGAGGTCATTAACAACCACGTTAATTTACATAAAGATAAAGGTAAACATACATGTTAGATCAGATTAAATGATAAATATTAATATGTTGTTAGAATTGTATTACTTGAGCGTGAATTTGCAATTCAAGTAGAATGCTCTCTAATTTCATTAAATAGTCTTATTTTAGAACTTGCTCTAAAGTAAATTACATCTATTTATATCGTTTTTCTCGATGTTTCATGGCGCAACAATCTAACATGCGGGTAAACGTGAGATTACAATGTTCGTTATTCGATCTTTGATTGAGGGGATTCTTCGACTGAGATTGAATTTTACTGAGATTGAAATTTACGTATGTTTAGAGTGGCTCGTAAAATTTCTTACACTTTCGTACATCTTATCTTTAAGCTGTTTAAATAAGAATATATTTATCGTTGAAAATCCAATCAACATCTTTTATTTAATCGAATTTCTATTAAAATTATCACGGAATATCGTATGTGATTTCTCTGCGGGCAGAATGAATAGCGATAAATCGATATATGTTAATATCTATCTGATTAGAGTAGTTACATTTCGTCAGGATTAATATTCAAAACTGACATTTTGCCCGATGTACCATACGTGAAATTGATTCGTCGTATGCTAATGTTCCAGGATCAGTATTAGAGAGATTTCCCTTTCTGAACGTACTGCTCGAGGAATTAGTGACGTATCGACAGGTTCGTTACTCTGGTATTCAGTACTGAGATCTCTCTTCATGTTGCGTCAACCATTGGCAATCGTGATTGTTTATTTCTTTGACAATATTTAAAGAATCACTTTGACAACTTAACGAAATTAATACGTGACACGAGTTGGCCAATAAATAAAGAGAGAGTTAGAGAAATTGTTAAAGAAATTTCACTATACTGTTAATGATTCGAAGCTTATATTTTTATTAGATATCAGAAAACAGACGAGGAAAAACAATTGTCTAACGTTAGCTTTTTCTCGAAGAATACTATAAACCAAGGAACATGTACTAAATGATTGTACAATTTATAAAAGAATGTTAATTATTATTTTATTAAATGATAATTCACTTCTGTAAATAAATATGTCGTCTCTTCTGACTTGGAGGAATACGATGATCGTAACAATATGTTGGAGTTTAATTGATCGATATTTAAATATTAAGTCATAGGAATGACGTATATATATTTTCGTACTTTCTGCATGCTTTAATCAATAGCCCCATTCATTTCCTCTCAAGGATCATCCACCATTTTCTATACCTTTGCAATCCTGCATTCTGTTCTCGAAGACAAATATTTCTCCGTTCTATATAGGAAGCAACGTCAGCTATTCGAAATAGAAACGGTTCGATTCAACAAGTGAATCGAAATTCTTTTGTATCGTCTTTGCGTCGCCTCTGTTATATTATATAGACGTCGAAGCTTGTTTGACGGTGATCCTTCGGTCTCCGTGCGCGTTTCTCATTGTACGTCGATTCTGTCGGCTCGTTCCACTTGACAAAACACGCTCGAGGTGTTTCTCGATCACTCGTGGGAATTCCCGATGGGAAAAGATGCTGCGTAAAATATGCACTCTCGTTTTTCCATTTTATGCGACGCGTGAATATGACTTCTTTTTTATTGCGAACAATATCGCGTGTTTAAAGCCAAATACTGCCATACGCTAGTTTCACAGCAATAATATTACGATATCGTGGAATTTCAGGACGTACAGAATGTACGTGATGTGAAAAAGTATGTAAAATATGCAAAATAAAATAGTCGTCGTAATGTTATGAAAATATGAATTTGCACAAACATCAGCAGTTTATTAATCACGTTCTTGATTGTTCGTAAGGAAAAGATATAATAATGAATTATTATGACGTAAGAAAGATAGAAATTACTTCAACAAAATTGATTCATATAGGCAATACGTTGTATAGCTATGTAACTTGATAAACGTGACAACATAACTTTTAAGTCACGCGGGGTTACAAAGTGTTACAAAGGCTTAACGTAATGAGAGTTTTAAATTATTAGCTACTTTTATTTATCGTCTATCATTACTTGTTAGTCGAGCAGCAGCAGTAGCAGTAAACTAGGTTTTAAAGTTTAGAGCTACTACTCGAATAAAGTTCCTTCTTTCTTTACGATCTGCAATCGAGAAATAGAGGATTGGTATAATATTACGGGAGAAAAAGGAGAATGTAAAGAGACAAACATTCGTAATTGTCAAAACACTGATATTCCAAGTAAATGCGTATTGGTTTTGTAGGAGAGTAATATCGATTATTTGTATTATTTATACCAAAATAAGTTTCCAACGGTTTATACATCTGCGTTTACGATCAATTTTTTCCATCTTCATAAAATTAATCGTAAGAAGTATATTAAACGTAAGAAGCGTAAACGGTTTTCTCGACTGTCAGAAGCACCTGCAATATTTTTTCTGCCAACCCCTTAACGCACACAGGGTTTTTATGATCCGCTATGATTTATTAATGGAAACTCATTTACAATAAAATGAAGCAATCACGAAAATATATCAAGTATTATCAATTACTTTTACGACGTAGAAAACGATTATTATCGTATTATAATATCAATTAATCATGTAAAATATAATCCTATTCGAGATTAATAAATATCGTGCAAAATATTTCCTCTGGCAGAAACTTCGTTGCCATCGCGTAACGACAAGAGCGGACGTAAAAGGAAAGGAAAACAAAAATACACACGCATTAACGCAAACAGTCCCATTTCTCAACGCTCAAATCGTGAAATCGTAAAAACGTTATCACCGTCGCTCGATACCCTATGAAGTATTCTTACCCTGGATGATGCCGCGTTTCGCGAGGCGAGCGTTGCAAATAAACGCCATCGTAAAAGCTGACTAAAAGGAATGGCCAAACTGCCGATGGTTGAAAGTACTCCGCTACCCTGAAGTTTCTCTATCGTTCCTGACCGCCGTTTTATTCCCGTTTGCTTCTCTGGCCTCGTGTACAGTAAAAATCCATCTTTGATCCGCCCACGTTCTCAATCACCTGCATAAGTATCAAAATACTTTTGGTCCTCATGCATTATTCAGCGTTTTGCCGTTTTTCATTCTCCCTCTTTGTTTTTCCCTGCGGACCTCCTTTTTTCCAAAGTTGCTGCCAAGTACCGCAGTCCTTTAAATAATTCATTACGAAAACAAAGTATACGTCATGATGGTACGTGTGGCATCGAAGTCTATTGATCGCACGAACGCAACCACGTTCACGTTTCCTTCTTTTTTTTTATTTTTCCTCTTTCTCGTTTTTTTATCGCGTACCACGAGACCGGCATCGAACGGTTGTTCTTATCGTTTCTCGTTAATTTCCTGTTGCAGCGAAACGATTCTCCTCGGCGCTTTTTAATGAGCTTGCGTTCGTGTCACTTTCCCTCGTTGTTCCATTCTTTTGTTTCTATCCACCTGCGCTTCCTTTTTCTTTTGATCGATCCTCGCTTCGTTTCCTCTCTCTCTCTCTCCTTATTTTTCTCGGTTTGCGTGTGCGAAAGATTTGACCGGATCTGTGTTGATTTCGCGATAATACACTACACTATCGTACTTTTCACGATGCGAAACGGCACGATCGGAAATTATCACGGAAGCGTGTTTCATTTTGCTCTCCACGCATCCACTGTCACTCTTCGAACGCGCCATTCATTTCCGCAAGCGTGAATCCGTTTTTCGTTCGGCGCGAACATCGTTCTAACCGCATAATTTATCTGGTTTCCCCGTGTATTGTTGTTTAGATACTTTTTATCATAATTGCAAGCTTCGCGAAACATCAATACCGATTTCGGTTACAAGTTCGCTCGGCGGATGTTCCAAGTGGTTCAATCGAACCGATTTCCTCGTAAAGTTCAACATCACATACCGAACTCTTGGACGACGCGTTAGAAATTAATAATTGTTACATTTTTTTAATTATTTAATTTGTACTTTACAATTTGTCCAGCTGGACATTTGGTAAATTTTTCTAACTTGCTAAATAACATGTGGATGACTACCCCCAGCGGGATACCATGAATACCATAATTGATAAATTTCACGCATTCATGACTCATTTGAGCGGGCGCGTGATTCATTTTATTTTATCATTAGCTCATATGCATCCGTCTTCTTGGCACGAGAATTATGAATGTTTTCAGAAGTCAATAGAAAGATTCGTTTCAAATAGTTTCATTTGGCTACACGTGTAAACTGATTTCATTCATGAAACTATTCTGTGAAAGTTGGAGGGTAGTATAAAGGAAAGGAAGTAACAGAAAGTTGTAGAAACTAGAATTGCAGGTAGAAAAGAAATAAATTCCGAGTTCTTCCATCTTCTGAAATACTACTATTGTACATTACCATTCCAATAATTAAATTGTCACGAAAATTAAGTGTCACGAGAATAAATACTTAATATTTGAGAAAAATGTGGAAAATTGGGATTTCAGGTCGTACAATACGAAATTTCATGAGACCACAGGCCTAATCTGTTTCTTATCCGTGATCATGGTCTCCTTGTCCAGAAGAAAAATTATGGTTCAATGATATTAATCGAAGTGCAACTAGCTGTACAGATATTTATCATTTTGTCGTGAAAACTATTACAGGACTATTTGTCTTATATCGGTTGAATTGTTTGCCGAATGTTTCAGCACGAGTTATAAATCGTTTCACACTTCGCAATGATCGTCGACCGAGCTCAGACGGTTCTTTTTTCTGTTCGAGACATCAATTAATCGAGCTAATGGTTGCGACGATCATTTGTCGCAAACGATAAAGAAGATTTAATTTCTATTTGCTTCGTACAATTTTACATAATAGAAATCCGAAGTAACAGCTTAATCATACACTGCTATAGTTAATTGTATCCTGTAGAATATGCAAAATGGAAATAAATATTATATTCGTGGTGATAGTCATCGCGTTGCGTGTTGCCTATAAGAAATTTTCCAGTTCAGAATACTTAACATTCAAGAGATTTGAATTCCGTATAGACCGCTAGTTAAACATGATAGTAGATATAATAGTTGATACAGTGATATTAAAAAATGGCTTGTAGCTTTAGATTGAAAATTATTTGCTTTAATTTATTTGGTAATAGTCAGTACGAAGAAGAATTAACGGCGTGATTTTAATTACTTTAGCTGAATGGACGGCGAAAATATATTAGTGATAAATTATTTTCTACCGTGCAATATTTCATTGAGTTGAATAATTTGTTGGTCATCAGACGCATAAGGAATACGTTGCATAATTTCTCTACATTTTCAGTATTAAGCACTGAGAGTCCTAGGTTTATAAATTATATAATGAATTTTCAGGATGTTACGTTATTTGAATTGTTTCATGGTTTCACGTTGAAACAACTAAGAGGGAAATTTATTTTAAGGAGTAAAGAGGCAGTGGAAGTTAAAAAATTAATACGTAAAAATATGTAATACCCTTCGATTAGCACAGAAACTCCTCTTTCCTGGTTAACAGAGTAGAGTCAATCTAAGAGAAATCTGTTAAATTAATACGTTTGAAGCATGCAATAATGAAATTAATAATTATTTATAGCTTCCACGTGATTCTATTTAATAAATTTCACGACTTATATCTCTTGTTTTAAAATGAATTATCTTACCTAGAATTGTTACGACCTCCAACGTGATCATTGTTCCAAGTTTCTTATTAGCGAATTATATAATTCATTCATTTTGAAATAATTAGAACGCTCGTAGTACGACACTTGATGGTACGACTGTCCACGAATCTCAGTAAACATCGTAAATTATATTCTCATTACAATATACAGTAGCTATCATAAATTCCATTACCAGCAGTGCAAATATTTTTAATCATAATCTGTTTTCCAACGTTAACAGAAACTTTATTTGCAATATCTATTTGTCTTATCCCAACGAATACTTGTCACTGGTTGCACCATTGTTACACACGCACGTTTTCCTACAATCGATGCGAAATTGGAGACGAATATTCATCGTTCCTTCGTCGAACAAAGGAAATTGACTCGCATTGTGTGGCTCGCGTATAATCGAGAGTGTCTTCAGGGGATGCATGAAACGATGGTTTTAATAGTTTCTTAGTAAAACGATTTTAATTCTGCCGTAGACATCGTGTCGTTTTCCTTAACAAATTTTTTGATATTAAAAGAAAGGAAATTTCCAACGTAATTAGAAGAAATGTACATTAACAGTATATTATAGTTCTTTATATTTTTATCAAAATTCGGATTGCAGCAGCAAAAGAAAATTATAATTCTGCGTCTAGACTCAGCTTGGTACATTTGCTGCATATTTTTATACATTTACTTCTCCAATATTTCAAGGCAGCGAGCTTTTTCGTTCATTTCGTAAAACTGGCTCGTTGCAGTGGCGAAATTTTTAAAAAGGCCGATGTAACATGGATAATATTCGTAATACTCGTAAAGTTGTACCTTAAATTTCCGCATCATACGTATGTTGTAAGCTTTACTATGTCTCCGACAAGTTTTCAAATTTCCAATTGAATATGAGTTGAATTCGAGTTGAAACGAATTCTTAATATTCCAAGACTTTCGAAAAGTGTAAGAATAAAATTGATACGTGTGAAATTGTCGGATATGTATCTATTTAAACAAATCAGATGATACAGTGTATGCAGGTTATTTCCTACGAAGATATGCAAAAGAATTAAGAATCGACAGATTTCTAATCGAACAATTTTACAGAGAGTATATCCAAGTTATTGCATTAATATGTTCGCTATGAGTTGTTAATAATTCGATATTCAGAAAACATAAAGCCAATATTTCTGACCTGTTTGGACCCACGGGATCCAATTATGGGGAACAGCGAGTAATTCCAATATAGAAATTGTCCAACGATTCCAATAAGAAACTCTAAGATCCTTAATAGATGCACCTTGGTATGTTACCAACGAAACAATACATGGCGACCTTAAGATACCCACAGTTAAAGAAGAAATATCCAAATTCAGTAACAGATATAATATAGGAGTTAACAACCACCAAAACACATTAGTTACCCAATTACTTCCGCATGAGAGTATGGGAACCGGGAGAGGACTCGACCGAGCAGGCGGCCCCAAACGACCTAGGAACCGCCGAGGAGGACGCGTGGGACCAGTGGCGATCCCAGCTGATCAACGAGGGAGGCGAACATTGAGGGCGGAGGCGGTTCTGCCAAACTGGGAGACATGGAGAAGCCGCCGCGGCCTCCCGCTCACCTACAGGATGACCCAGGTGCTCACGGGACACGGCGTGTCCGGCGAGTACCTGAGGAAAATCGGTCGGGAGACGACGAACATCTGTTACCACTGCGGGGAGGGCAGGGACACAGCGCAGCACACGCTGGAGCTTTGTCCGGCGTGGGAGCTGTCCCGCTATACCCATAGGCGAAAGATTAATCTCCTTGGCGATTACAGAAACGATGTTGAGCTGGCCACAGAAATACGAGGCTGTCCGCCTCTTCTGCGAGCGAGTTATGTTCGCAAAGGAGCGAGCAGAAAGGGAGAGAAAGAAAAACTCTCACCCTTGTAGGATAAGACGATGGAAGGGGATGGCAGCCAGGCGGCCTAGAGCCGCTTCATCGCCGTCCCAACGGACCACGACTAGAAGGGGGGATTGCTAACGTCAAATTAAACAGACAGAGAATTATTAGGACTGGCTCGAACAAGAGGACACGGGAAAGGGGTGCAACAGAAGATAATTCATAAGAGGTTCCTGGAGCACTTCTGGAGCACTCCTGTCATACGCGTAGGATGGTCATCGTGGAGTTTCAGTTGGTAGGAGTCCGACACTACTCTGCTGTTACCGATTATTAGCAGCAACGGAGTGTCCATGAGGATTTCTCCACGTGCAAAAAAAAGAAAAGTTACCCAATTACTTGACACTAGGATCAGATTTGCAGACTAAAAAGACAATACCCTTCAGATTTAAGCATTAGATTCAGCTAGAATCACGCATACACTTCACGTATATTAGCATTTTTCAAGGTACAAAATATCAAGAAATTTCCTGTTTAACCAATTTTAAGAAGATACTTCATATATCCATTAGACAAAAAATCGTGATTTCTTGCGACCTTTTTCGCTGCAGTACCACTAACGATAATCTCTCATGGTCGGAGAAGAAACATCGTCGTTTAATAAATAGGAACGACCCTAACGTTTCGGCCTACTTTGTCGCCGCATAAATAGCAGCATTACTTATTAGGTGCAATGCATAGGCTAGCTATTTGCGTGCCGCTTGTTATTTTTAGCCCGGAAATCATGCTTGACGATACATGCGCGCGATCTTTCTGTGTTGAGCGTGGCATGAATTTTCTCGTATTTCAATCTTTTACACGAGCATCGTTAAATTTTTTAACGGTCGGTCGCCTGCGCTCGTAAAATAGAAAAATATATTCGCTCGGCAAACGAATCGATCCGCGTCCAACATCTCGAGTTCCGCTCGAAAATTTTTCGGAAAGTCGAAATAAATTAAGTGTCATATTCGCCTAAACGTTGATCTTGTCAGAGATTTACGATTGCAATGGAAAGAATGGACGAAGAAGATAATTTGGTAGGTGATATGTGAAAGAAAGGTAGTGTGATATTGTTAATTGGTATTTTTTTTAATATAATACACGCATGGAATATACAGAATAGTTACGGAATCGAGAAAATGTTTTTTCGAACGTTGAGAATTATTAGCTCGAAGAAATGATCCGACAAATCTTTTAGATTTTAATTTAGAACAAATAAACGATGTACTGTGTATATCGAGAAGATTATAATTTTTTCAATTAATCGCGATTGTGATTGGTATTGGAAGCTTTTCGAGAGTCTTCGTATATTTCTGTTTAAGAGAATGTAATATGTTTATGATCCACTAAGGAGATTATCATCGATATCGAAATACGGAGATAATATGATTGAAATTACAATTTGATACATGTATTTATAAATTTCATGGATATATTCTGTTTGCGTGCGGACATACAATTCAGATGTTGGTCGCCCGTATTTATTGTACTTGATATGAATTCAATGATTGTTTGATATCGTACATAGTTGATGTTTGTTTGAAGTCTTCTACGCACCGTTCGTTTACAGCATAATATTTTTACACTTTTTGTTATTAATTATATTAAATTGTATTGGGAGCGTGTTAAGCGTATAATTACTTTCTATCTGTACGAATACATTTTAAATCTCTATTTATAATTCTGCTTATTTATAAATGCTTGTCGAAATATAAATTTTTTTTTCAAAAATTAGGAAGATTAGGAAGTGTACCGTATGAAACATTTTCTTACGAAACACTTGATTTACTGGAAAATTGGCTCGTAACCTATGCGAAATAAGTATGCATTCGTGTCAACTTCTAGCATAATAAATCTTATACGTCTGGATAGGTATTATTATTGATCTTTCTACACCACTCTGTCGCATTCATAAGCAAACTATACTTTACGATGTATTGCATTAATGAAATCGAGGACTTGAATATTAATAACTAACCAGAAGTCTTTCCGCGAAATAGATTCAAATTATGTTAAGAACAACAATTATTTAAATATCAACATCATACGTCGATGTATGTAGAAATATTTAAGTAGAGTCAATGTCTATTTTGCTTGCTATATTATTTTACACTTGTCTTTCTACCTAATTTCTAATACCTAAACCATGATTGTTTTACAAAGTTAATCATAACGATACCCAGCTAAGTGATAATAGCGGTTATACAAGTGATTTTAATCGCAAAATTTCGTCCTACCCGTCAATCCCCAGGATAAACGTCGATAACACTAGAATACCATTGTGATTTGGATTGCGGTTAACTACGAGAGAAACAATCAATGAATGGATCGCGCTTGTATATGAGTAACACTCGAACGCAGTTTAACCGATATTCCGAAATTAATTCGACGAATATGATTCAACCGGTCCGATGTAACTGGTTACGATTTACACGATGCTTTCTCACTATGCTTAACCACGCGTCCAATTTTTCCCATTGATTCTTCTAACTATACACGGAATGTTGCAATTAGTAGGAAATATTGATTCGTCTAGAATCAATAATTCAGTTTACAAAGGGAAATTACAGATTTCAATCAAATCCTTTTAGAGGGATTGCTTTGCAACGATAATTCCTATAAAAAGTTACGTCTATTCAAACGAATTATAGCATTCGTAAATAATATTGTTTGAAAAGATGGTGTTAAATATTACACATTTTGGATCTGGATTGTGTTACAATCGAAAAAAAATGATCGTAAATAGCAATAGTAACCCATAATGTTTGTCACTGTATTCTTTTTTATGGTTCTTTTTTATGTGGTTAAAGTTGCTGAGATTCGTTCACGTTCTTAGCGTGACACGTGCATAGTTCCGAATTTTCGAAACTTGAGATAAAAACTGGGGAAGTGAACGTCAAAAGAGGGTAAACAATCGTAAATCCTCTTTGGTGATACAGAAACAAGAGGAACGTCGTTCGTGACACGTTGCTCGCAGACCACTTGATAGAGCTGGTCGACCAACAAGGGATAAATTCTCGAGCACTCCTCGACTATCCTCCACGATGAAGAGCCTATCGACGTCGACCACGTCGTGAACACACTAACTGTATGGGCTGTTCCGCGATATACGATGAAAGAAAACATTTCAACCATGTAAAATAAAATATTATTTTACCGATTTTTACATTTTAAAGCTAAAACTCAACTTTATGATAATTAAATGTAAAGAAACGAAATAGAGCATAGAACTAAAAGTACACAGTCCTTTTATACCTTCCTTATACTTTATATACATTATAACGACACTTAATATTTTTAATATATTTTATATTTTCAAAGGTATATTTTAATATATCTATTTCTATCGAACTGGTCGCACGATCGGTTTTTGAATAAAAGTTATCTTATCCCCGATTGAATGCAAACAATAGTGAATTTACTACGGACAATAATAAACAGAATAACTTTTGGATATCGATTTAGAAAAGATTTATATATCTTTTTTTATTTTAAATATAAACAAGAACACGAACTTAATTAAAGCTTCATCATCAAAGACCGTAAGAGATTAGAAGTTTCACTTCGTTCGTAATACAAAATCAATTTTCACGTTATTATCCGAAAGCACGAAATTCTTTATTTCCAGCCACCACTTCCTGAGATTCAAACTAGCGAGATCTGTTTCATTTAAACGTTGTTATTAATTCATCGTGTGTACAAGCGAAACGAGAAAACAGTGACGATAATCAACGGCTGGGGGTACATACGGCCAGAGATGCGAATTGAAATGCGGCCGACATCTCCACGGGCAGATAGCGTTTCCCATTCGACGTTTACGATGGAATAAACGCCGAGATGATTTCGCGGGTATTACGGTAGGAAATCCGAAGGCTTTGGTAAACGTTGCGGTGGATTCATCCGCTTGTGCAAGTAATTTATTAGCAAGCGATAGCTCGTTAAGTAACGACGAACGGCGCGTTAACGAAGTCGGCTCGCTTTGGAACACGCTTTAAGATGGCGTGTCGGCCGACTATAATTTCGATCTTACACACCCCTTAGGCTACCTTCGCTTTGCGGGTCACCTTCATCGACCTACTATGATAATTGTCCACGTTCGGCTCCCTTTTTTTCATTTCTACGGTGTTATACGGCGCCGTGTTCTTTTTTTTCTATTGTACTTCAATAGCGTATCGTTGAAAGTTGCAGGGTTTATTATTTGGTAGAAAATTGCGGAGAATTTAGAGGATTTTGTACGAGGTTGTTGCAGGTGAAATAATAGATTACGTTACTTTTTCGTGAATGAATAATTTACAATCTCTCATTGTACATTCATCACTTTTATTAATCCTTTCAATACTTTTTACATCGGTCGAAACAAATCGGCTTTAACGAGTTTTTCTCTAGTTGGCATACCTTATGTGTATGGCATGGAAACTATTCGTTAATAGAACATAACAAAAGCTTTGTAAAAATACGTTGATGACTGAACTGACGAAGTGACAATGTTCTTCTGTAATTTCACATTAAACTTTAAATAAAAAAGAGACAAAATTTATGGAATAACTGAATAAGACGTTGTTGTGCAGAATCGACGATTAAACTTATTATGTTCTTCTGAAATATCAAATTTTTTGTAAAAAAGAAACATGTATTACGAACAGTTTTATAGAACGTTGTCGCATAGGGTTGTTATGGAAAATTCTTCGAAATTTCATAAGCTTGGAAAATTTATCAACGTCGTAAAGTTTGCAAACTTCGAATTCGTTCTCCGCTCACGACATTCCCATCTAACCGTCGTCGCATTCTCCTCACCGGAGAATCTTAAACCAACGTCGACAGTAAGTCGCTACGATAAGGTCGACGGTGATACGCGAGATTAGCCTTAAATCGAATCAAAGTAGTCCGGCCAAGTTGTGAAATTTCGAGGTATCTGCATTTCCAACTGTTAAATATCGCCCTACATATCGTGCTCGTGCATATTCTATCGCGTTTGCTTCGTTTGTTATTCCGCATCGCTTCGTAGATTGTCTTCGCGTGCTGATACGAACCACCGACATAAATTAAATTGCTTTGGAGTTCATTCGAGCCTGTGTATAATCACGGAAAAATTTGTTGAGTCGCTTTGGAAATTTTCATCGTTTGCGTGACACAGGGAATACAAAGTGAATTTCTTGGAAATATCGCGAGATCGATCCGCTACCTGTGTTACATCAAATGCTTGCTTGTACATAGAAGTTCAATTTTAGGAAACTTCTGTAACTGACTTTTGTAACCAACTGAAATTCGATGAAATCTGAGAAAAAGAAAATCACGATGAATGATAGGTCGTCGTGTAACGCGCGTTTAGCGCTGGTTCCAGTTGAATGGGAGGCTGTTTAGTGGTTTACTTAACAACGGTACAAGATTCAAGTAAGTCACGTAAGTTTGCTTCAGAGATAGAGAGATATAATGGAACATCTAATCGAATTGCGAAGCTGCAACTTGACGTGATCTGTCCGTGAAATTCTCAAAAAAAAAGATTGTTTTCTGTAATAAGTTCGCGAGAAGATGAAGATGGAATTCACAGAGAAGGAAATTCGTGCAATCCAATCCAGAAAAAGACGATGGATCTTGAGGTCTCGAAATCGCGAAATCTATGTATGTATCAATGTGTAGAAAAGCGATTTGCGCAACCTAAAAATTGTATTCTCATCGACACGTTTAATAAATATTTTTCTGGCCATCTGAAAATGTCCGAACACGCGAAACGACGATTCTGGTTGCGCGAATCGATTTAATAATGTGTGCATTCGTGACCTAAACGAGTATAATTCAGCCAGTAATTTATCACTGCATTGCAATTACGGTCCTCATTGTTCCTTTCAAATCTCTACGGATTCAATTATTCGTACTGAGCATGTATTTCAACCGTAAGTATACGGTGTCTCGTTTCAATTTGACCACCTTAACTATCTCACTCATTTTTGATGATGGGAAAAAACATGAAAGAAAAATATTATACGAGATGTTTTTCTGTACATTTTTCTAAGAGAAACATAGGAAAAGAAAATTTTTTTTTTATTTGGTAGATTTTTTACAATCAATTCTTATTAAGAATTATAAGTAAATTATTTTGGCGTGGTACTGTAACTTGCATTATAAGAGTTTATAGTATATTTGATTCTAGTTGAATCTGATGCTTAGATCTAAAGGGTAATGTCTTTTTAGTCTGCGAAACTGATCCGTCGTGTCAAGTAATTGGGTAACTAATGGGTTTTGGTGGTTGTTAACTCCTATATTATATCTGTTACTGAATTTGGATATTTCTTCTTTAACTGTGGCTATCTTAAGATCGCGATGTATTGTTTCGTTGGTAACATACCAAGGCGCATCTATTAAGGATCTTAGATATTTCGATTGGAATCGTTGGAGAATTTCTATATTGGAATTACTCGTTGTTCCCCATAGTTGGATCCCATAGGCCCAAACAGGTTTTAATATGGCTTTATATAGCATTATTTTACCTTGCATGTTTAAGTTGAAGCGTTTGCCAATGAGCCAGTAGAATATTTTTAGTTTGGATTTCTGTTGTTAGGAAAAGAAGATGATAAAAGAATCGTCTGAAAGTTTCAAATAAATTTTTCGAAGATATTGCGGTAAAGTAATCACACGAGACGGGCATATCGTGAGTCGAAAGGATCACGTGCCGTTGAGTTAATTACTATAATTTAGAGAAGAGAAGCTAGTTCGGATAGTGTGGCTATCTTGAGGTCGTATAACCTATACTACAAGCCTTATACATATATTTAACTAACTTTGGGAGTCGATTAATTACGCGATTAGTAAGTTGAGTACAAGATTACTACAAGATACGAAAAGATAGTCGATTTTTGAAAGAACAGGGTTAGGAAATCTTAGTGATAGTTTTATTTAGTTAATTAATTTTTGACAACCTGCAATTTTTTCTTTAATCTCATAATAGTGTAGCGCCACATGAGTCAACGGAACATTTGAATCGGGAGAGACTCATATTATTGTGTCTTGGAATACCAACGTTATTTACGTTTGCAAGGTCTTAAAGTAAACGAACTTCGGACAAAATATTATTGCCGTTATTTGTAATCGTCAACCGGAGTTTACAATTGAACTTTTTATAATAACACCTGTCGATACAAATAAACGAACGTGCTCTCTAGGACAGTCGTATAGTCGAATAGTTAGTCGAATAGCGAACGGTTAGAGAGTTGAATAGTAGTACCCACAGTTAAAGAAGAAATATTCAAATTCAGTAACAGATATAATATAAAAGTTAATAACCACCATAACCTATTAGTTACCCAATTAATTGATACGACGGATCAAATCCGCAGACTAAAAAGACATTACCCTTTAGATTTAAGCATTAGATTCAACTAGAATCAAACATACTATAAACATTTATAATCCAAGTTACAGTACCACGCCAAAATAATTTACTTATAATTCTCAATGAGAATCGATTGTAAAAATTCTACCAAATAAAAAAAAATACACTAATTCTGTACTTGTACCTGCAGTGATTTTAATATAATTGACTATTACAATTTTACCACTCGTCTCTTTATGAAACAAACCAACAAGTTTAATATTCACCTCAATAGTACCACCTATTATTTTTCCATTTATTTAATAACGTTAGATCCATAGATTGGATATCGCTCTGTGAATATGTTTCATTTATTTGAAATATTGAATAATTGCCACCATAGGTTTAATGAATTAAGCGATCTTAGTTTATTGCACCCACTTGACCTATTAAACTAACAAATTTCGAATTTATCGGACTTATTTAATACATGCAGCAAGTTTGAGAAGTTCTGCTTACTTAATCTCAACTTAATCCCGATTGTCTTATTGTTTGAAATTCTTAACGATCAAAGATTATTTATTTCATTGCAATTGCCTGATAATCGGCTTAAATAAATATGTTTATTCCAAGAAATATTTATTCCCTACATGTTAATAAATAAATATGATATTGTATAAAGTGTGGTTTATTCTAATCAAACGAACCTTTTAAGGATGTGCAGCGACTCTCGCGACTGATTGATACGCGCAGCTTACTACTTTAGAGAGCTGTTTTCAACGACGGATTATAATATAATAGTAACTAGGTTTTTGCTAAAAATAGCATATCGTTATAAGTGTCTTTTCGCCGGAAGACCGTATGAATTGCAAAACTTGGATAAAGGTATAGCGGACGTCCCAGTTTGGCGGCTGTCTAAATGTCTCGATGATAAAACGGTTAGAATCGATACGTAATGCATGCATATGAATTGGTTCGCTTATAAATAAGTCCTTTCTTCCATGACCCGGCTGTTATTGACTGATAATGTATGCGGCGACGTAAGTAACGCGTTTGGCGTCTCATGAATTTTCAATGACAATGATTCGTGATAAAATGCAGGACGCAATTATAAATCGGGCGTATCATCTATTGTTTCATCGTTCCCAATATATCCATGTAGTAAGATGGATAGATCTTTTCCGATGCAGAAAATGAGCAGTTATAAATCATGAGGATCTTTATATAAAATTTTAAACTAACAAATTTAAGTGCTTTCGTAGTATGTGACGTCGAAGTAAAAATTTCATTCCTTGTTTCCCTGGCACAATGTTATATAATATAATAATATATTTTTATTATAATATAATAATGTCATATACGTATAACAGGAAATAAATTAAAAATTTTATGTAAGAGTTCTAGAACGAAATGTATCTGAAAGTGATAAGTATAGCAAAGTCTTTTTTTTATTATTTAATTCGAGTCTGTATAACAAAGTGGTAGCCAACGATGAACGTTTTTATTTCAATCGTTTAATTGTACGAGATAAACCTATTTAATCCTTTCGAGATCAACAAGATATTTGCGTACAAAGCTAACCGTTAGAAAAACCATTGGATTCTTATTATATTATTTTCAGATTAAGAGCGTACAAATATTTGGAACATAGAATTCTATTCAAAATAGGACTACATATTTCATCTAAAAACTGTGATTTGTTTATCTGTTTGTAAATTTGAGCGAATCGTAGCTGATACTATTACACTGTTACGTTCATTGTTGAACGAAAAATCTCCCTCGACAATGCTAAAGTCAC
This sequence comes from Bombus impatiens, assembly GCF_000188095.3. Taxonomy (NCBI): domain Eukaryota; kingdom Metazoa; phylum Arthropoda; class Insecta; order Hymenoptera; family Apidae; genus Bombus; species Bombus impatiens. Next base: position 3,564,498 of record NT_176837.1, on the reverse strand, counting down.
GAATACACGAAGTCTGAAAATATCGTATCGTTTGTATCTTGCTCTTGCGATTGTAGTTGTAAAGTTGGTAGCGTAGCGATGTTAGTTTCCGTTTAAAGTTGAAATTAGCAGTAGAAATCAGATGGTCGTAATAAGTCAAACAGTAACCAGAATGTCAGAGGACGTCGAATAGCAAGTAGAACATCTCTCGGAAATTTCAACAGGAACCGTATCTCTCTAACTACTAGACTTCACTCCGCCAAACCTCATGACTTGTTAGACCTTATAAACTTTGCGTATAAACCTTGTACCGAGCAATTCTTTCTCTACATTTTCCAAACAAACTAAAAGATATTCGTAAAGATACTTCGATGATATTGTCGCAGTCCTGTGCTAAACTTTCAACGTATAAATTTTATTACATTTATTATTGGAATGGTAATTTAAGAGAGTTACCGCAATAAATAATCTTACATCAATAAATAATCTTAAAATTCATAGTATTAAACGGTTCGACAACTCGGAAGGAATCCTTTAATCAACTCATTGGTAAATAACGAGCGCAAAATAATGAAATTGTTAATCGAAATTACTTTTTTCCAGGTTCATGGTGGTATTGGTGTGCCTCATATTTAGCGTTTTGTCGACGATAGACCAGTACAGTAATTTCGCGAACGAAACCCTCTTTTGGATGGTAAGTAGCTTTCTACTATATTCATCGTCAATTTTTTACACCCATTATATAAAAATTTCTTCATAGTGCACTTGAATAGATGTTTCGAGAATTTTTACATCTGTCGCTCGTAATCATGACTATAAGTTTTAAATTAAATCAAGTTAGCTTTAAGATCAAGTTACGTCTACTCTTTAGTTCAATATAATGGCTAACCGGAAGTCTTCCAAAGCCGGAAAACATGGATAATAATAAATAAATAAAAAAAAACTATACAATCGTGATTATCATTTGATAATTATCTTAAATTGATAATGGTAGTGTTTGAAAAGTAAAATTAATCTCCTAAGATTGAAACTACAAAATTAATATACTTATTATATTAATATAAAAATACCTACGTAACATAAAGATCGGTAAGTAAATTCCTATTAGGAAATAGACTTGTAAGTTGAAAAATAATCAAAAGTTTAAATCGTTCTTCCGTGAGAATTAAAACGCTATTACTAAATGACGTTTATGTTATAAATATATTAAATAAAATATAAAAAAATAAAATGAGAAATTACCGGGAATTCGTGGGAACAAAAATTGACTTATTCTCAGTGTTACTTGCACATCAAAATTCTTCGAATGCTACGCAAAATCGTAGAAGCTTAAGCTCAATACGAGTTTCGTCTCAAACAAAACAGTAATTCGTTTGGAAAATAATTCGAGCGTAGCTTGATTAAGATAAATTGGCCTAATTAGTTATACCGGGTTTGAAAGCAGAAAGTCAGCTGGAAGTTCGTCAACATTCGAAAGGGGAAATTTTCAATGCCAAAGGGCTGAGCTGTTTCTCGCAAACAAACACTTCTGAAATCACAGAGAACGATCTCTTTATTCGATATATCTTTCAGGGAAGCGTTTAACGTTCCATCGGTATTTTAGTGCTTTTACACAATTCTCGAGGAAACAACGTACTTTTCTTTTCGTTGAAAGCGCTTGTTGTCTACGATCCTGGTGGAAGATAGTGGCAGCTCAAAGCCATCGAGCTGCTTCTCTCTCATGTCTTGTTTATTTTCTGTTCACTGCTGAATCGACTACTCGAAACTATATATTGAAAGGTGAATTCTAACGTAGTTATCGTGTACTGTCGTATTTACATTGCGAATATTTCTGCAAATTCATACTTTTATGAGTATGATAATTAAAGAGCATATTCGTGACTCTTCGGGTTTCAATCTTGGCTTTATTAGTACTTTGCGCTTCATTTTCAGGTCTACCCTGAAGAAGTGAATTTAGAATATTCGCAAAATGTCGGAACAAAGCGTAATGTACTGATAAAAACGCGACGAGAATCCAAAGTACCATAACTATGTTATCTAATCACCGTAAAAACCTAAAATCTAAAATGATCAAGAAAATTCAACATAGAAATTTATATTGCGATCTTTCTAATTGCAGGTTTCAATGTTACGCGGTACTAAAATAAAATTGCGCGTTCTAATGTGTATGCTTTAATACTAAATTTCCGTAAATCGATGTTTCGTTATAGAAGTCTGTATAGTTTGGCGTGTGTTTCACGATTAATCGTGATCAATGTGGACTTCAACCGTTAATGGTCTTCAAACTGTTTGATAAATATCGTGGAATGTCGCGATAATGAAGATCGAAGTTCTAGGCCTTCGAATTGTTCTCATTAGTAGATTCGAACTATCAGAATACCGAAGTTAATGAATCAATGGTTTGTTCAAAGATGTCGAGTAACATGAATTTTTAAGCCAAAGTTCGATAGTAATCGCCATTTGTTATGTGCTCCAATTATCAGTTAAAATAATTACGATTTGGTATTATATTTAAAAAAAAATTATTTCTTCTCAGATTCGTTTTCTTAAAAATTTATATTGCAATGTATGTAATGAATTTGTATTGACATGTATCTATTTTCTATTAAACTTCTTGCATCTTCTTTTCATTTCTTATCGCACGAAAGGACGTGGATAATTGGATCAACAGAAGTGGACGTTTAAAAAAATATTCCTCTATCTTACGCGTTTATTTGAAACGATTCGTGGAACGAGCGTAAATATCATTCAAGCTAAAAGGGTTTCTTCGTTCAGTTGAGAATAAACACAGCCAAATTGACAGAAACTTGAAAATGTTCAGATAGAAGTGCAGCGAGAACGGTATTTAACGGAATTGAGGTCGGAGGCGGGAAGGTCGATGCTGCGTTCAAATGTTAGATTAAAGAATAACGTTGATGGAATATGACTGGTGTACAATCGGAGAAAATAAATAAGTAAATAATGCCGTAAATGTTTCCAAATTAACTCTACAAAAAATACATGTCGGTTTTGCTCGTAAATATTTAATTTAATTTGAATTCTCGAATCGAACAACGCTGGAGAACGTACGTTCTCGGGCTTTCGGGCGATTCACTACGAGCTATAGTTTTTTTTTTTTTTTTTTTTGGTT
>NT_176837.1:3512034-3561002 GCF_000188095.3 Bombus impatiens | reverse complement strand
TTTTTTTTTTTTTTTTTTTTTTGGATATGAAATCTAATGTTTCACTATTTTATTCTTGTTTTTATGACCCTTTAATTATAACGCGATGCGCTACCGTGGCAATATTATCGGTAAGTATTTAGTAGTACCGACGCATTAAATATAAATTAATTTTCGCGTTTCCTACTATTGAAATACCTTTCATTCCATTTATTCGCCCTAAATTAAACACGATCGAATTATGCGAATACTATTTCGACACAAAGCCTTCTACTGTAATTGAAATTCCAGCAAGTTTTCGAAGTACACCCACTCTCTTCCGATACTGATGCGTCACGTTGTCTCAAAAAGCACCGAAAAGTAAAGACAATGATAGATTTTGAGGCATTCGGAAGGTATCGTAATTGTTTTTTCGGAAAGGAATTTTCCGTGTTCGTCTGTCCCTGTCCATTGTCAGACGAGCCATAAATCTTACTTATGTACCACGAGTATACACCATAAAAAGCTTTTTACGTGCGTATTACGAGCCTTGACACGTTACCATTTTCACCCTAATGATACAACCTGACTTCCGGTTCTCTTAGACAGATCTTGGCCTAAAAGTAAACGTAGGTGGACAGTTCCATCTCGTACATTTCTTAATAACCAGTTCCTTTTTATAACTAACATCGGTAATTAATCAAAGGATAGTATCTTCTGTTCCTTTTGTCAAGATATAATATAGTTATAAAATGATGAATAAAATTATCAATGACTATTTCATTTTATATATATCTGAAAATATTATATACGCTCGGCTTCTCCATATTAGGTATATATAAATTACTATATAGGTATAATTAAATTATATATAGGTATATATAATTACAAAAATAATATAATTATGATAATAAATATATAACAATACAACAATAATATTTAATTATATATATACCAATCGACAAAAAGTTCATTCACCCTTTTAATTACCTTCCGTCATTCAACGCTAATTCTACCTGTGAAATATTAACATCATGAACCATCCAAATCCAAACCAATCCAAATTTAATCCAAATCTCGAATCTAATTCTTAACATGTAGGTAAGTTAAATACTCTTACCATTATTATCTGTTATTGAATTTTAACACCATCCAGAATATCAACGAAGTATTCGTGCAAAATAGGGCTAAAAAAAAAAAGAAGAAAAATGTGAAAGTTTCACGGGACAGCAGACCATCGCGATTCTGTCATCGATGTCCCCATTTTTACAGGGCGTCGTGTCATTGCAATAAAGGTCGTACAATCGATACAGCATCTCTATATGTATAGCATCGCGCTCGTTGTACATTTATTTTAAGAACAGGAGACTAATGATTCCGCTGCCTAGAAAGTCATCAAGGAAATGCCTTTCTCCCTGTTATTACAATTATCGATTATTCGAGGCAATTTACATCGCATTTTTCTCGCTCATTTAACCTATTGACTTGTTTATTCGCATTTTCCATGCGTTCGTCATTGATCGTTCAATGAAATTTGTTCGATGCTGGTGTTTATTCAAATATTTGTGTAGTATTATTCTGTAAATTTTTCTTCTTAATTCGAAGATGTTTTTTTTTTTGTTTCCTTTTCCTCCTTGTTTTTCTAATAATAATAAATTATTATTCTTCTAATTTTATTTCCTCCGCGATGAAGAAACTAATTAAATTAAATTAAGTTCTTCGACGAGCTTTATCCAAACACTGTTTCAACGAAAACGCGAATGTTGCACTGCCAATATTTGTTGTAATACGAGTAAATGTAGCATGTTCTGTTGTAGAATTCAATAGAGATTTTAATTTCATTTTTTTTAATTGATCCTCTTGATATGCAATTTTAATTCTGGAAGCTGCATGCAATATACGAACGATAAAATAAATATGAAACTTGCTAAACTGAAATTTATGGTAAATAAAACTTATCATCAACAGATCATTATGTGTGTGGAATTTATTTATCGCTTTCATGAAACGTCCTCTTGAAACTTTTAAACGTTATTATTGAAGGAACGCGTAAATCAATAAATTTTGCAACACCTGTACTTTCATATTACAAAGCATGTTTTATTATACGTGACATATTTCATCACACAGAACGCAATACAAAGTGTTTGAAATGTCAGAGATAAAACATGTGTGATGAAACGTGTTCGTGTGTATGTAAATCAGATACAAGATAAAATTGTTAAATAAGTTTCAAATTAAGTTTCAAAAATTAAAATCGTATAACGCTTGATTTTCATCATTTTAAAGATTTTGTACTAAAAATTCCTATAAAAAATTGTGTATAATAATACAATTAGACATATATAACGAAGAAGAACATCGAACTGAAAAACACGCGGCAACAACAAGTAAACAATTCCAATCAATCTGATTGAAACATATGGAATGTACAGTTAGAATATTCTTTGACAAAGTTATACATTCGAATCTAGTGGGCTGTTCAAATCTCTGTTAAAAAAGAAGTTTTCATGGTAACGTGGAGAATAAAGCGGCGTTTGAATTACGTGGAATGGAAAAAATGGTGAATGGAAGTTGAATGGTCAGAATGTACGGCATGTGGATACAAGTTGAACATGTGATTATCTAATATTTTTCATGCTCTACTGTTCGGAAAAACTGTTTGAACGATGTTTAAATTGTTTCTTTTTTATTTTTTTTCTTTTTAGTTTTAACTGCATTTAACCACATTTACGTTATTACATTTTATATGTAATATCCAGAAACTGACATGCCTTATAAGTCCTATATTGTAACATTAAAAGCTCATACTTCCTTTTTGATATTCATCGATTTATTTCATTTTAAAACTTGCATATCCAATCTCAAACATTTTCTATTAGATGTACATGATTATATAAAAGCAAACATCAACTTTCACCTTAAGCATCGTACGTAAACCTGAATTAAATACTTGTTGTATTATACGAAAATTCTGGTATCCGAGCTATTTTTCCTAACTTTCGTCCGCCTATTAATTCGGATACGAAATATCTTAGTACCTGCGATATGATCCAAAAGTACTTCATTTTTTAAATCTTCCACATGCGCCTGGTGCGTTTTATATTTCAACATTAAAAACATCGTATTTTTTCTCAGTATCCATTGATCTATTTTATTCTAAAACTTGCACATTCGATCTCAACCATTTTCTGCCATTTTCGATTGAGAAGTTTGGCAAGTTAATTAAAAAGCCTTGCATTATGTACTCTCTTTCGTGTTTACAGGAAATATGTTTGGTGGTGTTCTTTGGCGTGGAATACCTAGTGAGGTTGTGGAGTGCGGGATGCAGATCGAAGTACATGGGTTGCTGCGGCAGGCTCCGTTTCATACGGAAACCGATTTGTATCATAGGTGAGTGCGTTTCGCTAATGCACGTCAAGTCCCGGTCTAATTAGTTCGCAGCCCAAGGGCTGATCCAATATTCGCGTTGATCGATTGTCGTGGCCGAAATTGAAACTTCCCCCGGTGACAAAACTGTTTGTCGGACTCGTGTCCCTGCTGATTTCATTACCGCACTTGTCATTCACTCGTTATCCATACGAGATATCCTCTTATCAAGTTCGATCGAACATCATATCATCAGGATATCCTACATTCTATAGTTCTATAAGTTGAATCTCTAAGTCGATTCTCCGAGTTGACCAACAAACAGAGAAGTCTATGGGTTCATGAGACACAATGATTTGTATTAAGCGTCAAAAGCTGAGATTATGATTTACCGATTAAGATATTATATTCTGATTGAGACGTATCGAATGGCTCGTCATTCATTGAGAGTTTTTTCAAAACTACTTTTCTGCAGTAGGATAACAAATATCATTTTTGTTGAATATTATTTAATATTATTTAATATTAATATTATTATATTAATATTTAATATTATTATTTAATATTATTTAATATTCATACATGACAAATTTGTTACTTGGAAAATGATTTTTAAAATTTATCGAATGGTTTGTTTTCTGTTCAGATTTTCGTTAATATTCGAGTATGACAAATCTACTACTAAGAAACTGTCAGAAACGTTCCTATTAAAATCGGGACGCAAACTTTCCAGAGTTTAGCGAATTATAGTCTTCGTATTAAAAGGATCGGTTTAATTCTTTCGAGTCTATGTTACAAGCATAAAAGTAAGATAAATTCGTAGCCTTCATTAAGTGCCAATTATCGAGTTAAGCCGTATACATTACTTTTCCTTCTTTAATTCAATATATCGTTATCCTTTCTGAATTTTCTATAATTATATCTGTACGACCTTGATATTAAATAATCTTATTAAGGATATTTATCGCTAAAATATCTTATATTGATAAAATTCCAACCGATAATACCGAAATGTTTCACATCTATTCTAATATCGTGTACGCGATTCCATTGTGATTCATGAGCTATCCGACGTAAACTCGCTACGGGCGATGCTTCTCGTGCTGTTCACGTAATTGAATCGCGCGAAAGTATAATCGAGATCGTTCGAGAATGAACAGCGACGGCTTCGTGACGCGCGACTTGATTCGCGATCAAACGAACTTTACGAGCGTGGTAAATTGTAACACGGTGCCGGATATTAATCGGATCAGGCATCGCGTGTTTATCGGTAAGGCCGATTACACACGCTCGATTTCCATGGAGTGAATAACCAGCGTAGCGACGCGGAATGGCAAGGAAATGTCATCGGCCATGGATGTGCACGTATCATGGGTTATACCTGGCACTGTTTCAGACACAACACGATAGAATCGGTATTTTGTGAAACTGAATCATTTTGAGATATCATTTATCCGATTCAGGGTTAGCGCGGATGAGATGCTGCATATTTTGAAAAGTTCATACCGTGGCAAAATTCCGTTAAAAATAAATTAAAGTTGTAGTATATATATTTAAAAATTGAAATTTTTTATATAGATCGCCTGACTTTCTTTTTGTTATTTCTATTCTTCCGAATTTTGTTATTTCAAAATGTCTTGTTTTATTTTATACATTAAAGAAATGAGTCTGTCTCGACCGTGTGTGTAATAATACAGCGAGTATACCAAATATCAATATAAAAATTGATACACTATCGTTACGCTAGTATGAACATTTACTGTCACTCCATATGAATTGTCTGTCCTATGATATCGATCGTTAATTGTCTCTTTTTGTTTCTTTCTGTTTTCTCTCTTCAGATTTAATCGTGGTGGTCGCGTCTATGGTGGTGTTGTCGGTGGGAAGCAATGGTCAGGTGTTCGCCACTTCCGCTATAAGAGGAATCCGATTTTTACAAATATTGCGGATGCTTCATGTCGATCGACAAGGTGGCACGTGGCGACTTCTCGGCTCCGTCGTTTTTATTCATCGTCAGGTACGTTAATCAATGTCTAAATTTAGATTCAATAAGTATCAATTATTGATTATATAGAATATTTTACGTTTTCTCGCGTTCTATTTGATACTTGTACCTATATCGAATGTTCTCATCGGGCTTATTACGCAATCAATACATACGTATGTTTACAGTTATTTAGGTCAATAATTTCGATAAATAATTTCATCGAGAAGCGATTCCACTGGCCAGTGTAAAATAACGCGATGCTTCATCGTATCTTTTACGATTTCATACTTTTCAGGAGCTGATCACGACATTGTACATCGGGTTCCTAGGTCTTATTTTCAGCAGCTACTTCGTGTATCTTGCCGAAAAGGATGTTGTTGGACCCGATGGCAAAACAGATTTTTCCAGCTACGCCGATGCGTTATGGTGGGGCGTGGTATGTGATTTTTATTTTTAAATGCTTGCTTATTGTACAATTTCATAGCTTTATTACCACTGGTACAAACTATTTTGTCATTCTAAGCGATATCATACACATGTATTTTGACGTCTCCTATGTACAGTCTGTCTGAAAAATATTTCCTTAAGTTTTATATTTCTTACGCTATTGTACAAAATGTATGAATGTTGTCTACCAATTTTTATCGTCTTTTTGAGGTCACATTTACATATATATATATATATATATATACATGTAAGTATACACGAGGAGATGACACAACGTACAAATATGTATAAGGATGAACGACATGTGTATGTATGGTATAGGATACGTGCAATTTTATGCGGATGAGAAAACAATAGAAGATTCGAGAACGAATGCGAGATGAAAAAGAACTTTGTTGGAAAAAAGAATCGAAGATCGCATCGCGCGAGAAATGTTCTTGTACTTTTTCATTTTTTATCATCTTCCTTGCTCGTCTACTTTCTTTTGTTTAATAATTCCTACTTTCTTTTATATAATAATAGTTCAATAGCGATCCGAAATTACTTCAAATTCGCAGGAATAACCATTTCCGACGCAATTACGTATTTAAATTTACATTTTATTGGGGAATGTCTATAAAGCATTCACAGAAAGAGTTTGAATATAAATTTCGCCGTTATATTAGTTGATAAAATAATTGGACGACAATTATTTGAAGTATCTGGCAAGTTAATGTAATCGAGGGTAATCGATAGGTAACATCGAGTTCCATTGGCCGGATAATACGGTTAAATGAGGAGACACATACATATATGTACAGACGTATAAATGTCAGAAACGTTGTATTAAATAAAACGAATTTTATCTCGAACCAATTGCCAATTATCATGAATTTGATAACGTTAGACGTTTTAATTTGATAACGAGTATGTTGAAAGCCTAAATCTTGCATGATAGAGATAAGATGTATATAATTAGAGATTAAGATATATGTATATATAGTTTCGTTTAGTTTAAGTAAGTCGCAAATGTTGTAAGATAATGAAATTTAGAAATAAAAGCTGAATTTTGAGAAATTTTATTTCACGAACGGTCTTGGAATATTTGGATTAAAATCTAGAAATACTTGTGTCTTTCAGTCAGATCTTTGATTTCGAAATTTCGAATTGGTTTCGGCGGGAATATTTTTGCAAATGGCTATACAAATATTCGGAAGCTTTCGTTTTAATCCACGAGTACGCATTTCTATCGATTTCATTTCTTTACAACATCGGAGTGATTTTAACAAAGAAAACCATGGGATAAAACTTATTACTTTTATTGGGAACGATTAATAAATACAAATTCGTTGTTGGTTTATAGCTTTCCAGACGAGTACTTGTAACAAAATACAATTCTACCTACGATGAAACTTCGTGTATTGTCCTTTTTTCAGGTATACACATGTACAGCAACAAAGCGACTACATGTAGACGATTGGAAAATTTCATAAACAGCGGAACAGATGCAGTAGGATCTGTGTAAAGCTTGTTATCATATTCCCTTATTAATTATTAAACAGTTAAAAGCAGTTGTACTTTTGGGAATTTATGAAACGAATGCTTCTACTTTAAAATTATATGTTTACTTTTAATCAATTATCAAACTTGTTCTGATAACATCAAGGAACAGGAGATGCAGATGTTAACGACAACCTTTCTATATTTTTCTCAAAATTAGAAATTTTCTAAACAAACGATAAAACTCGAATTAAAATTAAATCAAATTGGAAAAGGCTTGAAATAAATCTTAAAGAAAAATTTAAACCACTGCAAATCATCGTTTGCGATCGCTTTTATAAACTCGACGCTATTCGATAAACTCTGTAACTCAGAGATTTTTATAACGATCATTGCGAATAACTATGTAGGTTGTATAATATCAAGCAGATTCGAAGTAACGAAACCAGATATCTAGAAAAAGTATGAAAAACGTCTGTGAAAAGTCACTGCAAAATTGACAACGAATTGTCTGAATTTCGTAACGTCTATCAGAGTATCAAACTACATATGTGTATGTATATATTCATGCTCATTCACATAGCTCCACTTAATAATCTTCCAGCTCTTGCTCCACTCGTTCGATTTCTATTAACGCCAATAATTAATTGGAATCACGGATTTCTCCAGATTTTCGTCGAAACCAATTGAACTGACTCGATCGTACGGACAACTGTTTGTTAAGCGACTGCCGCTAATCATTCGGAAAATATGTCTGTATTTATAGCCGTTGTCGAACGGGCAGCAAGGATCGATGAAACCGAGGCCGAGAATTTAAATGTAGGCTTGATTAACGTCGCCTCGCGGATTGCCGCTGTTCAACCGCTGTCCGATTTTCCAGGAGACGGGAAATTCTCCTGGAATCGTTTCGCCGCGACTGAAAGGGACGCGGCGCGGAATTGAAATTTTAATTAGGTTGTTTTTCAATTTGGTGTTAATTACCACGCCGCGCTCAACCGGAACAGCCTTTAATAAATTACCTGTTGGCTAATGGCAGTGGCGCAATAACGCATAATATCAAATTTACGGTGAAATCGGAAATTACAATTTCTATGTTCCTTCCAATTTGATCGGCAGTGCTTTGAGGTTATCCTGCTGCGAATTTCAAATTCGTAATGAGTATATTGGTTTTACAGGTGTATACATGTATTTCCTGCGGTTTCATCTCTTGTGCGTTTCCTCTTTTTTTTTTTTTTTTCTTTATTATACATTTATTTTCGAATTTTACTTTTGACGTTATTTTCTTCGAATGCCAGTTGTTGGTTCTCTTTTGAAATTTAGCGAAATTGTTGCTTCAGTCGTGCAAGCTGTACAGCGGTTTGTTAATTTTCTTGACATTATTTCTTCTTCCTTAGTCAACTGTTTTATACAGTTTTATACAATATATAATGTTAAGAGAAAATATATTTCTTTTATTTGTTTGCGAGGAAGTGTGATGTTGATAAAATGGCTATCATAAAGACAGAAGCAATCGTTACCACGTTTTTATGATGTTAGAAGTTACGATGAAAATTATTTAAGTAACTTTTTTTAAATGAAAGTACAGATTCTCTTTCTTCATTTTCAGAATGCTTGAACTCTTCTAACGAGAAATAATTTTATTTCTTTTTCAGATTACCGTGACCACGATCGGTTACGGTGATACTGTCCCACAAACGTGGATGGGAAAAATAGTCGCTTCGTGTTTCAGCGTATTCGCCATATCCTTTTTCGCACTTCCAGCCGTAAGTATAATTCTAGCGTTATACATTCTTCCACATATTTTCCATTTTGATTTCTTGCGTAAATTTTATATTTTAATCGTCGATATTTCTAACGTTAAAAAGAATATTCTGAAAGGAACAATTTCTTATTTTCGAAAACAAGCATTATACGTATGATATCCAATGATAGTAAAACAAACTGTTAAAGCAATTGTACCGATAGTTGGATTGTTGACATTCGCATTAACACGTGGACTGCTGATGACGCAACTGTGGCGTCGTGATCTACGTGCTTCCGAAAGCGGATGACGCTACGTTGGCGTCAGTAGCTAATGATCTTCAAATGCCATCGAAAACAGATTGACAAGTTTAAGATTATTAAGTTACTTATATAAATAGTTTCAAGACTAATTTCACTCACAATGGAGGGCCACGCAGTCAACGTGTTAAGAGATAAAACACAAACGAGCTGTTCACAGGCAAAAGTGGCTAACTCCACTTTTTGAAAGTTTTTAAATTTTACTGCCAAAGCACTCGATCGATGCTTAAACTTATATAATTTCATCAACTGCCTCTGTTTCTTGTTTCGTGGAATTAAACGATCTGGTAAATACGCGTTTCAGGGAATATTGGGCTCTGGTTTTGCACTAAAAGTCCAGCAAAAACAACGACAAAAACACTTCAACAGACAGATACCAGCCGCTGCGATGTTAATACAGTGTCTGTGGAGGTGCTACGCTGCCGACAAAGCCATTAACAGCGTGGCCACGTGGAACATCTACATCAAAGATCCAACACCAGCCGGACAACCGTCCACACCTTTGGGAAAGGTAAGATTTCGCGATTTTTTGGCCCGAGTTCAGTGGCAGTAGCTACTGTAGCCGTTGATTGTTGCTGTTTCTAGTTGCTTACGAATCGTCTAATTGGACGTTGACGATTGCGATATTCGTTCTTTGCCGTTCTTTAGGCCGGGATCATTTCAGTCATTCTTGTTTTCAATGACGGACCGGATTCAGAATATCACGATTGGAGACTTGGTTGATGTTTATTTTCGTTGAACAGATTACGGTGGATGTTACTGTAAAATGGTAGATGTGTAGTTATGTGTCGATGTTTGAAAGTCGTTGAATGTTATCAGCGTTAGAAGTTGTAAGCGAGAGTCAGTAGTGAAAGTTTGACAGTTTAGTGGAAGTTTCGTATTAAATTTGTTTATTGATGAATTTTATGTAAAAGTCTGTGTAGAGAAATGCTTGCGTAGAAGGAAATCTTTGTCGAGAAATTAAGAATTAAATTCCATATTTTCGATATGAATCTGAACTTTGTGTGGCATTTAAATTCTGTATATATTTTGGGAAGTTTGTAGATTATTGTACAGAATAACATATCATTGTTTCAAGTATAGTCGTATATTTGGTACATATTTATTTCTGATATATGTTTATAGATGAAAGATCGTTCTAGCTATTTCAATGTGCATTTTTTCGAAAATTATGTTCACACAAATCTCACACATGTAAATCAAACGAAGATATTTTTAAAACGAATAATTATCAAATAAAAATGATATAAAAATTTGAAAGTAATTTAATTTGACTTTTTACATCACTGATTCGAGTAAAGATTACAGTAATTGAAAATTAAATATGAAACAACGATGTCTGACTATTTTGAGAATGAGAAAAGTTACAGAAATTCATAATTTTACAGTAACATATGCGCTTATCTGTTGCAACAATAGGAAAAACATCGAGCTAGTTTCCTTTCTTTATGTTCTGAATGTTCCTTTCTCACAATTGAAATTTCGTTTGATTTTCCTGCCGTATGTGAGACGGCGTTGCCTCGTTTGATCTCGGTAAACTATACCAAATTTCAGAGAATTCAGTTACGAAAGAGATTATTCGCTTTTATTTTCGTTACAAGGTAACGTCATCAGTCTATGATATTTTCCTTAAAGAAACAATATTACTTGGTAATTTGTTTATGTACGTACGTTCAACTATTTCAAACTGTTTTCTTATTCTATTTTATATGGGATTGTATTAATTAAATATTACCGAGATTTTTCGAGTTGGTATACAACATAAAACGTTTTTAAAATGACATTAGAAAATTTACAGACGTATTATCGTCAAAACAATCCAAATATAGTTTGTAATTTATGTATAAAGTATTTGTATAATTTTTTGTATAAAACAAATTTCCTATAATTCCTAATATGTTTTTATAATAATCTATACGACACTTTATGCTGTTATTTTATGAAATACAAGACAAGATTTAGTTTTTTGGCATAAAAATCTTTCCAAATATTATCCTTCCAAAATTCCTCAAAACTTAATAAACGATGCACTATAAACTATTTTGGAAAATTCTATCGTGCATAATTTCATTTATGCGTAACGCAACAGTGAAGATGAATCTTACTAACACGTACCAAAATTCCAATCTCAAAATTAATAAGTAAAAGTAAATAACGAAGCGCGTAAAGTGAGGTAACGATTTTCCGCAGTCTTAATTTTTCAAATGTATATCTGTGATTTTCCGACGTCATTTCAAAAACAACCTGCTTATATCAGAGTTCTCGTTCGAGTTTGGTATCGATAATGAATTGTTTGGATTGAAGGTACTTATTGGCATGTTGATTCGTTAATTACCGTTAAAATTGAGAAAATTTGCGACTTCCATTAAAACTGAAGAGATAAAAAATAGAAGAGAAAAAAAAAGAAAGAGAACGAAAAGAAACGTTAATTAATACGGAGATACACGAAGTCCCGTGAATTTAGTATCGATCGCAGGACTTCGATTATCCCACAGGGTCATGCAAATAATTTGGCAGTGGATGTATGCAAGCAGAGAATGCGAATTCTGCTCTGTGTTTTTAATGTGCCGTTCAATATATTCGAAATATAATAATAACTGAGTGTTGCTCGTGATTATTCGTGTGTTGATGCAGTTTCAAATTACGCTTGAAAGCTTCTGTATTATTATATTTTCTCAGTTTTCTTGTCGTGGCACGAGAAAAATCTCGCTTCTCTATTGTTTATCCGAACCCTCCTCTGTTGCGTTCATTATTTCATCGTTGAGAAAACGAATTACATCGATTTCTTTCGTAGGGATCGTTTGCCTCTTAACGAAGCGTTAACTTCCGTTTCGTTTGTTCACGAATTTCCGAAACGCGCTGTAATTTGCCGTGTAATCGAATTAGGGATGGTCTTTTGCCTATAACAAAAGAGAAATTGCGAAAAAGATCCCTTTTACCTGCAAAGAACTTTTTGAATGGTTCATTGATTAATGTACATATTTAGTTTCGTGGATTAATAACAGAAATTCATTTTATTCACTGATAAACGTTATATGAATGTGTTAAAGAATCTCAATTAAATTGGAAGAATTTTATTCGCAGGTATTTAAATATAATCGAAAATAGTTTGATGTTCATTTGTCTGAGAAAGATTAGCGTTTCCTTTTTTTTCAAAATTTGAAAGTTGTTTCTTAAGAGCCAAAAAAATTATTTTTATATTTAAGTAGATACAAGTGTAAAAATTTGCATTACAAGGAAAGTTAATAAAAATTTTATTGTATTTTTGAATAGAATACGATTAATGTACATTTTTATCTATTATATCATAAACAAACATCTCTCGTTCGATTACATTAGAAGGGCGATTATTATTTTTGGTATCGATCATGTGCAATTTAATTTTAAGTGAATGCTTAATTGTATTTGTTTATGTATTTTTTTCTTTGTAATGAATCATGCAACATTTTATCAAAAGGAAGCTCAAGAGAACTTGAGTCATCAACTGAATAAAGGCTTTTCATTTCTCGATAATATTTAACATTTTTTCATAAACCTTGCTTTCAAAACTCTGATTAATCAAGTGTTATGCAAATCGCTTCTCGCATCTAGGTACTGCTTAAAAATGAAAAAAATTTTTAATTTAATTTTTTTTGGTATCAAATAACCGATACGACTTAATTTAAGTTTGTATCATATTCGGGTACGTATCAGTTCAAGAAATATATTATATTTAAAAAATTTGTTCCTAACCATGCTGTTTTTAATGTAACTTCTTTAAACGTAATATCCTTGGCAGTAATTTAATTATTTCGCTTGGAAAATTGTATTTGTTAATATTTTGTGGCTGATGCAAATTATTATTTTTCCTTTTTGTTCCTTCTTGCTCAGCTGCCATCGAACACAATGTCCATAGACAATAGAAATATAAAAAATGATAAATTAATTCTACAGAGAATAACAAGTATACAAGGGGAGAACATCATTTTCAAATGTAATATATTAATAAACATAAAGAAACTCTATATGAATAAATAAATGAATCGTGCCAAACAAAGGTTTATGAATTATAAATTAATTTTGTGAATATTTCAAGCAAAGCTCTACAGTTTGAAATATACGAAATTTTCAAATAAATTCGGCACACAGGAATGTCATGGAAAAAAGAAAGAAATTCTACGCCGGAAACATCAATATCTATCGCATCTGCTGCCAAAAATTCGCGCGTATTACAATATATCCCATTATGTTCGCTCTTTCTGTTCCGTCCTTTCTTCTCTCATACGCTCACCTGTCGCGTTTTTATTAATTCCATTAAAATTTATATCATCTACATACAAAAAAACATCTCTCCTTTCTCTGATACGATATATATAAAATGTACCTAATATATTTCAGTTGATTTGTGTAAAGAAGATGGTATGTAAAGGCTATTTAGATTTATTTCAATTTTTACTCTTTTGCATGTTTATTTATTTACCAATTTATTATTCACTTTTCCTTGTCACGTAACGGGAACCTATCGCGTTTTCGGAATCACTGGTCACACGCGAGTCTGTTGAATGTTTCAAATATTAAAATTTAAGTGATATATTTTAGTCGATAATCACTTTCAGCTTCCAATGACACCACACACACACACACACAAACACATACACACAAGCAAACAAACACGGAATTTGAGATCGATATCGACTACTTTTTTTCTCAATTTTCGCGACATATTTGTCCAGATATGATTTTGTTATGTTAAATAACTCGATCGTCGAGTATATAATAAATCGACAAAATTTACTCTATACGCTTTTTAGCAATTTAAGCTTCGAAGCAATTTGCATTATTAATGAAATATGTTGCTGTAAAATGATTGCAAGTGATTAAAACACGTGACTGTTGTAAAATACATATTCATAGAATAGATACGCTGGTGATTTTGTTTAAAAACAGTATTTACGAAAGCAAGACGCGATCATTGGCAATTCTATGCGTAGTATAATACACCCTGTATAACGCGGGGAGGGGCGAGATATTCGCGATAATTCGCGGAAAGGCTCGTTTATTCGACGTATAATACTTATTGCTCTTTTTTCTATGTATGTATCTATATTGTTGTGTTTTTATTCTATATTGCACTTATATTAAGCTTCGTTTTACCACTTGGATCGTGAAAAATAATAATGATCTGCGCTATGCAATGTATTTCTACCGCGTCACACATTATTGTGCATGAATTCTAATTGAGTGTATGCGGTGTCTTTGTGCAAAATATATGTGCGACGCTTTCACGTACAGGGTGTTGAGAAAGTCGAGGATATTTCATAAAAGTTGTCTGATCGTTTGTATATCGTGTCTTGACATTTTTTGATTGTGATTTGTTAGAAATAAAAGTGGGTAGAGAAATTTCTTTAAACGCGTACAATTATATTATTTTTGTCATTCGTATTTAAGCGCTTCATGTGAGTAATCTATTGGCAATTTGTATCGCTTCGATGCTTAAGTGGAGAGTACTTAATCATGTTCGACGAAGTTAAAGTTGCAGTATCGCTTGATAGCTACTTATAAGCTTGTATATGAATTATTTATTTCGTTTCATTGGTTTCGATCAATTTTCACTTCCTTTTCTCAGTTTCCTGAGTATTTTATAGTTCTTTTAGATGTATGTTACGTTGGGCTTTGACAAACGTAAACAATTCTAGAACATTGTAATCTATGTCCTTAAGAGAAACCTGCGTACGTAGCAATGTTATTGTTTTAATGAATTTCAAATGTTGAAAAGGAAAATATATTTCGATGTTAGAAATCGATATAATATCACCACCTTTAGATATAGCATAATCATTACACGGATTGAAATATAAAAAAAAGTTTGAGTTTAACAGTTACAGATGAAAAATTCGTAAGTTTCAGGTAATGCTACACTACATGTTAATCTTAACAAGTATTCTTGATATTATTGACATCCTGTACGCACAATATGAACCGACACAACACTGGTGATAACAACTCTGCTTTAAACATAATTATCTTAAAAAGGAAAATTTTTCATATTCCAATAACTCAGTTCTATAACTCTACATGATATTAAAATACCTATTACAAAATTAAAATATTCTGATTTTATTCATGTTACAATATAATTTAATAGCGATGGATAGTAAATAGTTAATTACATTATTAGTACCTATGTATAAAATATTACAGGCGCACTGCAACTGAATTGCTTGCGTTACTAAATATGTATACTTGCTAATATCTTTATTAAAACCTATAATTACAGAATATAAGAGCCATGCGAGCAGTGGATACCTAAACACATTTCTAGGTGACTTTTGGCCTCTTATTATATTATTATTACTCACTACCATTAATATCTAATTACATTACATAACATTGTTACTAATATTATAAACTAATATCTATTAACAACTATTTTTATTACGTTATCATTATTTCCTATGCAGAACAGATAAAAAATACAAGAAAAAGATTTCATTTACGTATCCTTCCCTTTAAAAGAAGTTTATATTCTATAGAAAATATACGTAAGTAGGAACTTCCCTATTTCTTTTCTCATTAATTTTTAATTTATTGATCGAAATTTATATGTAGTTGGAAATATAAAAAAGAAACTTGAACGTGTAGTGGTATTTGTAAAGCGATGCACAATCGTAATATCGTTTCGAGGCATTTGAAGCAGAGTCGTTTCACCGATTCGGTGCACAGTGTACGTCTCGCCATTTTATTTTCGCGTCAGCTTGCAAAGCAAAGAAACGAACGCGTTCGCGGGGAACGAGAATTTACGCTCGTCGGCTGTCACGGTCGTCGCTCGAATATTTCCGTTGTCGTTTTCCTTTCTGTCTCGTGCGATTGTTTCCTGAATCTTGATAGAACGTTTCATTGTCCATGCTAAACATTTACAGCTTTCACGCTGGCAAATAGGATTGAATACTAAAACGCACTGAGACATGACGGTACTTTCTCACCTTTTTTATCTGACGTCTTTTCCCAATGAATTTCCTTTTCCTGGTTTCTTCGGACTTCTCTCACTTGCTCACTTTTCTTTCGTCTTTCTATCACTTTATTTTCACGTATGTTCGATTCGTTGATTTGATTTAAATGTTACAACACATCGGTTTATGCGAACTGAACTATCGAGTGCAACGTTTCGATTACTTTTAAATTAGATTAGAATAAGTTTGTGAGAAATTTTTGTTATGTTCTTCCATAATAAATATCGTTTATCGGGATTAACAATATCAATAAGTATAAAGTGATTGAAATTGTTCGATCAAACTAAGAACCATCCGAATCGATTCATCCAAAAGATACTAAACTTTTTGGCTAGTAGGAGGTCAAATTATCGAAACTATTCGAAAATCAAATTATCGTCAAGAGCTACGTAAACTCACGATCGATTCATCTTGAATGCTAAAACTTTCTTCGTAAAGATTTCGCGAGTAGACAAGTTATGTCGATTACGGAAGTTTTATGAATCTTTATCCCGTGATATTCTTCCAAAACCCTCCATAAGTACTTAACGCGTAGAGCCTAAGGAAAAATGACGTTAATGCGTAGTTATATTGCCTGCTCCAAGAGCAGATTTGAAAACCGATGCTGACCTACTTTCGTTCCTGTACGGAAAAAATTCGATAAGTCTGAAAAGGAGAGGAACAGTTTCATCGTCCGTGGGTCTTGTTTTTTCTTCCCGGTACGGTAAACAATTCGTTTTCCAACTTTTTCTCCCCTTGTGGAAACGTACAACGATTACCGTTCCATATGATGCGACGAATGTTGCGAAAAAGAATTTCAAACGAGTCTCTCAGCCTCTTGTTAATTAATTTCTAAACGTTACCCTATTTACCTTATTCCTTTCTTGTTTTTATTTTAATGCAGATGCAATTAGATTGCTGTTAGGTTAGTTTTTTTTTCTTTGGATAGATCGTTTACCGATTTATTTTTAAAGTTTTATTATTTTTAATTGGCCTTTCTTCATCCGAGGAAATAGTTTAATGAGATTGATATTTGTGCCTCCGCAGTATTTTTTCGTAATTTATTCTATAAAATTGATAAATGTCTGGTATCTAATGCGTAAATGGCACGCACACACATATATATTCATATTATCATTATTATTATATATACATATAATATCTTTTCATTTTTATTCAAATTCACGAATGTAGTGTCAACAATTTTCCATTATTTCCTCCTAATACCATTTTATCCACATAAACGATTTCATGACTGATTTACGAAATATTTTATTCGACTTACAAAGAAGATTGGCAACAAGCTGATACTGCGTGGATTTCAAATGGAGATCAGGTCCCTTTAGAATAGTATTTCCGCATTTTTTCAATCTCATCAGGAGTTCTGTACGCTATCAATATGGCGTCATTAAACTTGCGCTAATAATCAGGGACGAATCTCGAAGCAGGATAGTACCGTGTGATTAATCTGATGAAAACTGAAATTGCCAGAGAACTGCCACATTCGAATCAATGTACGTATGTTCCGTTTCCTTTGTCACTACTACTTGATGAGATACAAAGCGGATCATGCATTTGGTCAAACTATAAGGAAGATTCACACGTTTTCTGCGATCCCTATACACGTAGTAATTAATTTATTATTTCATTTTATGTTAACACGTTACAGAGTCATTCGTCACAATCTCGTTTCACTGAAAAACATCCTCCATAGTGAATGTGTCTCGTTCAAAGTTATTGACAAAGTCTGCATCTTATTCCAATCATTTGTGTATCTGACCATTATATTATCATACCTATAGAATATTTGCTCTTAAGAGAGATTAATCGAAGTAAATACAAGAAATTCCCCTTTTCTCGGAGTCATCAAACTCACGTAGCTGAAAGAAGCAATGCATCCGGAATAGCTCCAATATAGTAACACATTCCGCACATGGCTCACAGATGACCTATATCGAACTTTTCCCTCGTTAATCTTTAGGCCATTTAATATTCTGACAATAAAGATACGCAAAATCGTAAAGTCACTTCAGTCGTAACATCTGTTTGATGACAAACTACGTAAAATTGCGGCAACACGGAATATGTTAAGAATCTGTTCCAAGTGTATGATGAAAACCCAGGTGCAGATTTCTGCCAATACCTATGGATGCTATCTATATGGATACTATCCGTCCATTATTAACGAAAATCCTGAATAATATCGCGGCAGCCGAACGAGCTTAAATTTTCAGTGCACAGATATACCGCCGTTGGCGAACTAGGGAGCTTTTCAGATGGATCCGTGTTCGGGGCCGAGCTGTGGCGCTCGCTAGTAGGGATAGTGCATGTTGTGTTCGACGTGTGTTGTAATGGGAGGGCACCGGGGGTTCAGTCTCTGATGATCCAGGTGGCAAAAAAGGCGAGCGTACTGAAGAGGCGAAAATCGAGGAACCGGATGGACGTTCAACAACAGCAACAGTTACCGCCGGTTACGATATCCGGTGGTGTGTCCAGTGGCGGTGCTACTGGCGATACCGGGGGTCAGAATGACAACCAACGGATGGAGAACGAGGGCGACGTAATCTTCTACATGGAGGAACCGAAGGCTGGTACACCTAATCGTGCTAGACGCGACAATCGGTGAGTCGAGGCATCGATTGTTCTTTTTTGTTAATTTAGTAAAGCTGACGAATGTTGCTGGTAGGAGCGGAAAATGAACATGTTAAGCGCCGTGTTGGTTATCGGTAACCGATAGTATACTTTGGTAGTTGGTAGTTGGTTTGGTAACCATTTTGCTTGGAATTCTTTTCCATTAATATTTGTATAATGTACGATAAGTTTATTTTAAAGTAAAAAAAATCTGTTCATAAATGTTAATCCAAACCAGTAAATCTTGATAACAAGATAGAAAATCTACGATCATGACATTGATAACCCAATATGTTATAATTTTAGATCTTTTATCTTATTAAATCAATGCCAATCTTTGATTGATTCCTTTTATAGTGACAGTTGATTGTACACGTGAAAGGTACACAATTTTTGCAACTGATTTTAGAATCAACGAGAAACCTCATCTTAAATCAATAAATACGATTTGACTCGTTAAAGTTAAAGATGAAATTTCACTTCCTTTAAATTCATTACACTGCAACTGTGTATATTTGAATAATTCGAATAAAACAATCCGGATAATGAATTGACCCCTGAAAATAGGAATTCACTAACTCACTGCTTCATTAACAATTTCACTTTCCAATAATATGAATTAACGTTCGAACAAACAGATGTAAGTTCCATCCAATACATTTACATAGAAACTTTAATTTTCAGTTTGTATCTTTCTATTAGAATAGAATTTATATCGATCTAATGATATTATTACATTGATAAGCAATTTTAGGTTTCACTAAAATGCTTTATTCGACGAAGATTTAAAGAAATTTACAAACTACGAATTTAGATTGCTTATTGTTGCTTAGTGATCTGACAATATTAATTAATTATTTTTTCTTTATTCTTTATACTTCTTTATTTTTATACATTATTCGACTTTGAGTACATTTTTATTACCTAGATAACAATACTTTACTTTTACACTTACTTACAATAGATTACTTAGACAAATTTTTTGCATCATATTATTATTAATTAATTATATATATTGCATATATAAATACATATTAAGTAGAATAAAATATGACAAAATGGCATAATATAAAAGGGATTTGTAGGTTTGCAGCAATCAATATCTGATAAATAATCTTCGGGTTATCGCGGTTATTCAAATTTCAGTTTCAGTAATAAATCTTTTAATGAAGTTATTTTCTTTTTTTCATAGTAAAATACTTTTACTGGCCACTTTTAATTTCGGATTAAATAATTTGGAATATCGTACACAGACTCCAATCGATCTACAGATTAGACACAAATAGCTTTGGTATTATACGAGGAAATTAAACAAAAATCACATTTCATTCAACGCTTTATGATACAGACCATCGATGCGGGCATTTCATTCAAAACTTCGAGCCACGGTTCCATAACTTTCAATATTATTCAGTTCTCAAATAAACTTGCAAATTGAGTTCTATAGTCTGCGCTTGGAAATGAGGTCCCGCGAACTTATTGAATTTTTAAATAAGCCTCTGGAATATCCAATTTTGAAATGACCAGTGAATCGACAAGATACAAGCTATAGATAATGAATTTTTCTTTTATAGCTCTATCATTTTAACGAGTAGGGCAAAAATTGCCTAATGTAAATGCGACTTTAATAAAAATATTTATTCCTACCATCAAAAACGTTTGATTATACAGTCGTCTTTATTTTAATATTCTGGTTATCTTTGTAAAATTAATCGACCGACTTTACTTCGAGACATTATTCTTATTTAATTGAGTTTCAGATTATGATGGATTTTCTTTGCTAACTATGGTATTGTTGCATTGTAACGAGGAATAATGATATTATCCCCTTACTGTGTTCATACGAAATCTCGTAATGTTTTCTTTTTGCGGAACGAAACATAAAACGTTGATGTGAAAATGAAAAGAGTAATCTAAGCAGTAGTCTAGTTACTTAATTTTGAAATTCGCTCCAGAGAGAAGCTTAGAAGCCGACAGATATAACAATTCCTACGATTTAATATTTAAAAATTTATACATGCGTTTAAAATATATTTGAACAAAAATCTTCTAAATAAATTCTTCTTATAAACCCTTCGCTACTTTTTCTAACAATAGTCTTCTAGCTGTACGTACATTTTTTTTCTTGTATTGATCCGCCGACTTTAGACAATAGATAACTGGTGCGAAAAGATCTCATTTACTCGAGCATCAAACGCTGGTAAAATGGAGCATGTGAAGTGTGCGTAAGGGTCGGGAACGGAGAAAATCTTTGGAAATTTCGCGGGGAAATAATGGCTGGTTCG
The DNA here is from genome assembly GCF_000188095.3 of Bombus impatiens. Taxonomy (NCBI): domain Eukaryota; kingdom Metazoa; phylum Arthropoda; class Insecta; order Hymenoptera; family Apidae; genus Bombus; species Bombus impatiens. Next base: position 3,539,817 of record NT_176837.1, on the reverse strand, counting down.
GGAAAGTTGGCGTGACAGGAAACGTCAACCGGCTGAAGGGCACTTTCTCTGGAGCGGTTTTGAACGTCGAACGAACTAGTTCTTGAGTTTGGTAGTGTGAGTAGCGTATTTCCGGTTGGCAGGGGAAGCCTCTTCACTTCGCAGACGAGCTCCGTCACGGAGGCTACCAGCGATGAAATTGACATTGATATCGAGGAACCACAGAGAGTCACCACGTAAGTACGATTTTCTTTCTGTCATCTTACTGGATTTTCGTATGAAGATACGAGGAAAAGTATTTTAACCGAGAGATGGAGACAAACTACACAACGTTGTGATTTTGTGCTACGGAAATGTCTTTTGTAAGTTACCTTCCTTTGACTGAGTCGATTGGTTAAATCGGATTTGAAGAGTTGATTGAATAAATCGAGATATAGGTAACTCTTTTGATTTGTGATTGTATTTTAACGTCTACGAAATACTTTTTGAAAAATGAAAGCGATTTGTAAGTACATATATGCTAATGTGCGAAACAGTAATTTGATATTGAACAAATTTATGTCTGTATTTCGTAGAGACAATGAATAATTGTTGACATAATTCAGAGTCTATCAAATGGTACCTAGTATTACAGAAATCTATGAATAATTTGTAGGATGAATAAAAAGGTCTTTTCATTAACTGTCGCTCGATTCGACATAATTTAGAGTCGACAAAGTATATAGCACATATGTAAAGAAAGGAAACAAAATTTGGATTTTAATAATACATGTTTAGAAGACGCGTGGAATAAAACAAACATTTCTTAACAAATTTTCATCCAAATGTTATTAAAATTAATTATTAGACGATTCATATACTTAAATACAAAAAGCATGTGTCATCATGTCGAAGTGAAATCGTCAAGAGACTTTTCCCACTCTAAAATTATCTAATAGAAATTTCATTAATCTCCAAAATATTCACAATTACAAAAAAAACAAAAAAAAAAAAAACAGTAATATTTTTGTCGGTGTCTAAATGGAACTGCCTTGAAAAAACTGGCAACGATAGTATCGTTCGACTATTTTTCGTTTGCACGTCGAGTCTGTTAACAGCAAGCAAAATCAAGGCATAGGCGAAAATAGAGGAAGCCTACATCTTCATGCAAATTACTTTCATTTTGCATGCGGAATCGATATTAACCGGAGAATTTTCGTCCAGCACGTATGGTTTCTGTAATACATGCTGGAAACAGCTCGAAACGGCACCGTACAGTGTGCATCCGATTCAACGATTCGGATCTCGTTAATGTTAAACGTGCCGCGATTCATGGTCTTTCTGCTATTCGATCGATCTCGAGAACTGCTGCAAAGCAAGTAGGTAAAGCGTGCGACGAACAGAAATTTAAATGTGCTCGAGAATCACTGTTGAATGCAAGCAGCAATTATTGAATGTAACAACGACTCGTTTTGTGGGGATAAAGAGAGCTTGTACCATACACGTATTTCTTTCTAATATCTCAATCTAGAACTTTGTATTAGGTTGTCGCAAAGGCTTCTTCCGTTTTGTAAGGAAGTAACAGATGCACAACTCTTTTTGTTGTATTATTTTATCGAATTAGGTATAATCCACTTAATTCTACTGGAACGAAATAAAACAAAAAGTGTGCGCATCTATTATTTCCTTACAAAACGAAAGAAACTTTTACAACAATCTAATATTAATATGCTACTTATTTAAAACAAATTTTTAAAAATTATCCCTTTAAAGATTCTTGCGCCAATTCATTAAGGATAATTGTGTTAACGAAATATTTCATCCGCAGTATCTTCTCAATCAATTTATGTCATTGAATCTTATTTTTTAACGTTGTGATCACGAAAAGAATATCAAAGACTTGCTTAATATCTTATTTGTCACTATCTCTATAGTTCATACAAATAGATCATACAAATTCTTTTCGTGCCTGTGATTTAGATATTGAGCTTTCATGAACTGTCTCTTGTTCTAATTTCGAATATTTTTCGTGCATCTTGACGACATTTACCTCGAAAAGCTACTACCAACAATTATCCTCCCCTAGCCTTGTCCAGGAAGAATTTTTTCAAAATTCTCCTCAAAGTGTTATTATCGAAAATTATCGCCGCGAGTAAACCAACAGCAAAGTTGGTAATATGTTAGGAAAGCAAATTCCGAGCACGTGGCATTGACATTTCGAGGAAGTCTCCGTTCTCGAAAGCGGAATGGAGCGTTACCTTGCGGCGGCTCTCGTGAAAAGCTCCTCTTCTCTACTCGTCTGTTTCTTTCTCTCTTTCCCTCGCCCACTTCAAAAAGCACGAAACGTAAGTGCTTTTTTCACCGGTGCATTACTTCGCTTCATGGACGGCCTACATTCTTTGCAAGCCTGGCACTCGAACCTCCGACACAAAGACAAGTCGCGTTCAGAATTTTTCTTTTTCTCCCGTTCTTCTCGCTGCCCCGCGACGCACATCCCTAACGTTTGATTCGCGAGTCGCATCTCTCTCTCCCTCTCTCTCTCTCTCTCTCTCTCTCTCTCTCTCTCTCTCTCTCTCTCTCTCTCTCTCTCTCTCTCTCTCTCTCTCTCTCTCTCTCTCTCTCTCTCTCTCTCTCTCTCTCTCTCTCTCTCTCTCTCTCTCTCTCTCTCTCTCTCTCTCTCTCTCTCTCTCTCTCTCTCTCTCTCTCTCTCTCTCTCTCTCTCTCTCTCTCTCTCTCTCTCTCTCTCTCTCTCTCTCTCTCTCTCTCTCTCTCTCTCTCTCTCTCTCTCTCTCTCTCTCTCTCTCTCTCTCTCTCTCTCTCTCTCTCTCTCTCTCTCTCTCTCTCTCTCTCTCTCTCTCTCTCTCTCTCTCTCTCTCTCTCTCTCTCTCTCTCTCTCTCTCTCTCTCTCTCTCTCTCTCTCTCTCTCTCTCTCTCTCTCTCTCTCTCTCTCTCTCTCTCTCTCTCTCTCTCTCTCTCTCTCTCTCTCTCTCTCTCTCTCTCTCTCTCTCTCTCTCTCTCTCTCTCTCTCTCTCTCTCTCTCTCTCTGTTTCTTTTTTTCTCTATTTTATTTTTTGCTTTTCTAGCGTTTCGAAGCTCGAGTTTCCCGCGTTTCATCGCTGAAACGTGAAATCGTTTGTGAAAATAAGCGGTCAGTGGCTGGCCAACCGTTTTGTCGAGCCACTCCAATTTTTCCTGTGAATTAGGAATTTTCGACTCACGAATTGAGAATAGATAAGTCGAATGGTGAAATTTTCCCGGTGAGTAAACAAACATCTTCCGCTAGATTTGGATAAAGTGCTGAAAAATGCTCTCCATTTATGCAGATTGTTTAGAGAAAGGGCGTTTAGTATTTGAATTGAATAAACGGATCTTGTATATTATTTTTATCTGGTAATGTTACTGTAATTTTTCTGTAATTTATCTACAAAATCAAATCTATAAAATCTATATAATCTTTGGAATGCAAACTTTGGCAAATGAAAAGTCGCGAGTAATGCGAGTCTGTACTGTATAGTATCGCGATGAGAAAGCTGGTCAATCTTTGGAACAATTTCAAACTTATTTGAATAATTTCTCATTACTACGTTTAATACTGAAAACTTAAAGTCACAAAACAAAGAATGTATTGTATTAATGTTTCATTTTCGTTCCAGTTTCAGTTTCTAGGAAAACACACGTTCAAAAAATGGTAAAAATTGTAATTATTCAATTTTGCAGTTGCCCGAACAGTTCAACATTTCTTTAAATATTATCTTGTTCTATTATAAATTTAAAATAATTCGATATTTAAAAATAACACATCATAATACGTATTTCAATCAATAGCTAACTAAATTTAATTTCTGTGTCCACATAATTTGTAGAAATAAATTAATTGACTCGAGTAATTTAGCGTTATAAGAATAAGAAGCAATAAGAGCGCAAATTACTCATAAAATTCCATGACACGGAACAAGGAACAACCAGCAAACATCGCATCGTTTCGCATAAACTCGCATCATCAATTGCGACACTAATAAACGTCGAAAGTGTGCCACTGACGAGATTGTTGGAATAACACGAGTCCTTTCTTAGTGGAATACATATGCATGTAAAATCCTCCCTGTTCCATTTATGTACGTCTCTCAATGAGAATACGTCTTTACTCGCGGTAAGACAGCATTGAATAGTAAACAACCGAAGGACAGCCACTTTTCTCGAGAATGTCCTTGTGAGATAGATAGCACGCGTATCATTTAAAACAGTTGGTAGAATCGTGAACTGACAACGGAAAATATTTTCGATAAGCAAAGTTATACGAGTGTTGACGATCTATAGTCGGTGTTGGATAATAAAATAAATTCTCTACTTGCGCCAAGTTTCTCTTCCTTTTATCACATTCAATCAAACTCCTTTGGACGGTTTTTATATTTTCCCTCCTATTTTTTCCGTTTTTAAACCTAATCTAGCTGGATTTTCTTAGACTTTCAGTTTTTATAAATAATAAGGAGGAACAAATTTTATTTCAATACGAAATAGTAAACGATTCATAAAGTAAACATAATCTTATGTATAGGATAGATCTGTGTAAACGAAAACGAAGAAATATTAATTGCGATGCGAATGGTGAATCATTATGTAATGACGTATATGTATATTGGAAAATTTGTTTGTTACCAGTATGAGTAAATTGACTGAAAATAGAATCATTACAATTTTCAGGCTGACGGAAGCACATCGAAACGCCATAAGGGCGATCAGGAAGATTAAGTACTTCGTGGCCAGGAGGAAGTTTCAACAAGCACGGAAACCGTACGACGTGCGCGATGTGATCGAACAGTATAGTCAAGGTCACTTGAATATGATGGTTCGGATAAAGGTAAGTTTTTGTTGCTACTTTGTTTCGTATTATTATGAAACGACTGTACGAGTTAGTTGCTGATAGACAGAAATAGTTTGGAATATAGAAATTAATAATTACTACGATACAATATGATAGTACAGGGATAAGCAAATAAAATAAACTTTAGATATATGTAAATCTATAGATTGTGTAACTTCCAAATCACATATACCTTTAGTTGCAACTATGTTCTATAATTAACTTAAAAAGTTACCACTGCATCAACATTGTTAACAAATTGAGGTTTTTAGGTGAAACATTGCCTTTGGACAAATTGTCCACACTGTAGTTTCAAATCATATTGTTCTACTTGAACTATAGTTCTGGAACATTATCAGAGAACTCAATTCGCAAGTTGCACATTTGTCATGCTAACTTCCTTCCTTGAATTTATGAAATGTCAAGTTACCGTTGCGGGATCCAAAAATTGTACACTGGAAAACAGGAAAGTAAAAAATCATGTAACTTCCTAGCTGAAATTTTCGCGAAACATTCTTCCTTATGGCATTTTGAACGAGAAATAGTGCCTTAAACTTTCATCTTTTCGTTTTACGAACCCTATTGCAAAGAAGAGAAAGATTTCAAGAAGGAATTTTGATTAAGGAGAAAGCTGAATCCTTTAAGAGACTCGCGAAGCTCGCAAGTTCTATCGCTAATGCGAATATTAATGTTTACCTGTGTACACACGCAGGTCAAATATTTGAGCAAAGCAGGAAAGATATAAAAGATGGACGAAAATATCTTTCATGTTCAAATGTAAATCTTCGTAGGTAATTTTCGAAAAAATTGCTAAGAGGCGGAAGGAAACTTTTATATTTACGGACAACAGGAAAGTTCCGTCATTACACGAACGAATAAAAACACAAGAGTTATGAATAGAGAAAGAGAAACGAAAAGATCACATAATATCACGCATCAATATTTTTTATTCGAAAAGCATTTTTTCCTAACATATTAGTTTCCAATTAAATTATTTCTATTTTAGCTATCAATTTCTCCCGCTATTTTGTGGCCTTAAAGCGTCAATCTTAATATTTAAGAAATCACGCATGTATAACTTGTCAAATCAAACGACAAAATCTTATTAAAAAAACAAGATAGCAGAAACAATGGCATTCGAAAATCAACACATCAGAAGTTACATCATTTTCGATTTTTAACTGAAGAAAAACACTGATGAAGATGCGAATATAATTTCTTTCTTCGCTGATCGTACATCAATTTCACACATAATCAAATTTATATTAATTATCAAAAAGACAAATATTTCGAAAAATGAAATATATTACATTTCTCTAGTAAACTAATTAATGGGCAAAAAAAGAAAGAGATTGAAAAAGTAACAAAAAAGGACTCGTTAATAATATCGGATCGTATCGACGCTTATTGAAAATTCTCTTTATCGCCATCTGCGCGAATACTCGTCGATTCTCCGTTAAATGCAAAAATAAAAAAGAAAAAAGAATAGCGGAAAAGAAAAAAATAGCAAGGAGAATAAAAAAAAAAAGAAATCGGTCATCGAGGCGAGTAACGTTTAGCATTTCGCGATAGAACGTGCTGTGAGCTGCGGCTGAGAGACAATGGCAGCTGCTACGTCGCGTATCATTTCTCATCGGAGAAATGCAGATTTCGCGTTGTCGACAATTATTACGTCTCTGCCAATCGCTGCGGGCGAATAAAGCCAATGTCAGACCACGGGACAAAGGAGTTGTCAATAGAAGGAACGACAGGTCTAGGTTAGGTGATCGGCTGTCGACATAATAGCGTAACCAATTGGAATTGTATCAAGCATACTCGTGTGCTTGAACTTTGCCGTGTTTTAAGGGATAACCCTTCATTAATAGAAAGTGAAAACCGTTTCTCTTTAATATGACTTTATTTCGTTATGCTTGCGAATATTTTCTTCGATTATTGGGCCAATATAACGTTGATATATTATATCGATATATCATGAGAAGATGGTTGCTATTAGGATGCTATAAAATTAATTGAACTATTGTACGAATTATGGTTAAGACTTGGATGCGTTCTAAGTTTCTTGAAATGTTGCATGGCAAGTATCTTCTAAAATTCCGCATTGAAGGATTCGGCAAATGTTCTTGTTAATAAAAAAAAATGATATTGTATCAAGTTCTATTTTATTAAATTTTTCATATAATATTTCATTAATTAATTGTATGATACTAATTTATTAAATTTATTTGAAATATCGATTAACATTTAATCCGTTCCAAATATAATACACTTCCATTATCATTTATTCTGCTCTTTACAAGTTTTGCGACAGCAAGGACTTTAATATTTTAGACTATTCTAGAGGCTTGCATGAAATATTCAGAGGATTTCATTGCCAGGAAATTTCGAGAAGCTTTTCGGAAAGGATTTGTGAACTTACTCTACGAAAGTTCACTACAAATAAAAGATATTTTGTCAACAATATATTAGCGACTTCGAAATGCGTAAAAAATTTGTATTCTATTTAGACACATAAGGAGCAACGATTAAGATTATTCATTTATTCACTAAACATAACTTGTGTATTAAATATATCGCAATCTTCTTGAAAGTGACGCAAAATTAAAAATACATCTAATATATGGTCTATGCTCATTTCTATTCATTCAATTCAGAAAAATCTTTTATTTTACATTTTTTAATGGAAACGATAGATATTACAAGGCCAACGTAAAATGGGTTTCACTGTCATTAATTAGGCGGTCATTTATTTCTATCTATTTATTATTTATTTCAATTTTTAATTCTTACTAATGAATAAAAAATTGTATTGGCTGTATGCGAATAAAGAATGAATCAGCTGTACTGCGCCACTGATATTATTAATATGAACAGCGATAGGGAAAGATATTCTTATAACTCAATAGTGTGTCCCAAATCATTGCGCAATGAAGATAGACTTATAGCCGAAAACGACGTAGAACAACGTTTCCTGCGACGGAAACGCGAGTTAAAGCCTATCTTGAGAAACGCAATTTCAAAGCGCTCGCCTAGGTCGCTACAGTACAATCATTTCGACATCTATCTAACAATGACAAAGCAATCGCTGAACGCAAGTAAATGAAATTAATGAACGAATTCTTTACAATAACGATAGTTAATAACGAACAAATTGGAGAAATTTTGCAAACGGAGCCGATCGGTGGACAAGAAAATGCAAAAAGTTTCATACCGATAGCTCAATCTAATACTGAGTAATCGATGAACATACGTAAAAATTGGATTTTTGCAACAGAAAAACTAGTTAACAAAAAATAACCAGGAGATATGCCCTATAAAATGCAAAAAAGAATGATTGCGGTTGGTCAAGCCGTTTTGCAGAAATAGACGAACATACATAAAAGAACACATACATATGTGGAATTTAGATACCTTCCTTCTATTCCGAAATCGGTATAAATTAAATATAAATTAAATATAAGTCGGTATAAAAAATGATGCATACATTATTCGATAAATGTGGATTGTCTCTAAGTATTCGATAAAAATATATTACGTTAAATTTCTTCTCAAACATCGTTACGAACTTCTCGAATAAATCAATATGTTCTCATATATTTGAAAATTTCGTTATTAAGCCATTCGTCACGCGAAAACTATTTATTTTCTCGTGATTAATTAATACAGAAAATTTAACGAAGCCAACGAAATTCATTACCGTAGATCCGACGCTTGTTATCTACGAAAAAGGATATCTACAATTTGTTCTGATTTTCCTAGCGTTGAAACGAGTCGAAAATGCTGAATAACAAACTCATCCGGAAATGATGTGGAACACTGTGATTATTCAAAGCGAATCATCGATCATATTGATCCAGCTTACGCGAACGAGGCATCCTTTGTTCGAGCGAGAACCAGGCTTTGTTATATATTCGGAAAATCGATAGTATTCTTAAACCTTCACAGTATCACGCTAAGATGGCGTTTCCTTATTCTCATACATAATTCCTTATTCTCAAACATTATGGTAGTTGTACGAACATCGATTTGTTATATCGTTATAATAGGCAGATAATATTTCATTGCTTTTGCAATTTTTGAGATCTTCAATAGCGTGCCGAGATACGATGAACCTCGATATGTTATGTTATTAAGTTGGATTGATATTGGTTCGGATTAAATTCTTGTAATTATTCTTTATGAATTTCTGACTTTGTGCAACTTGCATATAATATATCTACGGTATTCCTGATAACGAAAATAGAAGATAACCAACATTCCTTGATTCATTAATTATTGATACTTAAATTATAAATGATTGATGTTATTGATAGTAAATATCTACTGATATCGATAAAAATAATTTAATACAAATCTAGCGCAGTCCAATACAAAACTGGCCAACAATCAAAGAAACGTAATAACTTTACGAAAGTGTAAAACGAGAGTTTTGTACCTTTGAATAATTATAAACACTTTAGGTCTTGATATTATGTAAAAAGGCAGTAACATATAATATTCTCCTTAAAGAAGCTAGTGATGTATTTTTTACCTTTAAACAAAACGCGTTAAACTGTGCAAGTGAGTGTGAATTTGCAACAAATTGCTTGTGTAATAGATACCGGTTTCTTTTGTGTTAGTAGCTGCAAACAGTGTACGCTTCATTCGTATTATGTTTTCACTCGATGGCCCCATAATCTTCGCTAATATGTATATACTATACAATATATTTATTGACCTGAAGAAAGTATTACTTTATAATTTCTCCTAATCTCTGTGCCAACATTAATTTATCACCAGCATCAAGCAAGGTATTTGCCGTTGCTCGCTACTCGTGAAATACGACTAATTAATAAGGCTAATTAAACATTTCTACAACACAATCAATTTCGTTCGCTCGATAATGCGCGTATGAACATCGAATGTTGTTTTTCGATCCAGGATAATGAACGGATAATGCAATATTCACATTCGAAAATCCAATTATACGTTTGATGTGTATGTATGTATGTATGTATATATGCCTGTGCGTGCGTGTATATGTATACATAATACGATGTACTTGAGCACGATGCCTGGCAAAATGTCGGTCTCTGAGCGAGCACGGTCTCTGCGTGCGTATAATTGTATATTAAGTTTGAGGGAAAATTCGACCCACGAATAGGAAAACGCAAGTTAATTACATACTCTGATAATAGAAAGAGAATTATGGGACTCATGAATACAAGAATTATAAATACGAAATAATATTGTTTTCAACAAGTAAACTTTTATTGATCAGAAAGAAAAATGACTATAACCGCCATAGTTATATTATAAGTAAGTTATATTACAGATTAGATATAAGTAAAATGAGGCTGCGTTATTTCTTTTAAATTCCTCTTACTTGAGACTGCACAGAGTATCGCATTTAGAATGAATAACTAAATTATTTTAAGTGATATTAAGTGATTAAAACAAAGTATCACGTATAACTCTGAAAACATGTCAATAACTGGACAGTGGATATTTATACAAATGAATATTTCTATAAACGATATTAAGGAAATAGAACTTAAGCAGAAAGTATTAGTTATTAAATATTATAAGGAGTGTTCTAGTTTCAGAGTATTATTTTTTATGTGCATTCTGTACATTTCTGTATTTTCAAAATCCCCATAAGTGTATAGAAATCCGCAAGTTTATTAACGACTCTTACGTCCCTTTATTTAATTACATACGTCTCTTGTATTAAGTCTGATATCTTCACGTTAAACAATATTTATATTATAAAATTCGAAACAAACAACTCGTTTGTTTCTAATTTTATACCACATTACACCGTTAAGCGTTTAACCTGCGCATTTTCACAGGAATTGCAGAGGAGGTTGGACCAGACCCTGGGCAAACCAGGCAGCTACCTAGCAGGAATCGACCGAGCAGGCAACGTGAAACCGATGACTATAGGTGCACGTTTATACAGGGTCGAACAGCAGGTGAGTTCCGTCGTGACCCTTTTTCCGGCTCCATTACATCCTCAATACTGACTGATACAATAATTTCCCCTTATCTATTTTGGAAGGAAGAAAATTTGTTAGTCTTTCGCAGTATATCTCCTTTCACTGTAGGATTACAGATGAACAGATGTAATGAGAGATATAATTTTCAATTTGTTGGGTGCCTACGCAGCATCGTGCTGAGACACTCGAGTTGAATTCGACCGTATTAACACGGATAGTTGCATCGTAATAATATAATGCGATAACAAGGGTTTCAAAGTTGACGAATTCGAGAAAGATGTAATTCGAGTATCATTAAATGGAAGTTTAGGTCGTGTTTAAGTTTACATCGTGCTGAGACACTCGAGTTCAATTCGACCGTATTAACACGGATAGTTGCATTGTAATAATATAATGCGATAACAAGGGTTTCAAAGTTGACGAATTCGAGAAAGATGTAATTCGAGTATCATTAAATGGAAGTTGAAATTTTCATTGTTCCTCCCTCTTTTAAAGATTGTTCGGGGAAAGCTTTAAAATTAATAACGATTTTCGTTACAACTTTTGGATTGAACCATCTTCTCCTTGTATTTTTCTACGAAATCTAAGAATCATGTTATTAATCGTCTCCTTTGATTAAATCCGTCATAACATTCTCCGTAATAAATGGTATTTAACCGAATCTAAAATCATCGATCGATTCCTTCTCAGAATTTCTACCTCGTTTCATGATTTAAAAATAAGGAGAAACAAAATATAAAGCAAAGAATATAAAAATATAAAACATAAACTCGATCTATTAATCTTCTCTCCTTGATCTCTGAAATGAAATTAAACAAAAAGAAAAAAAAGAAGGAATAAAATAGAAAGGAAACTATCTCGCGTCAGAAGGCAGAGATTTTTCTATCCAAAGCGTCGCAGTGAGAAGATTGATTCTTATATGGAAACCATTTCTGTCCGCAGTTGTCCGTGATAGACAAGAAATTGGACCAGCTGGTCTACGTGCTGAACGCAGTGGCACAAAAGCAACAAATACCTCTGAGGAGTATAGAAGACGACGTGTAACAGAAAGCCCCCGGCGAGCTCGTGCCATCTGTTTCGCGATCACCAGCAATCCCGTGGACTTTGCCCCGTGTTACCATAACCAGCGTCGCCTCGAACATGCTCAGCAAAAGCGGCTGAATCGATGTCTCCGATAGCCCTCGAGCACGGCACATATTTACTGATTCGTGAGACTTCTCGCGTCACTAACCGAGGTGGAGATAACGTTCAAAGGAAACTGCAGGCGCGGACAGTTTTATCGGATTATTCTCCCATTTGTTTTCTTTTTCTTCTTTCTTTTCCCGTCTTTTCTTACTGTTGTCGCCGTTGATGAAAGGATATAAGAAGAAGTGACGAATCGCGAAGAATCGAAAAGATATCGATGTAAGTGATGAATCGCGAAGGAATGGAGAAGTATCGAAATAAGTGATAAATCGCATCAAGGATTTCGAAGACCACCGGAAGGAGTGACGAATTTGGGTGGATATTGGAAGAAGCAATGAATCGCGAAGGATTTGGAAGAGCATTGAAAGAAATGATGAATCGTAAAGAATTTGAAAAAAAGTATGGGAAAAAGCGATGAATGGTGTGGATGAAAGGAAATGGTGGATGCATTCAAGGTAGCGAAGGTTTAAAGTAATTTCAGCAAAGAACCACTGATAGAAATGAAAGCTGTGAAATAAATGAAAAACGAAAGATAGATTAGTTGATTGATTGGCTAATTAAGACGCAATTCAGGAAGATACAGTGAATTAAAGAAGGAATGAATCTGTCATTAAACATTCAATTGGTAGTTGTAAAAACAGATTTGGATTTATTTTAGAAATGGTGTATGTTAACTGAGTAAGAGTAAATGAATAATCTGTTGCTTGTTATTGGAATATAATTGATATGAATTATGAAAACATCAAGATAAATAAATATAACGTGAATGTCAGAATTGTGATTAGTTAAAATTACTTTGCAGATAAAATTAATAAGAATATTTGCCCAAAAAGGAAAAAGGGAAATAAGATGCAATGATTAATAGAACGAAACTACAATTTGTTTTATTTTCCGAATAAATCCGAAAACAAAGTACGTTTACGAAATAAAGATCGAAAAGAATATAGATGATGCACAGAAAAGAAGTTACAATCGAATCAGTGAAGCTTTGATAACTCCATTACTTCAAACTCTAAAAATTGCTTTAATTTTCAATGACTCGTAACATGGACTGTAACTAAACGAATAGAGGTGAATCGAAGCAAAGCATTCACAAAATCAGATCATACAAAACTCGTTTAGAACAAAAAAGAAAAAGGGAAGAAGAAAGAACGTTAAAAACTCGGAAAAGAAGGGAAGAAAGAATGGAAGATATCGTTTCCTTTAAACTTGTTCGCACCTCGTCGATAGGTAAAAGAGAAAAAGAACACCAAAGATTCAAGGAACTCGCTTTCCCCAGCCCAGAGGACGCGCTTCTCCCGGAAGAAATCGGTTCACATTTAAAGGGATTGAAAATTGGTATGAGTGGACGGGAACGAAAGCTCACTGAAGATGGAAACGTTGTCACTTGGATACTTCCGCTACGCAGAATCAATGGTCCTCGGAGAATAGCCTTCGCGAAACGATCACGCTAAACGCACAGAAACGATAATTCTCTTCGCACGAACGAGGAATAGTTGCCAAGCTGATAGAAGCGTTAAAAACGTTGGAAATGAGAAAATAAACGAAAAATTGAATAAAATAAAGAGAATTTAAAAAAAGGATAAAAATAGAAAAAAGGTACAGAAGATTCTTCGTTGGTGTTAATGGAGATTTAATCGATTCACTACGTCGATCTTCGGCTGATCGGCGTTTCTTCGCGTCGCACGTTGTAACCAAGAGATCGAAATTCCGAACGAGTCGAATTAATCGGATCTGCCGGTGAACATTGAAGAATTTATCGAAATATGTGTTTTATAAAGAAACGTGATAAAAAAAGTTGGTAATCGGAGTAGGGAAAGTGTTAAAATAAGAAAACCGATAATAGAAGAAGCTTCTTCAAAAGAGCTACGTGGGACGATACGCCGGAGAAACGACGCAAACGTATTGGGAACATCACTTGGGCCAACTAGGAATAATAGAGAGGAACAATAAGCAAATAAAGAGAAACTTCCTAGACAAGATATATCTCTATAAATAGGCTTATATACATATATTATATATATATATAGAATAATATACTTATTATATACATTGTGTGTTTGCGCGCGTGCATGTATGCTTGTGTGTATATATATACACATACAGATACAACTTCTAGTCTCCGCTAATAATGATCAATTATTAAGCCTTAAAATTAATCACGGACTTTACAAAACTTGTTGCTAGGCTAGTTAGGAGGAAATCGAGGTATAGCCGCGTGTACGCGTGAACGATAAGCGGGAACACGCATTGTACAAAAACGCGATGTCGAGTTCTATACATACTTTTGCTCGAAACGAACATTTTTCTCCCTCCCTCTCGCTATCTCTTTCTTTCTCTTTATTTTTTCTCGATTTCTAACGCAAACTTTGCCGGACTACGTGAAAATGTTATACATGTATATATATCTATACTTTGAAATCGTTGAAATATCATCTTCTCCTAAATGATCTTTGATGCAAATGTAGAATTGGTAGCTATATAGGGTATTCGTGGTTTTTAACTCACTCCGCAAGTTTTGTGCGAATATGTCTTAATGTAAAAACGATGCAGGAAATTACGAAAAACATTAATCATTTAAAATATTTATTTCGAATTGCTTTCCAACATTCATAGTCGTGATTTACTGACAAATATTTGGTTTTCACAGATCCAAACTGTAATAGAATGAAGTAAGTTTTCTCGGCACCATCTTATATATGAAAACTGTTCTGAAACACGACAGAAAATATATAAGAGAGCAATATTAACTGATGGATATTTAATTTTCTTAATTGTTACTTTCATTAAATCTTTTTATCTCTGTTAGAGACATTAGAGAATTATTGCCTTATAAATCTCTGATTAAGAACGTCCAAATATTCAAAAAATTTTATTCAATACATTTTCTAACATATTTGTACAATCTCAGATATTTATATCACGCCACGAATATCTTATATCGATGTTGTTCGAAAATGCATGAAGGATTGTGCACTTGGACGCAAGAGACGAAAGAATAGTGATAGTGGAAATATTGCAGAAATAAAAATAAAAAGAGAAAGAGAAAAAGAAATTCGAATTATATTCTGCATGTATAAATACATTTATATTTTCTACGTAGGCTATCGAATATGGCATATAACGAATTGTAATGTTACTGACACCGTAAAATATTATATATAAATTCACATCTAATTTCTAAGCGATTCGAGACGTGTGCGTGCATACGTATGTCGTACAACAAGAAGCATTTTTCTGTCTATTATTTATTTTTCAATGACCATTCGAGTGTAAAGGAAAGGTTATATTTTATTTATGGCTATAAAAATTCTGGGCTCATTATTTAAACAATTTTATTTATGGCTATAAAAATTCTGGGCTCATTATTTAAACAATAATTAGAATTCAAATAAGTTTCAAAAAGATGAAATAATTATAGAGCATCTCTTTTTTTTGTATAGTACTTATCTTCGTTGCTCCTTTTTCCTTTTTCTATTGCAATTTACCAATGAATTATAATAACAATTATTTTTTTATTTGATATTTGATAAGTTTTTAAATATTTAATAATATTTTTTATTTGATACGTGTAATTTAAATCAAAAGTTCGGCTAACAAAATTAAGTAGCCTCGCTTCGCTTAAAGGTGATTAAAATATTTATTCGAACAAAATAATAATTTATATCATATAATTAAAAAACAAGAAATCTTCATCAAAATTTTTCAGTTCAAGATTTCAAGCAATGTATCCATGTTCAAAGATACAGTAAATGAATCTGTGATAAATCAATTCTTTCATACTCGATCATTTCGGTTTGAATCTAATTAAATCAACAAGAAAGAGAGGATATCGTTATACATTCGAATGGTAAAACAAATCAGCATCTTCTGCGAATCGTTTCTTTGAGACGCACGTGTGCTTTGGAAATGCACGAAAATTTTTCAGTTTAATCGATCTCTGTGCGGGACGGACCAGTTTCTTGATAACTAGGATTACGTACATAATCGGGCGAAATATTGCACTGAATATATCTATCGTCTTCACTATATTATTATTAGAGTCTAACGTAACGCAATTCTGTATATATATATATATAAATACATACATATGGATATCATATGAATATATAGCGAGAATATATAACTTAAACGAAGCAGCTTTTTAGGAGTATTTTTGAATCGAGTATCTTTTTAGTATCATTAAAAATTTTTCAAAGAAGTTAATTTCTCGTATGCAATTGGATATATAAAAAATTGTAGATGTAAAAATATTATTTCGGATGATAAAATTAACAGGATAACGAAGAAAATTGTAAAATATATGTTGTTAAAGAGTTTTCGTTCTTTTATAGTCGACTATCTAATCGTAATATATAAGTTGTCCAATTAAGACGAACATATTCCAGTCAATCGATCGTAAATGTACCATTAATAATTATTAAGTTATGTAATGCTTATTTTTATGATCATAATTCAGTTTCTTGTCATTGTGGTAGATTTTTCGGTTTGTAAGTAGCTTTGAAAACGTTGCTACACTTCAATGGAAACGGAAAAATACTCTGTAAAACGCGCTCCAACGTATTAAGATTGTACGATATAAAGATTCTATGGTGCCTCTCACTCGACTAATTCCACTATAACGCAACTAATTAATAATATCAACGATAGAATTAGGTGTAAGATAGCGTTATAAATAACGTAGGAGATATCGTAGGACTATTAAACTATATTATAATGGCAATATATACATACATGTAGGTACGCTCCGAAGGTACAGCACGAATTTTTCAATTTCGTAATGCAAAGTCGCTCGACGTTAGTCTCTTTCGTCCCTGACAATGAAACGTTTCTCGTTGGATAAGTATACAAATAAGAATAAAGCAAGTTAATAATTCATAAATAAACATGTGTAAATAATAATTCACAGAGACAAGATTTTGGGGAAGAATCGAGAAAATTGTACGAAAGAAGTGTGAAGTTAAATCTTAAAAGCAATTCTTAAATAGCAATATCTCTGTACGCAACAATCTTCATGCTTTCATATGACGATGAAAAATATTTGAAAAAGATGCGTTATGTTGCAAAAGAATTGTTAAATATTGCAATTAAAATAGTAACCAGAAATAAGGAGGTATACGTGCAATTCTTGTGTTTTATGGATGAAATATTTTATGAAGAATACGCGAAGAAATTATTGTTTAAGAGAATACAAATATTGTTCGAAAGTAACGTTACTGCGAAAGTTTTGAGGATGCAACCTAATTTTATATTCATGCAATATAAACAAAAAAATATTATGATGATAATACTCCCATACTACCCAGATTATTTTTTGTATTGATAAAAATTCAACGAGAAACGTTTTTTAGGATCTCGAAACTTTTATGTCATTAATCCTGAAATCGAGTCGGTTCAATCGATCGTTTCAAGAGAACGTTTTAAGAATTTATGAATTTCAAAAATCACTCGATTATTATATTGCCGACCACAAGTAGAGACAATCAATAATGTGAATACGCGCGTAAAGAGTATATAAACATTAACGATTTCGTTTTCCAATAAAATCTCTTTGTGAACAATGATTAATAATCAATGTTGGAACACACGATTTTTCGATTCTATGAGAATACTCTGGGAACATTTATTATAAATTAACTGATAATCTCGGGAGAACAGCGTGAAAGAATCGTGTTAAGTTTAAACAAAAAAGTTATATAAGTGATGAATTTTAAGGGATGAAACTCGAGGTACGTTTTTGGATCATAATGAGAACCCGTACTAGATAGGTACTGGGTAGATTCTAATTTGACATTGCAATAATTTCCAAATTGATCCATTGAGTCAAATTTAAGTAACTTGAGAAATCTGACAAACATACAAAGATAATTTTATATGTATATTTTTTTTATTAAGCTTTTCCTTTTCTCTTTACTATAACGTAAACTATACAAGAAGGAAATTAAAGCGTTTAAATTTGTATGAAATTTTTTTACGATAATATGAAAAGCAAAGTGTTATAAATTATCAATGATTTTCGTATTGTTTAATTTTCAGTTGAAACATGGATCGGTATAATATATTTTATAAGTATATATTTATTATACACTTCTATTTATTTCAGTTACTTGATAAAAACAATAAAACGTCAACATTGGATTGGTCACGCGAATTAGCCATCTATCTCATACGGCCTCTTTTCCTGAACATATATCTCTTGAATAACTTACGAGTATGTACTAGTAAATAACGATATAATTGCATTTTCACTTTGTTGTCACGTTACTTATCTACTATTGCAGTCATAAGGGTCAATACGAATAATTTTATCTGAATTTGTACAAAAAGAAGGATCGAAACACGGGCAATCGAAGCGTCCAAAAATTATACTCACAACGGTATATCTTATTTTCGTTGTACAACATTTTAACTGGACCACCGTAATGTCTGCTAATTACAATAGAAAACATTTAAGAGACTTCGAATATAATCAAATTGCGTATAAATATTATCATGTTTATTCATATAGGAAGGTAGTATTAATCGACGCTCATCAAAACCATAGTGATTAAAGAAAAGAAAGAACATAAAAAAAGCATAAGAAAAAGAAATAAAAATTATCTTAAACTTCAATCTTAAAAATCATGTGAAATCAGGAAAACTTTCTCAATTATTTTTTAATCGAATCGTCTACAAATCTTTACCATAAATGTGCTTGAGAAGTAGGTTGTATCTTCGTTTGCAAAATTCAACATGTTTCTCGTTATATACTCCGAGCATAGAGAGACGATTTTTGCGAATTGTAAAGAAATGTTATAAAGGATATGTATAAAAATATATATTATCACAGTCGTGATAATGTTTTACAACTTTTACATGGTTGATACGTTGTATTTATAGCTTTGTTAAAAATTGTAGAACATTTATGGCGAGGATCTTGAAAGGCAAGTAGTGTTCGCGAATCGGCCGAAAATACATGTAATACGATTGTTAATAGTGTACGTGTAACGTATATATCGTAAAATGTATAAATAGATATACATGTACATAGACGCTTTTGCTTCGTGTAATTATACAAAATTATTCGCGGATATTCGGTTGAAACGAGATAGAATGTAACTTTTATTTAACACGTTGCCTCTCGGTTTTACAAAGAATGAATTTTAACTTAAACGTAGCAAAAATGTGATATCTACAGGAAATGTAATCTTCATTGCGGTTTAAAAGAAAAATTCATTTCACCGAGGAATTAACAATTGAATAAACAACAATGGTATGTTCGCGCTTTGTTCATACCATCGGGTTCTTCCGAGTTTATTTTCAACGAAGGAAAAGACATTTAATGAATGCATATTTCTAGATGAAAAAGAAAATTATAAAAAAGATTATATAGTAGAATTAGAAAATTGAGCGCAAAGCGTTAAAATCGTGGTTTTAAGATATCTCGGATGTACTCGTATTACGCGAGTTATAATTCAACATAATACGATAATTACGATATTAATACATTGCGTACTGATCTTGCAATATTGAAATTTTACACTGCATATTTAAGGCTAGATCGATTTCACATAGTGAAAATATTGACGTTATTCAATAATCACATGCAAATCAAATGAAACAATGGCATAGTAACAAGTTGAAATACCGTTGATCTTCATTAGACAGCTGGTATGAAAAAAGAATTTAATTCTAATAAAAAAAAAGGGAGAGTGGACTAACATTCAACTGTCTAGTTACAGCTTAGACGAAATTTATTTAATTTTGTCCAAGCTAAATTAAGCAAAATTTTTTGTTTTTCAACAAATTCTTGTTTTTAAAAGCTGAGAAAGATTGATTAAAGTTGCAATGGATTTGAAAACCATTTGTATATACGTTTGTATAGTATACTACTCTTCGTAGTTTCCAATGAACTATCAATGAGATATTTTAATCGTATTTTCTTCAAATCGGGTGTATCATTCGATAATTTGATCTTATGATACGCCCACAATAATACTAATACATATACTGTAATACGACAAAAAATAATTTTTATACAATATTCTTTTCTCAATACTTTTCAATACTTTTATATAATATTCTTATATTGCAAACCTTTACACACATACTTTATATGAATTATGATCAAAGCTTTTTTCAAAATTTTTGGAAAAGAAATTTGAGAAACATAGCTCCGTACGCAATGTGTTAAAATGGCATCGTAACGTGTATAAACAGGGAAAAGATTAAATCTACGAATTAAAATTTCAACAAATTTTGCAAAAGTTCTTGCAGTTCGCAATTAGAACGTGTGATAACTTTTAGTCGAAATTCTTTCCTTTCTCTTAGCAGAAACGAACCAGTTTCGTCCTTTCGATTAATCTCTATCTGCTCGCAATTTCTAAAATAAAACATGCTATTGGATCTTTAACACTTTTATGACAGTTAGAAATAGCGGTAGTTTCTTTTTTCTAGTTTTCAATTTAAACGTAATCACAGTAACAAGTGTTGTGAAATTACATATATACTTGTTGCTATCGAACGAAAAGTAAAAAATCTTGTAGAGGAAATGAAGCGAGCAATACTGAAACGTCGTTTCTTGTAAATCCTCATAACTCAGTATCAAAACAACAAACAATAATTAGCGTTAACTGTTGTTATTGCTTTTCACAAAATTATAGCGTATGTCACTGAGAATTTGACCCAATAAAATTAATTCTACCTATCTCGTCTAGAAACATCTCAGAAGTTTTGTTTATGAAACTGTTTAATTTGAAAATCTTACATCGTTTTAATTAGTTCACGAAAGTTCGAAATTACTTCGCGTTTTTACATCGCGTCACAATCAATCTCGCTAGAGAATAAAGAAGTAATAAATAAGCAGATTATAATTCTTGCTACGTGTTACGCTAGATAATTGCAATATCGCGTCCTACACAGGATAGACATAAAAATGTTTTGTCACAGAACGAATTTAATCGAATTTAAGCTTTATATTAAATTATATCTTTCGAATTAAGTTCGCCTCACGGCTGGCGTGGTCTAACTTCAAAAGCTTGGATCGTGTTGGAAATTGTTCGAAAATCTAATTCAAAAATGCAGCAGCCATAGTGATCGAAACACAAGAATATTCGCAGAATTCTAATATTGTCAATTATTTATTGTACCTAAAATTGGTCTTTTGTTTCAGTGGCATTTTCGAAATAAAATTAAACTTTAACAGTAAATTGTATGGAAAGAACATCGTTTTGCAAAATGATGTTTATGTCGTAGGTTAATTCTTCTTAATATAGATTCTCTGTAGTACGTACATGAAATATAACATTTATAGAGTTTCGATTACTCGCTAGATTTAGGAATTTGAAAATTATAACATGTAAAGGTTTGTATATTAAATCAGCAAGTGAGGACTATTAAGTCACACCGAATCTTACATTTCGTAAATTCATATTTTTGTAAAAGTAAATTTATTCTTGTTGTCTCAGTTCGTACGATGTTGTAACAAAAATCGCGAAACGTTTGCTAATACGCTAACGCAATTCCTTAATTATTTTTATTTTACATGTCTCCCGGAAAACATTCCATAAGTTTCTAACAAATCAACTTTTCTTTGAAGACTAATATTAAGAAATTAATTAGGAAATTCGACAAATAAATATGGTAATGATTTTATTATATAAATGACTGGTGCTTTGTTTTATATATCCATTCGATAAAGTATATGTAAGAAAACGCAAAAATTTGTCAGAATTGTAATACTTTGCTCATACAATGTAACGTAGCTATTTATTGTGTACTTGTCCACATAGTGCCGTATCTTTAAAAATAATTACTTTTAATTCTTATTCATTCTATCTTTATTGAAACGAACGTGATTTCGTATGTCCTTGATCCGTTAGTGTCACAATTAATTA
This sequence comes from Bombus impatiens, assembly GCF_000188095.3. Classification (NCBI taxonomy): domain Eukaryota; kingdom Metazoa; phylum Arthropoda; class Insecta; order Hymenoptera; family Apidae; genus Bombus; species Bombus impatiens. The sequence continues at coordinate 3,517,963 of NT_176837.1, read as the reverse complement.
AAAAACCTTATGAATATAAAATTTCTTAAATGAAGAAGTTACTATGTATTCGAAAAGGTACCTACAATTAATTGTAACGCACTGAGATAGATAATAGATTATTAAAAACTTCGTTGGAATGCAATGTTTGTAAGATTCATTAACATCTGCCTCGATAGTTTTGATATATCAGCAACGAAATCGAAAGCAATAATCGCTTAATTACAGAATTATGCTACCGATGCTTCTACATATAATAGATAGGTAATTTCCATTTTTTTAGTCTCACGCCTCGATCATGTAAAATCAAACAGCCAAACCTGCGTTGTTACTATAATGAATCTTGTTCTCTCTTTAATTAAATATAAATTGGTACGAACGCACAAAGAGATATTAACTAACAACATAGTCCAATAGTTCAAGTAAAGATACCAGTTGTTGTGATGGTTAACCAATGTTGAAATAATCTCCTTTTATCCTCAGTCGTGATACTTTTGGATCAAGGATCAGTACGTTTCCTGTATTAATCTGGTTTCACGTTTCTTGCATTTTTATGCGTAGATGAAATCTAGTGCATCAAAATGTGTTTTAAATTATAGAAAAGGAAAGAAACCTGATACACGAAGGATTTTTTCCAATCGTCAAAGCGAATTCGACGTGTACCATAATTACAAAGATGCATGTGATTTTATATACTGGATCAAATAAAACGAGAGAAAGATAAAATCAAACAAAAGAACGAAGAAAAGACACGATTTACTCTATATTTTCGAACAATCATGAGACAAACCTACTTGACCGAAAAGGATACTAAATCCTATTTCCATATATGAAATCAAATTTTATGTAAATCCATCACAAATAATTTTTCATTACAGTAGAATTAATTTTAATCGAACCAAGGAAAATGAATGTCTACTTTCAACTTTTAAACAAACTTCAATGTAAAATCCACGCTCGATCGGATTTTCTTGAAAGAACGTGTAAATGTTATCGCGATTCTAAAATCGACTAGAAATAAGGTCGGAAATGAAAGTAGCTGAACAATTTTGCGATGCAGGAAACGTATTCGTTGCGAACGAAAGAAAAGAAAGAAAGAAAGTAAAATAATCGCGAGAAGGGTTCACGATCGAATCTTTTGAAGCTACGGAAACGAGATAAACGAAACTCAATCATATCACCGTAGTTGCCTCTACTATCCGCTAATAGTAGCTCGTCGACAATACTGTTGACTTTTTAACGTTAAATGGTTGGAACAATCACGGAAATCTTTAAAAGCAATCCGATTTCCGCGATCGATCTGACACGCGCTGTGTTTTTACTACTATTCTCTATTATAGTTACCGAATAAACGAGCTATCTAACGTGACTATCAATTACGATTATACTTAACGATCACGCAAAACTACCTTTAAGATCGTACTTGAAGAGTTGGAAAGCTAAATGATAAATTCTTCGAAAAAATAGCTATATATATTAACTCTGCTTGCGACCTTTCCGCCATTTTTTGTCCAATCGTGTTTTTTAATGTTAAAAAGGTTTCTTAAGTTTAAGGGAATTGTGAAACAAATCGTCGATAAGAGTAATTTTAGATTTGTATTTTATATTGAAATTTGTCTGGTTTGTTAAAACAGATCCGAAATTGGCATATAAATACTCAGGAATCGTAGCAGGATTAAAAGAATTTATTTATAAAGAAATCGAATCATTACTTATTTGTTTAGCGATATTGAGATATTGCAATAAGCTACACTTGCTTTCCCGCTATTGCATGATATCTATATTTTGTTAAAGGATCGTAAAAACCGGAGCACTGTAACAGACAAAACTTGGAAATCGTGTAATAGCGTGAGATATCATTAGAAATATCATTGGAAAAATAAAAATGAATTCTCGTCATTTGGTTTTTTAACTCCTTCTACTGTAAATACATGGCATGTACTTACTTACACTATGGTTACTATACACGAATACAGACGTTTCGAGCGAATTGTGTTGCCCAAGAGTGGCGTTATGAGAACTCGTAAAACAATCGATGGATCCTCTGGGAAGTTCGCACTAATATTTAATACGACATACGATAATTTGTATAAATAATGTCGAGGCTATCCGAAATTAGATATTTAATATCGAAGAAATTATAGGATTATTTCTAAATCGAATCGTATTTAAAATGAAGGTAGATTAAGCAAGCTATGATACAAGACGGAATATTTACGATAAAATGTATAACTAAGTTTTAACACGAACGTTCCATGGGATTTAATAATATAGCAGAGCGATATGTTGTGATACAGACACAATGTCAAATTACTAAACTCGTTCCAATGGCACATCACCAAATATTTATATAATATGATGTACATAAACTTTAAGAATCAAATCTCGAAAGATTCTTGAGCAACATTATTCGTTTTAACAGTCTGTGCAATATAAAATAGACTATACTATCGCTGTACCGATAAATCGTAATCGATAAATACAGAGATCGACGTATTGAAAAATATAATCGGCAATTCAACCTGTACGCTGTAGTTTGTCCAACTTTTGCACTGGCTGTGTGTCTTTTTCTACGTTCGAAAAATTGTCGGCCGACCATTATTGCGAGGACGTAATTAAAATATTACTTCGAAGATATTGGAGTCTATTCCGATGATCGTATCTCTGTTTTGTATGTTTCTTAAAAACACGTGCTTTATCCAGTAAAAGTGGGGCCAAGATCTTTAACGGTGGCTGATTTCGAATATTCAAAGATGAAAAAATGGTATTACGACGAGGAGAAAGTTTAAGTTTATAAAATTAATTCATGTAATTACACGTGTGCTTTTGTTTAAAATATTCCAGTATACACTTTATAACTTGACAAGTCTTGGGATTTCTTTCCATGAAAATTTTCAATCTAAAAATGTTTCGTTTCGTTATTTTGGAAACGATAGTAATTAGAAATATAAATAAACAAAATATTCTTATATCATTGATCCATTGCGTTTGTAAACTCGTATCTTTTGTTTTCTTCGAAGTTCATAGTCTAGTTTCAATGTAAAATTTTTTAATTGCATATAGAAAAAAAAACACCCTTTTTAACGCAATAATTATTCGATAAAAGTAATTGCAGACTTTGAAGCAATTTTCAAGAAATACGAATCATCGCCGTTTACTTAAAGAAAATGGCAATGTGAGAATAATTCAAAGTAAGAGATTAGAGAAACTGAACGTAACGATCCGTGATACAAAGGCGCCCGCTTTGTAAATCAATTTAAATAACAAATCCAGCAATACTCTTCGATTTTAGTGCTCTTGATACTAGAATCGTTAAGAATACTATATAGTTCGTTGATAGTTTAACGTGTTCAACCTGGCGCGAGGTTTTGATAAAAATCTTGATACGACGGTGAATACCATATCGTGTGCATTCCCTTGCATTTGTTTTACTAACCAGAAAACATTTGATAAGAGAATTCTTAATTTACTATTATCAAATAATAGTTCGTAGATAAATAACTAGTATCAAATTTTATGATTTAATGTATACAAATAGGTGACATTGTAAATCGTAATTACAAATATAATTGAGGAATATAATTGAAAAACTTGTTAACTAGATAGACTTAAGAGAAGAAAAACGAGATTAATAGACAAGTGAAATTGTTATAAATTATAACATAAAGTTACTGCTGGTTCTGTGACTTCTTTTATCTTCTTTATTAACTACACACTATTTTTTAACTATACAGGTAATCTGTGCCGAATTCAATGTTAAAAATGTAAATAGCGTTTGAACCGTCTTTAAGATTAGGATATAAATTTACGCGCGAAATTAGAAAATAGCTTCAGCTGAAACAACTTTATGCTTAATATATATAATATCCCTTTTTTCATACGTTAGAAATCAAAGGAAATCAGAGCAATCCTTGTATTACATAGCGCACTATATGGTTTTGAAAAATATAATTATATAGGTATATATGTATAAGACGTGCTACCTATCAATACTCATAATTGTATTATAATGCGTGCATAAGTGTAAATAGGCGAAAATGACTTGTTATAAATACATATGTATTTATTTCAAGAGCAATTAAACTATAGTCCGCCGCCGAAATCGACTGGGCATATTTGTAAATTCGTAGGTACCGGACTTGCCGATTTATATAAAAGTATTCAACTCCTCATGCTTTACGATGAAATCGTTTATTTTGGAAGAACTATTTCAATTATGTAATTTATTATATATCGTTAATGTGAAATATTTATAAAATCTAGAAATTTGTGTTTGAACAAATATTATTAAAAGATCGGGAAAATATTCATTGTATTGTCTAATTGTAATATTAATATAAGAGTCCCTTATTCTTGTAAATTTATTATAATATCTCACAAGTTTTATTTTCTCTTTATAATAATAAATTTAATATTAGCCAATGTGAATGAGTAATGGTTTTAATTTATGTTATTGATATGTGTCGCAGTATATTGCGAAAATTTCTTTGAACTCTCAATTTATATGCCGGGAGAAATAAAAATAATGTACGGATAGTCTCTAAACTAAACGATTTAATCGGAAACAAAAGTTCCAAACAGAGACGAATAGTCCAATCACTGTAATTTCAACCAAGGTATATTTTTTAAGGAATTGTTCATAGAGTAGCTGTGTAAGCTTTCTTTCAATAACGCAATGATTGCAGTATCCTTACTATACAGGTCTTCAGCAGTTTGTGCAATAAACTTTTAATAAATAACTTTGAAACTGTCTGCAGGAAGTGAAGTCTGTAGCAATATTCGGTGAAAGAAAGGAGACATTTATACAACATTTATTCGTCCATAAATGCAGCTGACGGCATGCTTCGTAAACAATTATAAACAAATTTCTATAAAACCTATTCACGAGATATTTCTTCATGAACATTTCTAGAAATGATACAACTGAAGGTTTAAATAGTCATAAAATTTAAATAATATTACACAATTATATATTTTAAAACCTAAAGTATCATAAAATAACTTATTTAAAATCCGAAACACTTTGATATAACTTTGTTGCACGATAAATTAAATATTTACAACATTTGCGTAAAACTACTCTTACGATACAGCCAGTCTAAAAGTGGGATACCAACAAAGGCAAAAGTAATAAATAGTCGATTTTACAATAATATTAAGGCGATCGATTTTCGTCGATCAATCTGTTTTATCGACTGATTCAGCAGAAAGGTGTGTAACGATTCTCGACACTCACGATCAAACGCGATTGATCTTCTCCGCGGCAAAGATGTTTTGCAAGTGTCCTTCCAATTAACAAACAAACAAGTAAAAAAAAAGAAAAAACGAAAATGAACTTGGTTAGCGCGCTGTCAAGAATTCAAGCGACACTCTTAGATCTTAAAGTAACTTAATTAGTCGAGCTTGTACAATTACATATATATTTTTTTCGCGATCCATCCTCCGACATTTTTTTGTGAAGCATAAAAACGATAAAAATAAAAAAATGAAAACGAGAGGTATTCGAGTGAATTGATCGTTTCTTAGAAACGAGCGACGAAAACTCGAAATGAGGAAAAAAGGAAAAAGAAGTGATGGAAAAATAATAAATAACGGATGAACCAATGTATGATGTATGTGTTACGTATTGCGGTTATTACATTATATATGTACATGTAAGCGCTAATACTATTTTAACATGAATTATGCGTAATTATTCGATTTCTCAAATATTGTACATTTGCGCCGGTATTGTCTATACGACTATACATATGTATATCATTATTATTATTATTATTATTATGATTATTAGTATTATTATTATTATTTTTATTATTATTATCATTATCATCATCATCATCATCATCATTATCATTATAATCATCATCATAATCCCCATCATCATCGGCATCATCATACTACTACTGCTACTACTACTACTACTACCACTACTACCTACTACTACTACTAC
>NT_176837.1:3489091-3511805 GCF_000188095.3 Bombus impatiens | reverse complement strand
TACTACTACTACTACTGCTACTACTACTACTACTACTACTACTGCTAATACTACTACTACTACTACTACTACTACCACTACTACTGCTACTACTACTGCTACTACTACTACTACTACTGCTAATACTACTACTACTACTACCACCACGATTGTTATTATTATTATCATCATTATCATTATCATTATCATTATTATTATTATTATTATTATTATTATTATTATTATTATTGTTATTGTTATTATTATTATTATTATTATTATTATTATTATTATTATTATTATTATTATTATTATTATTATTATTATTATTATTATTATTATTATTATTATTATTATTATTATTATTATTATTATTATTATTATTATTATTATTATTATTATTATTATTATTATTATTATTATTATTATTATTATTATTATTATTATTATTATTATTATTATTATTATTATTATTATTATTATTATTATTATTATTATTATTATTATTATTATTATTATTATTATTATTATTATTATTATTATTATTATTATTATTATTATTATTATTATTATTATTATTATTATTATTATTATTATTATTATTATTATTATTATTATTATTATTATTATTATTATTATTATTATTATTATTATTATTATTATTATTATTATTATTATTATTATTATTATTATTATTATTATTATTATTATTATTATTATTATTATTATTATTATTATTATTATTATTATTATTATTATTATTATTATTATTATTATTATTATTATTATTATTATTATTATTATTATTATTATTATTAGTATTATGAGATATTAGTTAAAGTTGAATATACTATATCTACTATTCTTTAGTGTACTTCATTTGTTCCCTGTCCCAACAGAATTGTGTCTACGTAATATACAGACGATTTTGAGTTATAATATACAGAAATATATATTACTTCGATAAAAAGATGTATGTTTGATTAAATTTGGTTTCGACTATTTAGAAATAAGAAGTCGAAAATATAGAATAAAACGCGATGTGCAAGAAAAGATATCCTGGATTAATAAATAAAGTACAGACAAGAAAATGTTACTTCTCACGGGTTTAGTACATACACAAGATCACCATGCTTGTCAAAAATTCTAATCATAGTACAACCAGTCACCTATGTTGATTGAGACCTTTCATCCTACGATATGATTGAACAACCAGAAATACAAAAATGTATGCAACTCACGACCAAATGCGAAGAATGTTGTCATCGTTATTGTTGTGGACCAAAAGAGGAAAGTTATAATCAAATCGTCAACCAATCAAAATCGTCAAATACAATGGAAGAAGTGGAGACTAGAAAGAACAGAAATAACAAAGCATAAAATACTATAATTTATTCTTAATGGCAATGCTAACTATTTTAAAAATTTAAAATAATGAAAGACTGATCTCTATTAAATGAAAAATTATAATGATGATATTAAGACTTCTTGATCGGATTCCATGTTTTAATTAATAGTAATTAACATAAGATGTAAGAAATGTAGTTAAATTAAATACAAAATACACAGTTACATTCTTGGCTTTTGAGGCACCGCCAGTTCTCTTCTTCTAAACATCCGCTCTTAGGGGACAGGAAAAAGGAGAAGGCGTGGTAAACCTTTAACAATAATTTGTTCTGAGAAGAAATGATGATTTGTTAGGTTATATCCTTTATTTTTTTATTTAATATTTTACATTCACAATTAGAAATGACGATTGCTCAAAAAATCTAAAATACTCACATGTGGGAGTCTATTAACCTTAAAACTTAGAACTTTAATAATAAAAGAAACAAAATTCTAGTTACTACTGATAAGAATTGGGATTCTAATGTAAGAATTTAAAACCAGACTTTACTATTTAATTAATAATAATTGTAATAAAATACAAGAAATAGAATTCATTGAAATACGATAATATGCAAAGTTTCATACGTGTTTAAATTTCAAGCATTACTACATTCTTCCCAGATAACAGGAAAAAGCAGAAGTTGTGAAAAACCTGTAATAAAACACATGAAATATAATATCTTCCTAGAAACATAATTTCGATTATTAGAAGGCTTAAGATAAGGAAAAATGAAATTTTCACAACAAAAAGAATTACAATTTTACTAAAATCTAATTACTATAAAACTTAAAACTTTAACATACAAATTTAAGTTGGCAATCTAGTAATTTTTAGAATTTTTCACATTTATGACGACTTCTCGGCAGTTGCGTGCTCTTTTCAATATGATGCCGCGCGAAATGGTGTAATTTCAAATATTAATTCTTATTTCTGTCACTAGGATGTAGATAACTTGGGTATATATTATGTCCTATTAGTATTCTGATATTGCATTTTCTTGATACTTATTTTCATGTAAAATTCTATAATTCGTAAAAAACTTGAAATTTTTTACGTAAGTTATTCAATTCTTATAATAGATTATGTATTATATTATAATAAAACAAAATTTTGTAGTAAATGTAATTGGAATCACGTTTTTCAAATATTAATATTCTGAAATATTACTACATATTAAGAAAGCGATACGAGTATTCATTTTTCCGAATACTACTATTTGCAAAATGATATCAATCTAAAAACTGCGCAAGTTCTGCTGTAGTCCAGAGTCTATTGCATATACAAATATATATAATTGTATATTCTACATATACAGCATATATATACATTTTTTATACGTATAATCTTTTATACTGTGTATATCTTTCCAAAATTCTTTCTTCATTAGGTAAGAAGTAATATTTATCATGGGACGCTGTGGGATATTGCAAGATAGCAGAAGACATCGTGTAAGATGTAAAATATCGCTCAAGATATCACGGAAAGCATTACGTAAGACTTAAACCTTAATCTTGGCAGATTTATGAAGTTTGATGTACTTGATCGAGATACTTATTCACAGAAGCAAATTTTTGTTGGTATTTCTATTTATTTCGTTGGTCTTTTGCTCTTTTTATTGGTCGTAATTTGTCTATTTCAGTTATCCATAAATTGTATTGCGATTTTCTGGGGCAGAGGTATGTGTAAGTATAAAATTCTATACTTCCTTTGCGATTGTAGAATATCCTTTTCATATTTTATTTATAATTTTCTAGAAGATTTTCTATTAGTTTTATAATTCAAACAGCTACTATATTGAATCGATAATGTCGCATGTGACACAAAAATGACGAATGAGTCAGATGTACGCCAAAACGTAGGATACGAAAAAGGATTGCATATTAGGCCTGTTTATGTACATAATTCCTGTGTTTGCTATAGCGAATCATAGAGGGCGTAAAAAACAGCCTCATTTTTTCCAGGTCGGTATATCAGAATCTGAGACAAAATCCCATTTAATGTCACATTTATCCTGTCCTTAGTAAAGAGTAGAATAATACAGAATACTCTGTATGAAGTGCTCTACGAAATAATCAACAAATAGCTCCAAATACAACTTTCTTCTCAATGAAGTTTGTGCCACGGTCATATAAACAGGTCTGGACCACTCGTGCCTGTGTAATATCCGGTAATATTATGTATACAACCATGGCCCGGATCTGTTTATATGACCATGATTTAAACATAAAGTAGCAACAGAAATGAAAACTATCTTACCAATTCCTTTCAAATTTCATACTTTACCGATATTAATACTAAACCTACCGGCGCGGTCAAATTGACCGCTCTCGCGACTTCTACACAAATTTAACCATATGTAAACTTTATGATATCGCTTCATAATTTCTGACTTTTCCTAAAACATGCATACAGTATATTTTTCGGTAATTAATTTTAGTTTGCTTTTTTATTTTCTGAGAAAAATTTGTACTCTGTCTTGCCTACCTATAATTGAAATTAAACAAAAGTAAATTTGGACGAAATTTTATGAAGGTTCATCATTTTATATACATTTAATTATAAATTAACCATTATCTAAGTTAAATCATAAACTATTACTTCTTTAATCATCGATCATTTTGACCGCACGCGGTAGGAAAAGTGTCGGTAGCTTTAGTGTTAATCTACCAGAAATAAAGAGATATTTCCGTTTCCGCTTTTCCTCCAACTTTATCGTAAAAATTTCTTCATTAATAACATTAATGAATTAATTGTAAGAAGAAAAGACCAAAGAAATATTTAATACCAATATAAGAATTTTTTTTGAACGTGAAACGTGCTTCTAAAATTAAATTTTAATTAATTTATAATGGTAATTATTTACAATTATTTATAAAATTCCAAGACAAACTTTGTGTTTGTTACATTTCGATCTCCATTAAAAAAACCTTGCTCTATAGTTTTTACGTCAATTTGCGGCATTAAATGTTTTGTACTTTACTGGAAAATTGCTATTTTACTTTAAATCTATTTTAGATTACAAACTGAGATTAGATGTATTTTTCTTTTAACTGTTTCTAATACAAAGGAAAACGGTTTATTCCGTGTTTAAACCACAGTCATACAAACAGATCTGGACACTCCTATACCGAAAACGTAGGAGTAAGAGTATTTGAGTGTAACGTATATAACTTTGCATACAAAAGTTATATATCCTCCTCAGTAAATACTTCGTTTATAACAACACTCGTTACTAAGGTATTTGCGCATAGATTGGATTTATTATAATTGTTTTAATAATATAAAATAACTAGCTAGTGAATTTTAATTATATTTCAAAAGAACCGCAATATCTTGCGCATGTGCAGAACAATATCTGATATCGACGCCATGTTGATTTCTTTGTCTTCATTTGGCGGACACTTGTCTCTATGCTTTCAATATAGGAGTGACCAGACCACGCCAAACTACGGTTGTCCAGACCTGTATACCTATGTATATGATCTTATGCATATATAGTGTGGTCATATAAACAGGTCTGGAGTTTCCATAGTGGAAGCATTGATGAAACCATCCGTCGTTTGAGTTAAACAAAATCGACATGGAGGGTAGAGAAAAGTTTCGTTCTGCGCATGCGTGACACATATATACATATATATATACATATATATAGGTACTATGAATGTTTCAGCAAAGACAGATACGTTGTATTCATCTCAGTCTATTTGGCAGAACAAGACCTTTTCTTGCCCTCTGTCACGATCCTTTTCAATTCAAAAGACAGACGGTTTTCTCTAACGAATGTTGAGATCTGTTTATATACCCGTGAACCGTGGTTTGGGCTTCAGCGAACAGTCACGTGGTTCTGCGAAATAAGCCAATCAAAGCGAACGTTGCGTACCACGTGATCGGAAAAATCGAAATGGTGGACGTATCGGGACGCAGGATCCCGAGAGGAGACGAAGGACGATAAATTGGGCAAGGGCCCATCATCCGTGTCATCGGTATTATCAATTTAAGAACACGATTATTCACGAATATTAGTGTAATTTTCAGCAGAACCGGCGACAACCGAACTAACGCAGAAGTATCGGTGACAGTAGACCTTGTTTACTGAAGTGTCAATCCGCCCGTATTGTACGTGTGTTCTCTAGGTGCGAGAAAACAGAAGAACAGTGTATGTCGAGTGCGCGAGAGCCACAGCTGTATCATATCGTTCTCTCGATAGTACGTTTCTGTAACGGTTTATAAGAAAAGGGGATATATTTTAAATAAACGAACAAAAAAAGAAGGAAATTCGAAATCGTGAAAACAGACGGCAATGAGTTTACAGTGAAAATTTCAGTCCATGATAGCATACACAAGAATGCGAAGGTTTTGATGATTTATAAGAATGTAAGAATGTGTCACACCGAGCGTCTTGTTATCAGCAAAGGAGGTAACAAAAGCAGCATATTCCTTGAATAGACTTGCATGTTTTCATTACATTCTTTAACGATGATATGTAACAATCAGTAAGTGTTATGCGTGGACGAGAAATTCTTGATGAATTTAAGCCCGGTTTACTCTGTTGACGTTCACACTCGCAGATCGTTGCTGATTGGTGGTGTGGTCCATGACCCGCCAATCGGCGTCGGAAGACGGTTTTCCTGCGAATGTCAGCCGTCAGGTCCGAGGCAATCGGTATCTCGGGAACGTATGTCGTTTTTCGCAATCCTTTGTGTATCCAACGAATGATCGATGTGTTACGATTACCGTTCACTCGAGATTATTTAGAATATTATTCTACACTGTTCCTTCTTTTTGTGTCGAGATAAATCCGCTACTGTTTAATTGAAAAATTACCAGCAATGACGAAAAGATTTAGGGGGATATTTTTAAATTCGGTGAACACAAATTCATAGAGAAAAAACACAAAAAGGGATTGGGATTTTAAAGTAACAAAGAGATGTATAGATATAATCTTTTTGTTTTAAGGTTAGAACAATATTACCCGGAATTCACATTTTATTGTGGATTTGATAGATAATTTGTATTTATATGTAAAGTCAAATATAAAAAGAAAATAAAATATTCTTACATTATGAAATTGTTTGAATCAATTAAATTCGTGTAATAGAGAAATACAACAATGACATTATTTACACAATGCAACAAATACTTGATGTAAAATATTTATGTGTCATACATTTTTTTTCAGATAAGATACTTCTTTAACGCACAAAAGTTCTATAATACGTACAAATGCAAATACATCTGTAATCTTTTGCAATAAGTGTATTAAAATACTCAAATGGCATGAGGATGTTTACAAAACATTGAAAACCTTGGATTATTGTCTCAGTGAAGATACTGAGTTACTGCCTGCCAACAATAGCACACCTACACTCTTTGCAACTATACAGTAAATGTCATGATAAAATATAATGGCTATCAGAAAGGTTTTGCTGGACATTCAGTGTTAAATGCATGATATCTGAATTAAATACATCATCCTATAAATTCAAAATACTCTAATTATTGAAGAACAAAATCAACAGGATTCTATAAAATTGACTGAATATATAAATTTAAAACAAAACAAAGAAACAATAGAATAATTTTAATGGTTCTGTTTTATTATACAAAAAAGAAAGGGTATATTAATTTATGATTATAATACTTTGTGGTATTCTGTCCTATTGATGAAATAATATGGTAAAATTAAATGCGACCTTCAAGAGAAGTTTGGGAGCACTTTAATTATTTCTGTATGTTATGTACTGCAACGAAAGAAAAAATACAAACTTTTATTTTGTTGAACCAATTCATGATTAAGATTTGACATGATATATATGTATATAAATAAAGTCTTTTAGTTTATGAATATTGGGTAATTTTGAGTGCATTTGACAAATTTAAATTAATGTAAAAATTACCTGTAAATAAATTAGCGAAACTGTAACTGATTATTTTTAAACAAAATGTATAAAAATTATTTTAAACGTTTACATCAGTGGTTGTACATAATTGAGAAACAAAAAGAAGAAGAAACAATACATTTGAAATTTTGCCTGGATGATAGAGGACAAATTTGTTAACCCTATATAAAACAAGGTAAAATAGCATATGAACACAAAGTAATAAAATCAATAACAATATGCATAGATGTAGACTTAAAATTGAATATTATTAATTTTATAGGGTTAAAAAATGGACAGTTGTGTCTCGGGGGTAGTGCAAGTATTTGTGGGTGAATGGAGCCCAGAATATGAAGCACTTTCAATTAAAGCTACAAAACAAACTTCCTCAGCTGAAATAGTGGAGTGTATTATAGAGAGACTTGGATTAATTGATGCGTCTGTTTCAAATGGTTATGAGTTAGCAGAAGTAGTAGGAAACTCTGTTGGGCAAGAATGTAAAGAAAGAAGACTTGGGCCATGTGAGTGTCCCGTGGCACTTATGTTATTATGGCCAAAAAATGCAGCGCAACAAGAATACTACAGGTAAATATATTTGTTTAAAATGTTATAACTATATGAATATTATCTTTATATAAGGAAATATGTATGTGTTAGACTAACTTCTTTATTATTTTTAGGTTTTATTTGCGCAAAAAACAACCAGATTATTTATGGTCAGATAGTAGGTTTCCCATGGATCCACAACTCCTCAAGGACTATTTTAATAGATTCCTATATCAACCACGAGATAAGGAGTATCCAGATCTATGTCAACTTCCAGATCTTAATGAACAAACTCTATTGGACAACCTTCGGGCTAGGTTTTTAGCTGGAAACATATATACATATGTTGGCAGCATATTAATTGCATTGAATCCGTTTAAATTTTACCCTATTTACAATCCAAAATATGTAAAACTCTATCAAAATAGAAGGTTGGGGCCAGATATACCTCCACATATATTTGCCATAGCTGATGCAGCTTATCATTGCATGCTTAAAGAAAAAAGAAATCAGTGCATTGTTATTAGTGGTGAGAGTGGCTCGGGTAAAACAGAGTCAACAAATTTTCTACTGCATCATTTGACAGCACTTAGTCAGAAAGGTTCTCATGGTAGTGGTGTTGAACAGACAATACTCAGTGCTGGTCCAGTACTAGAAGCATTTGGAAATGCAAAAACTGCACATAACAATAATAGTAGCCGTTTTGGTAAATTTATCCAAGTGAATTATAAAGAAAATGGAATGGTCCATGGGTAAGATTCTTATACATAAGATGTAGAAGATTATATAGTTTTATAATTATTAAAGACTATGATAAAATTATCTTTAGGGCGGTCGTACAAAAATATCTTTTGGAAAAATCAAGAATAGTTTCTCAAGGAAGAAATGAAAGAAATTATCATGTATTTTATTACCTTTTGGCTGGAGCAAGTGAACAAGAAAAGCAACTTTTGCATTTAGAAAGTTGCGACCGTTACAATTATTTAAATAAAAGTGGCTGTTATGGACTAGAAAATGTTGATGAACGACACGAGTTTTCAAGGCTGAAACAGTCTATGGAAATGGTTGGATTTACACCAGAAAAGCAGAGACGATTGTTTGCAGTTCTGTCAGCTGTTCTTTTACTCGGTGATTAATAAATTATTTTAATGACTTTTTATGACAGGATCTAATGACATGGATGGCATTATTTTAGGTAATGTGGAGTTTCAGCCTAGAAAATCTTATCACCATCACGACGAAGCTGTGGGAGTTAAAAATCCTGAAGTGGTTGCATTGATATCTGAACTTCTTCGAGTAAAACAAGAAACTCTTTTGGCTGCACTTACTGCTAAACGTGCAAGAGCGTCTGGAGAAACATTAGTTATTAACTATAGGCTTCCAGAAGCAATTGCAGCAAGAGATGCTATGGCTAAGTGTTTATATGGAGCTTTATTTGATTGGATTGTGCTTCAGGTAAGATATTGTGGTTTTAGCTTTGAAATTTGTCTTTTGAAAAATTATAAGATAATATTTTGTTGTTGATAGGTGAATCATGCTTTACTTTCAAAGAAAGATACCCTCAGAGATCATCAAGGCAATAGCATAGGTGTATTAGATATCTTTGGTTTTGAAGACTTTAAAATGTGCAATAGCTTCGAACAGTTATGTATAAATTATGCTAATGAACAACTACAACATTATTTCAATCAGCATGTTTTCCAATATGAACAACGAGAGTACAGAAAACAGGGGATTAGGTGGACAGATATAGGCTACAGTGATAATTCAGGTTGTTTAAATTTAATAGAAGGGAAACCGAATGGCCTCCTTTGTCTTTTAGATGATCAATGCAAGTTAGTATTTAGCATTGGCTTTATTCTTTAAAAACACAAGTAATATCTCGCATTTCTTTCAATTAAATTTTTTTTCTATTGCAGCTTTCCGGGTGCAACGAATGAGACACTGCTACAAAAATTTAATACAGTACATAAAGACAATCCATTTTATGAAGCACCACAACGACGCGAAGCAGCCTTTGTTGTACGTCATTATGCAGGATCTGTTAAGTACCAAGCTGCTAATATGAGAGAAAAGAATCTGGATTTAATGCGACCCGATGGTGTTGTTGGTGTATTGAAGAATTCTTCCCTTGCTTTTGTTCGAGAATTAGTGGGTGCAGATCCGGTTGCGGTATTTAGATGGGCAATACTTCGAGCATTTTTTCGCGCTCATTTTGCTTTCCAAGAAGCTGGTCGAGCTCATAGACATGGTCGAGGTACAGTATTTTCTTTAATGATATGGAATATTCTTTTACTTATATTTAAATTCTTCATGCTAATAATATGGAGATATTTTCTTTTTATTCTAGCTGATGGTACAAAAGCATCTATACAAAACAGGTATAGGACACCGAACGAGAATTTAATAAGGTATCATAATTTTCATGTCTAATTTTATATAATCTTTACTCTCGTAAAGGGTGACGAAATATTTGAGTGCTTGTATACTCATAATATAGAGCAATATTTATTAGTTATATAATAATGATCGTGATAAACAAATGGCAATGTTATTGCGCTTGTTTTTGAATATGTTTTATCTGCATATTATCTCACCCTACAAAATATAAATCTACGTTGTGCGTTGATAATATTTGCATCAAGCTGAAGAGGTTCCTATGTGTTTATAATTGAAGCAAACGTTAATTATATTTACATTGGCCACATGTCTTTTGTCCCTGTAGCCATCTTGTGACGTTGTCGACCGTCAATCTAACTATTAACCGAATCGCGTAAGTGGTCTTTTGATCCACTGTATGTGTCATTTTGGCAAACATTACCTTTTTTTATGCTAAGATGTCTTATGGATTTACAATGTTTATCTTTAGTTTTACAGCAAGAGTGTACTAGCAAAGCTTAAAATACAAATTCACTCGATTTATAATAATACAAAGTAGAGATTGCAAGTTATAAACAGCTTGTAAATCCATATAATTTTCCCAATCTTATGTGTGAGAAATTGTTTAGAGTTTTCTGTGTGCACTTTTTGTATTAAATGTGATTAGAGTGCAATCTTCATAACTTTCGTAATACAGTTACATTCTGTCATTTAAAATATATTAATTTACTTGCTATTATTCGTAAGCATGATTAACAATTCAACAATAATTTTTTATTTATACAATTCATGCCAATCATTAAAATTCGCATTATTTCATCACTCGTGAAACAGATTGTTTTCAATGAAATCATTTTCTTCCTAAAGTCACCAGCAAGCAAAGTTTAAAAGTTTAAATTAAATACTGATATTGAACAATATATGGTTACTATTTAAATACATAAAACTACTAAAAAAAAACTAAGCATGAGAGACTTTTTCAGTTTGCACAAACATAATCGTCCACCAAGCTATCAGAAGCAGCGCAGTGTCTGCATACCATCAACTATACCCATTACCACATTATCTTCTATACAACTCGAAAACAACGACAATGTAAACAACAACCGATTGTCGTGGCCACAATCTCGAAACATTAATCAAACGCAACACCCGACAAATGTAACCACGATGAAGGGTTACTTAATAAGGGGCAGGGAAGACCAGCCTCATAGTAATAATAAACTCAGACGGGATACTCATAACCCGCTAGAGAGGGTGCTTCCAAAAGACGAAGCAAACGTCATGGAACGCGCTAATCAAATAGTCATGTATGTAAACAGCACCTATTTAATATTCCATAACATTGTAATATTTAAGCTACAAAAATTCACTGCTCTACAATAAAGGTAGTGTGTGCTCTATAGTAATTCTGGGTGAAGGATTTCTTTGTGCATAGGTAATAGCATTTCAATAGGACATTAATGGTCTTCCCATGCAGTCATACACAGCTTTCTACAAATATTCACTATTTTATGAAGCTTTCACATATTTTTTAGAGGTCATCAAAATCATTCTATTTGATGTACCATAATATTCACGATCATTATCGCCGGTCGTCTTTTAGTCATCACATTTTAATAATTTATTTGTTCATAATCTTAGCTACAATTAATGCATGTTAATTTCACAATAGTAGTTTTTTTACTTTTTGAATTAATAATATTTAAATTGACCCATTTATTCCCTACAATAAGCTTAATTAAGAAATGTTTAAAAATCAATAATGCATTTATTTCGATTCAATTTCTATACAAATTAAGAATGGGTTAATTTACATTACATGCTGGTTGATACAGCATATATATTCAATTCAAAAAGATCCTATAGCATTAAGCTCTCAATATTACAAACATATCCTTTCTTGCTAGCAATTAATTACAATTAATTGCACGATAATATTTTTTTATGAATTAAACGAATTGCAAATTTTTTATAAGAATACATTTATGTACTAATGAAAACCATAACTCATAAAGTTAGTAGTTCGTAAAGAATGCAAATTGCTTATCATTAACACTAATAGTTCATATTAATCCATGTATTTATTTAGTGCACAATTATCAAACTATATTTCCTTATATTACTAAGAATTTCTAAAAACTTCTAAATCTGCAGATAACCACTTTTGTACACAATTAATCTTAATATTGTATGCTTCTCTAAACTTGCTATCATAATCTAGTCATATAAATTCTAATGACATTCTGCTAAATGTTTGCTATCTCTCTTTCATAGTACGTTTGTAATAATTAATTGTTACTACTTGCAATGCCATACATGTCATTATAGGAATCATAAATTCTCCTTTTCCTGTTTTTCTATGTCAGGATATTTAATACTAATTTAGAAAAAAAAAACCAAAATATATAAATATTTCTAAAATAATACTAATATCCTTCAAAATGTAAACATATAATTTATGTATATTTTTTATTTTGATAAGAAATTAAAAAATAGGAAAAGGAATTCGTGAAATAATTTTCAATAATAACACATTAAAATTTAATACTTTTACAGGAAAAATAAATCATTTCGACCAAGAGAACGGGGTAAGAAGGGTCTAAAAAATCTACAAACTGTAAAAACACTTGCTGGAAGAACGCAAAGTTACGGCTCAGGACCTGGAAAAGCAAGAAAGCAGCCTATGACAGTATCTGCACAATTTCAACAAAGTCTGCATAGTCTTATGGATACGTTAAACCAAGCAAACCCTTTCTTCATTAGATGCATTAAAAGCAATGCCAACAAGGTACCAAACGAGTTCGATGAAGAAACAGTGCAACGACAGTTAAGATATACAGGAATGTTAGAAACAGTCAGAATAAGACAAGCTGGATTTAACGTTAGATTAACATATGAGGAATTTATTCAATTGTATAGAATGTTATTACCTAAGGGCTTATTAAGTTCTCAATCTGACGTTAGAGATTTTCTATTGACACTAAATTTAAATAGAGATGATTATCAACTTGGAACAACTAAAGTGTTTCTTAGAGAATCAGAAAAAATTAAACTAGACATTGAATTACACCAACAAATCATTACAAGCATTACAACTATACAAAAATGGTTCCGTGCGTGTTTAGAAAGAAGGAAGTTCCTTAGATTGAAAAATGCAGTTGTGCAAATACAATCATTTTGGAGGATGGTCATTGCCCAAAGATTTGCTCATTCTTTACGTACTAGAATTGAGGCTGTCATTCACATCCAGTCTGCTTGGAGGGCATATAAACAGCATAGTTGGTTTAAGAAACTTAAGTCCTGTGTAATTATGTTTCAAGCTCATATTCGCGGTAATAGAGCGAGGAAGACTTTCGCAGAATTAAAAAAACAGAAAAAATTGCTTGTTGATAAAATCGGAGAGTATAAAGAAACTCAAAATCAAGGAGAGCTTGTATATGATAACAGTAAGGTATATCCTAGGCTCAGGAATAACGAAGAGTAAGTACTTGCAAAAGAGGTTAAAACTATAATATGTATATTTACAAGTACTTGTATTATTATTAATGCTTGTATTTAATTTACAGGTCACTCACAGATCAGGGCTTGTTGGAATTTAATACGATTCGTAAAACGGAGTCTCAGAATCGTCTTACGTCAGCAAGGTAAATAAATATCTATTTTTTACATTAAAACTTTTGATACTTAACCACAATAATATGTGTTAATTGTAGAATGGATAATGTACTTCGAGATAGTACAGCTGATACGAGTATGTCATATTCAAAGCGTAAAATTATACCAAATACAAGAATATTACAAGAATCTAGCTCGATCTTAAGAAACACGGATTCTTTTCCTTCGGATGAATTTAATGAGCGTAAAAGTAGCTTGGAAAGTTTGACTAGTTTAAGAAGCTATGAATCTCAAGTGAGCAACAGTTCTGAATCTCAAGACAATTCTTATGGCAAACCGGTACCGAGCACTAGAACAAAACGCTGTGATCAATCTCCAGTAGTTGCCGCAAATACAAACTTAGTAAATGCTTCGAGCCGATTGCCGTCTGTTAATAAACGAGCAGACAGTTCATCGACGGGATATAGCGATGGAGAAACTGATACAGAAATTCCGAGTACAGTACAAAGTGCTCCGCCTGTTTTTAACACAGCTCCATCATTTCCAAGTCCACGAGAAATTACATACCATCAATCTAACATGAGTTTAACGCATAGTCCAAATTCAGACGTCTGGCGTCGCCGAGCAGACTTTTCTTCGTCCATTAACTATAGTGATTATTTACTGCCTGGTCCTCAAAAATCAACCTTGACACGTTCTCCAAACGTTTCTCAATATAAAAGTATAGCGGATAACATGTTCGAGCAAGTGCAACAAGACAAACCAAACGAAGCATCGAATTATAATGTGAAATTGGATAGTGACCGTTTTATTCATATGGATAGTTCATCAGCTAGAGAACAACGTCGATTAAGTGATAATAGTGTACCGAGCGAGCGGATTGAAAGCGTCCCAGTTTCACCTATCAGACGTGATCATGGTTATGGCCACAGTAAAGAAATGAAAGATTTTAGTTACTTGAGAAGGCAAAACTCGGAAGGAGATACATCTATGAAATTAGATGCTGTGAACGATGAAAATGCTTTAAAAAGTCCCTTGTTGAAAGGAACTTTGCCCAAGGAGAAAAATTCGAAACCAAAGGAAAAATGCGAACCCGACGTGCCTGTCAGAAGTGCCAGAAGAAATCGTCCCACTAGAGAAGTCCAGTGCCGATCTATGGGTGAGAGTGTATCAGAAACCAACAGTGGAGAAACCAAAAGTCTATTTCTGGGTACAATCAAAGAGAGTGACCTACATAAAGCAACAACTATAAGACCTCGGAAAGATAGTTCGCATGATACACCATCCAGATCAATAACAGATTGGCCTGTAAACAAAAATGAAGCTGCATCGAAGACACAACAACCTGGAAAGCGCATGAGATCCAACGCTATAACAACATTAGAGCTGAGGAGAAGAAATTCGGACCCAGCAACTAAAATATCAGGACTTAGCGAAGACAAACCTGGAACTGATACAAGTCCCAATGACCTAAAACTCGCACCTGGAATGAATCTATTAGAATGGAAAGGCAATCTTTTCACGTTAGCCGGTCATTGTTTTAGAAAAGTAACAAGGTTTGCCAAAGACGATGTGTGCGTATGCTGCCACGAAAAGATGGATGCGTTCGTAACACAGGGGCACAAATGTATTGACTGTAAACAATTATACCATGTCAAATGTATTCAGAATGGCGGAGTACTTAAAATGCCATGTATATTAGCAAACACTCCAGGTAGGCGAAAACACAGGAAACCGCCACGAACGCCATACGATGCCTCGAAACAAGTAGTGGTATCGAAATTCAGCTTAACCGGTACATCCGCGTTCTCTGACAGTACCGATAAGATTATATCCGACGCGAAAGAGTTAGCTCTCATGCAAGATTTTATTACGAAGAAGATATACATAATGGAAGGACAAGAGGAAGGCAGGAAGCCAAGCGAAGTCGATCGTGTATTTAGGCAGGCTTTGCGTAAATTTAAAGACGACCTAGTGATCACTTACAGCGTTGCTATTCAGCAAGGTGTGGAAGGCAACATCAAATACACTGACTTAATTGCGAACTTTTTGCACGTAATAGAAACAGTCTGCAAACAAGAAAATACCAGTGAAGATTTTCCCGTGACGATGGGAGTAAATGCATTTAGAGGATTCATGAATGAATTTATGACGCTAGTCAAAACAGAAGCACCGGAGAAACAGAGTAAAAGCAAGCGTAAGAAGGAAAAGAAACGAAAACATGAAGAACCAATACGTCATGGTAATCATATGTTCCAGTTAACTATTATAAACATCCCTACAGCTTGTGAAGTATGTACGTCTTTCTTTATGTGGCCTATCGAGCGAGGACTTGTCTGTCAGAGTAAGTATACATATTTCTTCCCTTTTCTGTAGCATTTATTTATTCGTATTTACATTTCTATGTTTAGATTGTAAGTTAACGTGCCACAAAAAGTGTTATATAAAAGCGTCGGCAGAATGTGGAAAGGAAGCGTCGCACGAAATGAACTCACGGAAAATATTTGGTGTACCGTTGTATAAATTGGACTGTGGTGACGGTAAAGTACCGATAGTGGTAGATCGGTTAATTACAACCATAGAGATGCATGGTCTGTATACGGAAGGTATATATCGAAAGAGCGGTGTCAGTTCCAAAGTGAAGGAATTAAAAGTGAAAATGGACGAAGGTGATCTAGAAAAAGTGGACTTTGAGAATTATCAAGTACACGTGCTTGCAGCAGTATTGAAAAGTTTCTTTCGAGATATGCCAGAGCCTCTCCTCACCTTCGAGTATTACGATGATTTTCTGCATGCTGCGAACTTAACGGATCCTCGGGATCGAATCAGTACGCTATTTGCAATTTTGAAGAAGCTGCCGAAGCCAAACTTCGATTTGATGGAACGACTGATCGTTCATCTAGCTAGAGTAGCGCTTCATGAAGTCGACAATCGAATGTCTCCGTCAGCCCTAGCAATAGTCTTCGCGCCGTGCATTCTAAGGACGAATAGGACGTTGCCCGCGCAAGATTCTTTACAAGATGTTGGCAGGCAGACTTGTTGCGTCGAAACGATCGTACAAGAGAAATTGAGGGTCGTGCGAGCAACTTTAGCCGACATAAATACACTCGAATCCGCTTGTCATACGGCGACTTATCGTTTATCCAGTTTACGATCTTCGAAAATCTTCAGCCCAGAGGAGTTAAACGCTGCGACCCCAAGTGTGACTGCCAGAGGTGGTACTACAGATCGAGAGAGAGATCGAGGCGATGAAGAGGAGGCGCTTCTCGTCGATCATATACAAGAAATCCAAAAGGAAAAGGCCCTACTAACTTCAACTCTTCCCAGCCTAACGAGAGCTTCTTCAGACGACGACCTACTTCTATCTGCCACAGATTTGGACGATGGATCTCTTGACGATCTTCTTCCATCTTCTGCCGGTAAATTGTTATGATTTCGTTAATTTTGATCTTTCGAATACTGTTTATGCACGTATGCGTCCAGAAAAACAAGTTCATTTTTGCCTGTGTGCACGTGTATACAGTGTAAGAAAGAAAAGATTTAGTCGCATGTTCTAATATACACTTTTCAAATAATATGATATAAATCATTATCTTTTATATTATGATAATAAGGACAAATTAAAGAAGATTTATATTTTATTATAAGAAGATATTTTGAAACATAGATGCTAGCAGTACTGATTAAAGTTAGATTCTTTTCTCTTAAGTTAAATCATTATAATTTATGGTTTTTGCTTTATGTCTGTCAATAGACGGACTCGTAAGAAAGAGACCTATCCAGAGGCAAAGTTCCGCAGACAATGCATTTCCGACGATCATTAGTGTCGATGAAGACATGGTAATGGTATGACCATCCACGATAAACGTTACCACGAAGAATGATGATCGTCAAGTGTAGCAACATGACACACGCTGTGAAGCGTTGACTGACGGCAGCGAATCGACGAGTCTTACCTCTGGTCTCATCGGCAAGCCGCTAGTAATTTAAATAAGTAGTAAACACGATATTAGGTAGGTCTAGTAATTTGTTCCACACGAAGTTCAGCTGATAATTCGATCAAACATTATATATATATATATATATATATATGTATATATATATATATTATTATATATTATTATATATATATATTATTATTATATATATATATATTATTTTTTTCACTCTATCGCAAAGCTTTCAGGGGTTTCTAAAGAATGTTTAACAAATTACGCGAATATATAGCTTCACGTGAAATGTATTAAATATTCATTTTATAAGCTATTTTTCTCCTGGAATGCATTCCTTTTATTGAAGACTGTGTCAATCAGGCTGGATATCTTGAAAGCTCCATCGAAGCAGAACATTTACATTTTGTAGGTATTCTATAGTAGAATATCTCTTCATTTTGATACATCATGTTTCATTCCTCTGTACCATCGACGTGAAGAGTTATGATAGTTATTTTGTCAAGAAAAACGGAAAACTAGACAAGGATTATCGGTTGTTGTTACAAATGTTTAGTCGCATTTAAATTCTTCTTCTACTTCAAGTTTTTTATCGGTTCGTTTGAAAACAATCTATCCTTGTTCTTCGCTCTTCTTACAGATTTTATAGACTGTTGCGTGAATCAACACGATAATAACTACTTTTTTTTTTACTAGAAAAGGCGCAAGTTTATGCTGAGTTTTTTGACAACCGCAGGTTTAGAAAGGAAGGTATTCGTATTGTTTCGTTAGCAGAATAATGGAAAAAGGACGATAGAAAAGACGGTGTATAGAACAATATCATTGATCGATGGCTTGAAAAGAAGCGATAACGAGTCACCTCGTCAGATTTTGTTTTTGCCAGACATATTCCGTTAACTTTGTTTTTTTTACATAGAATACTCGCGCACGCGATGCAATAGATAGTTATCGAATCGCTGTTTCAAGCAAGTGATTCGAATCACGCGGAAAGAGGGAAAGAGGAAACCAAATTGTAGCTTGTACATATATTATTAGGTTATCCGAGAAGTTCGTGCCAATTTTTATACCGTTGTTCCGATCAATATTTTAATCGTATCTTTGGATGCTATGAAAAGCGTAATCAACCAGTTTCTTCCACAGCTTCTTTTGTTTTTCCTTTATTTCTTTCTGGCAGAAACATATTAATCATTAATGATCTTTTCTAATCTTCCATTCTAATCTCTATTACTATATTGATATTATTAAATAAATTTGTTTACTCGTTAAAAAGTATTTTTCATAGAGTGCAATTCTAATTTTTCTCGCCAGAATAGCGATTCGTTTTGGATAATGCCTAAACATACCCGTACAAGTAGAACCATTTTAGGTAAATATAATGCGGCGTAAACTTCTCGAGTCACCCGATATATACGATAATGAGTATCTCGTAATAATCTGTTATTATTGTTATCTTTACGAGAGTCGTTACCAAGATTATTTCTATTGTCGATATATGCCGTATAGGGTTTATACACGCCTATATTCCGTTGATAAAATACATAAAACGCAAACACACACACGGCCTGCCAATTATGTACTTTCGTATCAGTTTTTACTTAGGCTACTTTTTTTCATACAGGGAGACTCCTTTATATACATAAACGCGTTCGAGCGAATACGTACTAATGTATAGATACTACATAGACACACGGATTACACATACACGTGGAAAACATTTGTATACAGTAATACTTATGTATATACAAAGACTTTTTTTGTATGCACCGGACTGAGCAGACGGTTTTTTTTACTTGAGATTTATTACGATTTCGTTTTAGTTCCCCTGTCGTCCAGTGCCTTTTTTCTTCTTTTATTTTTCCTCTTTTTTTTTCTTTTTTTTTTTTTAAGTTTCAGCTTTCTTTATGCTCATCTCCCCCTTTTTTTTAATACACCGCTATAGCGTACAGTTGGTCTGTTTTTCTGTCGTGCGTCCTCGTGTTAGACTCGAATATCCAACAATTGAAAGAGTCGTGAAGTTATTCGAGCGAGACGTTGGAATAAAATATTTCGATGTCGTGTTTCGCGAAAAGTAAAAACAAAAATAGGAAGAAAGAAATATTATTTTTATTCCAACATCTCTAATTTATCTAGCTTTTTTTATTTTGCATTTAATTGAAAATTCCATCGTGCTATTTTAATTTTAATTCGACGACAAAGCGTATCAATTTCCCACCAATTTCATATTTCAGTTATGCTTGTATTCACCGAATTACCAAAATCATATCCCCCTTCCCCTTACTTCACTCCCTCCCTCCCTCTCTGTTTCGGGATATTAAGGATATTTTAGAATAACATGCACTCGATTACTTTGCTTTTTATTAATTTTTTTTAAAAAACCGAAGTCCCTTTCTTTTTTCATCTATGCCCCACGATTTTACCGATATTTCGTTAGCTCGCTGTAAATCTCGTCGAACGATCGGCCACGACAGAGAAAGGATCTTGCTCGCGGAAAAGAGGTGGGGAAATATTTATGCGGTATACATACATGTTCCAAGCTGTAGAAATATGTTTTAGGAACGCGTTATGGAGCAATTTGAACGGTCGAATCGAATCATTTCGCGTTGAATTACATCGGATCGCGCGTGACTTTTATCCAAGTAACTGTTAGCATTAAAACCGGGAAATTCGGAAAAGGGCACGCGACTTCTTTTCTTTCCAAAACGTTGCAATTTCTTCTTGTCTTTTTTCCTCTTTTTCTTCTTCTTTTTTTTTCATCGACTCGCGAAATCTACATAATTCGTGTCACGTTCGTTTTAGAATGATCGATTAGCGACTTCAACTCTTTTAAATGTCCATGTTCATGTTTCGCGCGTCGTTCTTTTTTAACGCTCAAGCCGAACGAGCGTGAGATCTTTCGTTTTACGGTTGATCGATTTTTACACTGATTAGGATAGGATCGTTGTGACGTGCGTTTTGTTCTACTACGCAGATTGCAGTAGTAGCCTGTCTTTTAACGTTGAAATGTTATTGCATTTTCTCGAGTTCGTGACATCTGTGACGTTGGCCACGGCCATTCGAACGAATTCTATTCGATCGATCTCTTCCTCGATGTCGAAACAATTCTTCGTTCGACGCGCCTTGTGTTCTTTAATCATCGTGAAAGTATCGTGCAAGAGTATACGGATTTGTATGCACGGGCGCGTACATTATCGATCGATAAACATACGCGTTATTATGCAAAAGGTTCCTTTATCTTAATCAGTATTATTCACCCTTTTACCTACGATACGCCTCACGTACACAGCGAAACTCGTTCTTTTCCGTCCCATGGGGTTCCTCTCAAATATCGATTCAGGGTTTTCTAGCAATCTTGTACTTGATACCAGCACAATTTTCTTCAATTATTTCTTAAATGATACTCATTAAAGCTTTAGAATGTTAGCGGCTTAACAGCTCGTAATCAATTTCACAGTAAATATCAATTAAATGGGACGGAGAATTCACGGAGTAATTACCGAATCGTATAATTTTGTCAATTTTTTCACCACCTTAACTGCCGTATTTTATTTCTTTGCGATTGTGAAACGTTTCGAATACGATCAAACGTTTTCTCCGGTATTTCCTTTTTATCGATAATGGACGTGCTCACGATGAGAATACACGTTGGTTAACGTTAAACGTTCTTTATGCTGAAAACGTTACTGTTAATTTCAGTGTGTAAAGTGTGTTGTAAAGGTTTTGGACAAGTCCGTTTGTTGTTTGATCGTGCGTTCTCGAAGCAAAAAGTTGACTAAAAGAAAAGGAAAATAGGTTAATTTTCGTTTCGGCTAGTCTGTTGTCTCTTTTATCGAGATCGGTTGTTGAATCGTCGGCTCTTTCGCCCGTAAGGAACACTTTCTGTTTTTCATCTTCTCGAGAAATTTATCATTAGGAAAGCCAGCCACGGTTTGATCTAGAGCTTGTAAATCGTGTTAGTGATTTCACCGTGGCGCAGCTGGGTAGTCTTTTTAACCGCGTAACGAGTAAGAACTAATCGTTATAAAAAAAAAAAGTATCTGTAAATGATCGTTTTACGCAAACGCATTACGCTTCTACTGTGCAAAAAAAAAAAGGTGTTTCGTGCTAGTATTGAGCGCACAAAACGTATCATCTATCTCGATCGTGAAGGGAGGAAAGCGAACGAGAACGAAAAAGAACCGACATATGGGTCGCGACACCGGCAATTTTCTCGACGACTCTCCGTCTCGAGATGGAGCGAAAATTTCACGTATTCGAAATCCGTCTAGCGTTGAATAATCGATGAGAATTGCTTTCTCCAAGGAATCAGCGTTATCGATGCAATAATGTTTAATAAATCGTGTCCGATTCACAATCGAGTCGTCGATTAAATATAGAAGGAAACGCGATCGATTAGATTTTTGTCGCTATCGGTCGCGTCGAAGAGCGAATAAGATCGATTCGTATGAGATTTTCACTCTGCCGTGCGTTGGGCCGCCGTGCGTTGTAAATAGGCGATAAGATAGCGCGAGAAAACGGAACTCTTCATGACAATATCGCCCCTAAAAGTCCTAACTAGCTTCATCGCGTGCGGCTACGCCGACGACGATTCTCATCATACTCCATTCTATATTTTTGTCTTCGAGATCTTGATTCACTGCGTTTCACGGATCATACTCGCTCGAGTTGGTCCAACGATTAGAGCACGATCACCAGAATCTAAACCCGCATCGACTTTACTCCCCGATCTCTTCTAAAGAAATAAAAGCTCGATCGAACATGATGCTAAGTAAAACGATGAATTGAGATCGCTTAAATAACTACGGAGACAACAAGAGAAAGTATCGTTCTAGTTTTCTGGCCCAATTCTACGAAATACGCTTATTACAATTACAGATGCGACAGTGATTCGACTCTGTCCTCGAGGAAACCTATCTTTTATCGTTCACACGTATCGACCTGGTCGGCGATCGTTCGTGAACCATTCGTCGAACGAT